>NW_022145596.1:817351-874851 GCF_000002235.5 Strongylocentrotus purpuratus
AAATGTGATTCTTTTTTTCCTTCTTCAAGGAAATTCGAATATCTCAGTACTACACAGATGATAATCAGCTTTCAAACCTGATAAACAGTTATCATGAATTATTCAGTCATACTAAGAAAAGCAAGAAAATAGCTTCTAAAAGTTGTCATAGTTGTGAAAGTTCTTTAACATAGTAGGGAGACTAATCTCATTCAATATAAATCTACATTTCGAATACCAAAATTTTATCTACGTATTTTCAGAGAGCATGAATTATTACAATTTGATCAAATTCAGTTCTGATCAATGTATTTATTTATCCAATGTACTTTCAACATGGATTTTTTTTTTCTCGCTCAAATAAAAGTTCATGCAGACGTAGTTTAAAAAGAACAAAAATAGAATACAATACGTGGATACAATTTGTGGATACAAAATGTTTTTCGTTTGGTAATGGCGTGTTTCATTTCCTTAAATTACATAATTTAGCCCTCTTCATTTATATTGTTATATAAACATTTTTAAAACTATTCACATAGAAAGTTCAGCTTTTAAACTGAAGTAAAGTATAACGAAATAAGTCTAATAAACTAGAAAATAAAAATACTGAATCATGTGGGCAAACGATGAGCATGTAAATGATAATAAAAGACTCGGTATCAATTTCTTAAATAACCTTTCTAATTATCCATGTAAGTTATTTCCATGATATTAAGAATAAATAAACGAAGTAGTTACTGATTTCAATATATTACAAATTGTGGTCAATTTTTTTTCCCTCCAAATTTTTTGGACCATACATATGTTGAGCCCTTGAAAATTTACCACCCCCCCCCCCCCCCTCTTCATTTTTTGTTGAATTGAACAACCCTCACAACATGTATAACAACCCAACCCTGAATGGGAGATAAGGAATTTGTATAGCTGCTGGGCTGGCATCACATTGTTTTAGCTGATGCTATACCCAACAGTATAATAGGCCATTTTCGTATTAAATGTAATCAAATTTCATGCATAAGTCTTTGTGAAGTGCCTTCCCCCATTCAAATTATTTCATTCACCTGATAAGAATAATAGTATTTCAATAGACAGAATCCGAACTGTATATTAGTTGTTGCCAGGTTGGACAAACATTATGTCTTGACCTACCTAGCAACACTTCATAATGCAGTTTGCATTCTGACTGTGAAATACTTTTCACATTTCACTATTCTTATCAGGTGAATGAAATAATTTGTATTGAGGCACTTCACAAAGACTTAGGCCATGAAAACAAATATACATGTTTAGCGTCCCCGCCCGCTTCCTTTTGGGGGGCCGCCTCCTCTTTTTTTTTTGAATATTTTTTTTATATATTTTTTTTTTTTTGAATTTTTAATTTTTTAAAGAGAAAAAAAAATGTCGGCCGCCATCTTGAAAAATAGCCCGAATGTCAGGGAAAATGTACCGAGCGGCCATTTTGAGCGGCCATTTTGAGCGGCCATTTTGAAAGAAAAAAAAAAAAAAAAAAAGGGCCTCCTCCTTCCTTTTTTTCGAAAAAACAGGACGCTAAACATGTTTTTTTTTTTTTATTTGGCCTTATGTATTAAATTTTATTACATTACGAAAATAGCCTGTTGACTTCACGCTCGTTTTGTCCATTTTTAGGTTAGAAATCCAACTTCTTATATTCAGTTTGTTACAATCTATAATATTGCTTGATTTGTATTAAGATATTGATTTGTGATAATAGACATTGTGTGAAAGTATGCAGGAGGAGATATTACGAGGTTGTTTCAGTGAAAGTTGTGATTGCTTTGTTCATGTGGTCTTGCCTCCTGTTTGCTTAATGAGCTGTAATCTATGCAAAAGTGAGTAGAAGCCCAGAAACCTGCTCAGGGATGATTATGTTGCAGTATTAATGTACAGTGTATATAATATTGTAGAGGAAAGGCATATATTCTTCCAACTAGTGTTAAAATGGGGGTATACTGATAAAGTAAATGAGACTGAGTAGAAAACATTGACTTTGGTAATTTAGATTTGCCTTGAGAGTGCAGTTTTCTAATTTTTATGCTTTATGCCTTTACAGATGTTAGAGAAAATGTACTGAATTCTCAAACATTAATTATTGCTTTTGTATAAAGAGAATACGACCAGTATAAAACTGCTACCATAACCATAATAACTCATGATTTCATATGACATTATATCATTATCAGTTATTGGTTTACTGATAATCATTGTAATCAAAGCTTAATTAGATATCAGTTTACTTAGATCTTCATGTACAAAATACCAGAAACAAATTAGTTGATATAAATGAAAGTGAGAGAAGGACATGATCGCAGTTGGTCATAAATACCGTTTTGATATTAAAAGTATTTAATGGAGAACAATGGAAGATAACATAATGATTCGAAGTCAGATGCCAATGTTTCCAGTGCCAAAGTAAAACAGACTAAAGTATTGAAAATGCCTTTTTGAAATTGCCATGCATGTGCATGTATATTATAAACCTTGTTCATTACATTGTAAATTTACATATTAATTTGTTGTTGAACTATCATATTTTTGTATATAAAGATCACATTGATTTAGCTGATGCTAAACCCAACAGTCTATTTACTTCGCTCTCATTTTGTCCATTTTTAGAATCCCATATTACATACACCCTAAATATAACTATTGCAAAATGCAATATATCTCTATACAACCCCTGTATGGGAAAAATAGATAGATAGAAATGGTTTATTAAAAGATCATCACAGCCAATGGCTGAATGAATTGCGATCCATTTCACAAAGATACAATACAATTGCAATTCAAATTGAAATAACACAAAATATCAAATAAATACAAAAATCAAACATAATACATTTCATAAAAATTCATTGATCAAATTCAAATTTTTGTTAAACAAGAAAGAGAAAGGGAGAGATTTAGAAGAGGGAGAGTTAGAGTGATGAGAGAGAGAGAGAGAGAGAGAGGCAGACAAAGGGTACCTTTATCATTACAGATGAGTGGAGATGGCAGGAAACATTCAGCAATGCACAAAATCAAGATAAAAAATATCAAAAGTCATTCACATAGTTCAATCATGGACTATGAAATTCCAAAAATACAATTTATATTGGTATTACATGTAAAGTAAGGAAGAGAGCTGCACTGGAAGCATTTTGTTTTACATTATTTATTTGGTATTGTTTAAACTTTGAGATCTTAGAGAATAAGTGCTTTGTTGCCTAAGAGGTAAAAAATTCTTTAAATTGTGGGTGTTTGGCAAGTGCATTGGCAAAGTCTATACATAACTGCTCACGTCTTGCTTCTAATGAACGTAGATTGCATGACGTTTCCAATGCTACTTCATAACTTTCATACTGACGTCCTAAAATGATTTTGAAAGCTCGTTTCTAAAAACGTTCTAAAGTATATACATGATTTTTTTATTAAATTACCATTGAAAACCGGTACCCCATAATCTAAAATCGAACGAATGTATTCTTTATATATTCGTACAAGGTCATCTAGAGGCAATCCAGCTGATAGTTGTGCGAAAGAAAACCCTATTAAAAAAACTCCCTATATTATATACAAAAATACAACTACAAAATTCATACAGCGTAGGTAACATAAAATTATAGCTTGAGTAATTATGCAAATATGTGGAATATTTAGAATTGGGTGTTTGCCAGAAAGCTTTATGGAATTATTAGTGTGTAGAAGAATTGTGAATGGAAATTGTAAAGGCGTGTTCACTGATCACACAACATAACTCTCTTTTTAATTTAACTACGAGGAAACAAGGTTGCACTGGCAATAAAATACATGATAAAAAATATTCCCTTTTCGTTATTTTATTGAAGAATAAATATGATAGACTAACACTTGCAAGTGAAGTCAGTCAGGCGAATAAATGATTCTGAATGTGAATCACAATAGGATCGTGGATATTGCACGGAGTTTAAATGGTCATGTATGAGATGGACATGAATAAATCAAATGCGATGAATAAATAGAGCTTATACGACAATGGTATAAATGACGTCGAAAGTCCATGAAGATGATGACGGGTGAAACGAAGAAAGGGGCTCACGCGATGATTGTGCGGAGGCTTGATGATGGAAACGCGACTTCGTTGACGTGGCTGAAGAGCCGAGAAGAACGCGATGTCGATGCCGACGCTCATGATGATGATGAATGTAGCGCTCGGGCGAGAAGAGAAGAGAAGAGAAGAGAAGAAATGTGGCGCTCGACGACGAGGCAGTGAGTCGCTCGATGTCGGAGGCCCAGGTTGAAATGTTGACATCAAAGCCGGTATAGTGGTGATCGTGAAGAGCAGTGAGTCGCTCGATGCTGGATCGATGAGCCGGACTTTGAAGTGAAATCATCAGAGTTGCAGTGAGATGGACTCATTGATGAAAGTTCAGGCGAGCTACAGTGAATCGAGCTCGTGTGTGAAGAAGAAGCTACCGGAACGAAGAAGCTAGCAGCTCCCAGCGGAGAATCAGGAGCCATGTCGGTTCCTGATTTAGACGTTCCACTGCAAGACTGCCAGTCCTTTGAAGACGGCAGGATAAAGAGTTGATGTGCCATACAAGAGGTGATAGGCATGGAAGAGAATTCTCCAATTGAAATGCAGGAGGTTAGAATTGTAGAAGGATTTGCTCCTTGTGTATGCATGAAGCAAATTGTGATAGAGGCGACATTCTCAAATCGACGTGTTACTTCGATGAAGAACTTTGAGAAGTGTCGTAGTGAAGAAAGTTAGAGAGAAGATGTTGTTTTCATCCTTCTTGGGAGGCAGGATAAAACAAAGAGAGTTCTATACTAAATTCTGGGAAGGGAGAATGAGTCACTGGTGATTACCAGGTACAGGGACATTGAAGCCATTATGCTGACACTTGTTGATAAATATATAGGGGCAGTGCCTGGCATAATGTCAGAGGGCAATGTCCTCCCAAATTGGGTTTGCAAAATAACAAATGACATTAAGAAATGAAAAAGGATGAAATGAGGAAAATACTACAGCTTCATGATACCTCCCGAAACAAAACCATTAACCACGCTCCTTCTTGATAGGCCAGCTTTAGATTCCTACCTATGAAGTTACAGAAAGGAGCTTCTAAAATCGTGCCATAACTTTCTAGCGAACTTGCTATTCTATAAAGCAATAAAATTAATGAGAATGGATTCGATTTTTTTGATCGACACAAAAAAATGAAACCTTCATCTCTGTTTTTCTTGAAATACATAAGCTGAAGAGAAGAATAAAAATAAAGTTTTCTAAAAAAAGGAAATGATTTTTCAGCTATGCATCACGAAGATACTCATTTAAAGGTGAAGTCAACCCTGGTCATTATTAAGTTGGTTTTAATAAAAGGGCAAAATGAGAGAAACGGTAAGTGAAAGTTTAGCTAAAACCTATATTAAAAAATAAGAAAGTTAAAAGTTTGTTTTTTAAGAGCGATCATTCAAATACAAATTGGCAACTCTGCAACATATCTTGCGAGGTCGATCCCCTACTTTTTTGGCTCGTACTAAAAAAGTTATATTTCTCTTTAAGTTTAGGAAACTTCACTCATACATTCACCATTCAAATTAATATTGCAAATTATGTCTCTATACAACCCCTGTATGGAAAAATATAGTGCGTCATTAACGAAGTAATTAAAAGTTCATGAAATTTAATATAGGCCTACCCAGCAAATTTGAGAGGAGCTCGCATGATACGTCACAGTCTTGCCAATTTACGTTTGCTTGATCGCAACTTCAAAAATTCATCACTTTATTGTTTTAATCGGTATTTGCTCAAACTTTCGCTGAGCTGTTCCTCTCATTTTCTGCTTCTATTCAAACAAACTCACTATCAGGGTAGACTTCCCCTTTAAACATTTTCGATAACATATATTACTCTCCATCCACATTTATTATTAAAAGTTTGAAAACCTTTTCTGGGGACGTTCTTTGTAATTATGTACTGACGGAATAGAAATAGTGCAACCCTATAAATGGGCAGCTATAAAAACATTGATAAACATTCATATTTGAACGTGTCATTACTGAAAGTATGCCCTTTAAAGGCCTTTTTCAACAAAATGATCGATTAGCAGTGACTGTTGTTTTCTTAATTGACAATGATTGTAATCCTCAATTCACAGCCCCTAGAAGAACAGGCTATAGTAGCCTACTCATGATGCTCTTTTTTTTCATCAGTGCTGTCCCAGATGGAATAAGAAGTGTTCATACGATTCTCTATAGAGGCTGGTACTTGGTAGTTAAACAATTCAATATCTGTTGCTAGTCGTTTGTACAGTGATTCTAATTGTAAAGAACTAAGTTGCGAGTAGTACTTGTCAAAAATTGCTGAGCGACTGCTGTTAGTTGGGTTTGAGGGCTCGGGAATCATTATATTGTCACCTTTGGTGATTTGCTGCATACTATCACGAAAATCTTCTTTGAAGGTTTCAAAATGGCCGATATAATCGTATGGAACTTGGCACGGTGAGCACAGACGAAACATTTCCCTCCAGTGTTCTTCGGCAGGATCGCCGAGCACATTCCAGGGGTCGCTGACGTAATCAACGAAATTACCAAAAGTAACGTTGATGTTCTTATCCTTTGTTTTTCCCGAGTTTTTAGATTTTTTGACCATACGGGGAGCATAATGATTTTTGATGGGATTATTCACTTCAAATTTATCGCGAAATGCTGACAAGATCCGAGAAAACGGCTCGCGAACAAATACAAATTTACTGTAATTTGTTAATCTCTCTTGTGCATCTTTCAGGTTAAATGTACGCAATGTTGGTATGTGTTCGAAGGCCATATAATGAACGGCCTCGTGACTTATATCTTCTGTTGCATTGATATTCCCATTTAGCAGGAGGAGCATACGCTTCCAAGTTGTGCAACCAGTTTTAGGCACGTAACAGAAAATAGTTTTGTACTTGTCTAGTACAAAGATGTTACCCGCTTTTTTCAATGTGTCTGCGTCCAGCCTATCAACGATTTCTGAATATTTCTTGGCGCCTAAACGCTCACAAGTCTCGCGTAGATGTGAACGTCTTTTATGTTGAATATCTTCTACAGAGAGAGAACCAGGCATCTATGTATGAAACAGAAGATAACGATGACATGAGAAAACAATTGCCAAGTAAAGAACTTTATAAAAGTAGCATAATCAATTGAACTTCATTATGGTCTTGTCAATATTTGTATATCGTGGGCTGCAGGCGAAATTTTGTCTGGTAATCATTACATTATGTTTTTTGTTGATATCATTGTAACCTTTTTTTAGAAAACAAATCGAACAACAAGCCATAATGTGTAACAGTAACTCAATGCAATTGTTATTTGTTTGCTTTACTAGAAAGAACGTAGTCTTTGTCGTATTATACTAGTCAATCTAAACAAAAGGTGATACTTTTAGCGGAACGGAGATGCAGGATGTTTAAAAAAAAAACCGTGTTTTTCACGTCATTCTCCATAAGACATTTTTTGCTAATAAAACAAGCACTGTTCAGTGACCCAAACGTTTTGATATGTATAACATTGAGCGGGATTTGTATATGCATAATATAAACGGATACAAATTTGTAAACATATAGATTTTATACTCACTTTTGTATTTTTATTCTTGGGAACATTACGCATCGTTGATGGCTCATAACGATTTCTTAGATAAGAAATGTTGTCAGAAAATCCTACCGTGTCTGTAATAACGAAAAGAAGAAAAAAAATCGAATAATGTAATATCAGACATGTACTATCATGTGCATGTAAGTATCACCAAGTTGGAAACATAGTACATCATTAAAGTAGAGAATTGTTTGATATAATCATTGAATAAAAGGATGGATGATGTACAATGTAAGCTGCAATATTCCTCAAACAGTGGTGTTTAAAATGCGAAGCGCATAGCACCTGAATAAATGATCGTATTAAACAAAATGAAACTGCAATTGCTATCGACAGAAATAAAACATTTGTGTGTAAATTGTATAAAGAAAATGTCTGAAGCATACGGGCCCATTAAATCTCCCAACAAACTGATTACTTGAACCAAGGCCACTGAACACCGCCCCCCCCCCCCCCTCCCCTCAGTGTGATTTGGGGTACGCGTATGCATGTTCCCTCCTCTTGAAAACACCCCCTAAGTCCGGTGTGTAAAGTCAATACGGGCCGTATTTTTGTTTACTATACGAGGCCGGACTTTTGTGCGCGAAAAGTACCTCTTTACCGGACATTTTGGGAACACGCATGCGGTCCCTCCGACCTAGTCCATAATCTGCACGTTCCTTTATAATTTCCCTACACTTGATTCAAGCCGTCGAAGATGGCGTTATCAACAAACTCATAATTATGCTCACCAGCCCAGCCTGAGGTCGGGCGTCTCAATTTAATGATCACGCCATCATCGGCTGGTAGCAAGTAAGTAGGGAGAGGTTAGCGTTGGTGTGGTGGAGATCAAAATTAAATAGGCCAGATTCTGGACTACCTCCGACCCCGAAGTGGAGGGGCAGGCGCGGATCTACGGGGGGGGGGGGGGTTTAGGGGGTTTAAACCCCCCCCCCCCCCCCTTGGGCGGCCCAAAAAAAAAAAAAAAAAAAAAAAAAAAAGGGAAAAAAAAGAAAAAAGAAAGAAAAAAAGAAAGAAAAAAGAACGCACGCTGGAGAGAAACCCTTTCAAGTGCAAATATTGTGAGAAGATATTCAACTCATCTGGTAACTTAACCAAACACATGATAACTCTGGATATAACTGTGTATTAAACTGTTACTTGATTTAAAAAGACGGTATCATGCACTGCTTTTTATGGTCTCCATTGTGTTAATAGATGCCAGGAAAACATCCCTTACGGGGTTCAAATAAACACCCAAAAAAAAATCGGCTCGCCGCTTCGCGGCTCGTGGACGATGCTCCGCATCGTCATTATTTTGGTCAAACCCCCCCCTTAGCAAAAAGCTAGATCCGCCCCTGAGGGGATGGGGGCGGGGGCCGGGATACAGTTAGTTCACTATTTCATATGCCTCGTATCGTAGGATCCAAATCTTTATGGAGAACAATAGTTCTGAGATAAAACAAAATTAAAAAAGGCTGATATTCTGTCACAACAGTACTCACAAGACTATTATTCGCATCTCTTTCCAACACACACAAGTAAAAAAAACCAGGATTCAACAATGTCATTAAAATGTTTTCGGTCAATATTACGGGTTTAAAAAAACAATGTATGCACAGATCACCATCGTATTATTCACTTTGTGAAAAAAAAACTAAATGTTTACTGATTTTACAAAATAATGGCTCGATGGGCAAGTCCAAACTACTTTTCCTACCACATCGTAAATGATTGATCTACATTTCCCACACTCTACCCAGGTGAAGTAAATGGGGATCTGGTTGGAATTTATTCCTTGAAACGCAGCGCGTAACAGCTGCACTGCTAAAGCCAGGGTAATTATGCTGGATTAGTCTTGTTCAGACGGAGAAAAGTTACCCTATATGGTAAAGGTCGTGTTAAGAGCTAGTCGAGGTAAATATGGCGGGGTATATGGCGGGCCAAGCATGCCACTATCCGTACAACTATACAACTATACGACTATACGTCTATAGCCGGCCAATCAGAAAGCAGGAAACTCCACATCTATGCCAGTGGCGGATTCAGGAGGCACAGGGGGCACGTGTGCCCCCCCCCCCCCCCGGTAAAAAAAAAAGGGGGGGGGAAGAAAAAGGGAGAAAATGAGAAAAAGGAGGGGGAAAGAAAAAGGAGGGGAAAAAGAAAAAAACGGAAGAGAGAAATAAGAAGAAAAGATGGAGGAGAGGAAATGGAAGAGGAGGAAAAGGAGGGGAAAGAGAGAAAGGGGAAGAGAGAGAGAGAGAGGAGAGAAAAGGCGGATAAGGAAGAAAGGGGGAAAGACGGAGAAGAGAAAAGGAGAATAATGAGAAGGGGAAAAAAAGAATGGAGGTATGATATTATAAGAAGGTTTCTTTTTTGGGAGCTTTTTTTTTATTTGAACGCATGCTTACGCGAACGTTATGACGCGTGCGCGAACATTACTTGACCTAAAGTTTATGTGTACCAAATTTGGTTCAGGTTTGATGGCTGGTCATAAAGATAATTATGATCGATAATATGATTTTACAAAATGGCGCCTAGATGAGTGATCATACTGAGAGGGAGGTATATATTCCTGGGCATCAGGAATTAGTGGTGCAAATTTGATGGTGAACGGGTGGTGCGTTTTTTAAGAAAACTGGCAGACAAGAAAGTAAAGAATGCAAGGATAAATAAATAATTGAACAAATATTTTTAAAATCGAAATTAATTTTTAGTTGATAAAACACCCCCTGATCTCCTTGACTGTACAGTATTGGATGATTTCTTTGTACAAGAAGGGAGAGGACGCAGGATTGGGAATTAATTTCATTTTGCATTAAATGCGGCGTTCTTTCCCCTCTACGATGATCATGAGCACTAACACTATTATTAATGAGTAGGAACGCTTACAGAGTGAGACATATTCTCATGAGACGGTGAGATGTGTGAACAGTTTCTGGTTTATTGAGTAGGTGTATGGCTAATTTGGTTCCTTTGGTGACTGTTTTGATGCATGGCTTTAAACTGGCTAGAGAATTGTTTTGAGTGTGCAGGATAATTGGAGAAGCGAGGAGGTAAAGGATGCTTCCTCCCTAGCTGACAGGACTAGTTTGTATATAAGAGACTTCATGTACGATTCCCACCCGCTTATTCATGTAATGTTCTCCCTTTGAATCAATAATAAGAACACCAATGAATAAGATGAATACCACTACTGTTACCACCACTATTGCTACTACGAATAATAGTAACAACAATGATAATGAAGATGAATACCACTACTTCTACCGCCACTCAAGAATTAAAAACGGCTGGAATGCTCTATTCAGAGCCATTATCAAAATGGCTCTGTTCTTCCTAGAGGTCCAGAATAAATAATTAAACATAGAAATAAAATACAAAATATTACGAAAATATTACATTACATACGCACTATCTAACCCCCCACCCCAAACCCTCTATGTCACATTATGAATACGACTGTTACCATCCCTCCCCCTCCCCGTTCACACCAAAAGTTTACACTATATAATACAACTCCTACTACCACTGTGGCACTACTACTACTACTACTACTACTACTACTACTCTTACTAATTCTACTATTACTACTACTATTCCTTCTACTACTACTACTCTTACTAATTACTAATGAAAATCAGACCATAAATTTACTAAAATGATTGCAATCACTAAAGTCGATTCGAAGACTAACGGTCGTTATTTTCCTCAAAAAGACATTTTCAAGCCCTTTCGTTTTGAGGGAAGTTCTAATTTTATTATTATTATCTTTCAAATGCCAGTGGAATTTAACTTTTTCATTTTTTGGGCCTGTAAATGGGACATAGTATCTTTAAGACAAGTTTTTAATTGGTTGACAGTCTGACAGTTTTTTGACATGAAAAAGTAGTTTGTTCCAAAGTTCAGCAGAAGCTTTGCAAAGAGAGCGATGACTATAAGAGAGAGTTTACACCGAAGTAGACACGAGGTTTAATTGTGAAGATGACCGTAGATTGCGTGAGGGTTTGTATTCCGGAATAAGTTGTGATTGGTTAGTAAGGATTGTGCTTGGTTTGATGGTGATTGGGCGACTAATAAAAGGACTGTGTTGTGATTGGTCTATGCGTGTGGTGCATTGGACGCAGGGTATAGAGGAAAGCTAGCAACATAATCAGCACTAGGGCTACAATCCGGTCCTTGAAGAGCACCTATACCACATACCACACGTACCACGGCATCACTGTAATAACCACGATGATCACTTGCTCATCGAGGGGGGGGGGGGTCAAAATGCCCCTCAGTCAGAGGGTCCTTTCTGAGGGTTTGCGTCATATCACCATTATGGAACAATATTATATCCGCACTCATGTTCACACGTTGAACAGTGGAAAACACAAAAATAACCGATAAAATAGACATCTGGTTGGGAACCCTTTGTTGCTTGAAGGCTATCCTTGGGCCAAGCTCGCTATCGATTAGGACCGCTATTCATTTCATTTCATTTCAATTATTTGTTTTAATCTCTTTCAGCCTAAACGGCTGTTTTTCAGAAAGTCCGTGTTAACTGAATAAAACATATTAACATTACATTATAAACAAAAGCCAGTAACAAAAGATAACAAAACATACGCAAAATAAACGAATCAAATCATAACAAAGGATAAAACATAAGGACCGCTATCCATAGCGCGCATCAAAATAAATAGCGATCCTAAGGGGTAGGCCTACTATCTCACTGAGCGGTGAATGCCAACGAACGTTGCGAATTTGGATTCGCCAACTTTTATGTCGAATGATTGCAAAAAAAATGAGGGTTCGCCTCTGCGACATTTATCGACTTTAGCGACAATCAGCAACATTTTGAGCAAATGTTTACAAAAAGTGTTTGCGAAAGGCAGTTGGCGACTATTAGCGACTGTAAAAGCAAATGTTAGCGACAGGTTTTTGCGAACATTAGTTACTATTTGCCAATCCTTTGCCATTATTTGTGAAGTAAACACATTTTTTCATGTCCACGTTTTAATTAAAAATTCTTCTCGACATTGCACTTTCATTAAAAAAAAAAAATCAAGGTATTAATACCTTTTCCATCAAGACTGTCAAGGAAAAAATTATAGATTGTGGAAAGTTATCTAAAAACGATATTAGGCTATACAATTTTTAAATACTAAACTATAGAGAAAAAACACGTGCAAGTCGCTTGCATAGTAATTCCCGAATATTTGAACACGATAAAAGTTATTCTCAATCTTTATTCTCAATAACTTATGAGTTATCACGACATTATGTTTACATTTATTGGACTTTATGAAAGAGACATTTATTTTGACGTGTCTATAAGATCAAAAGCACGTCTTGAAAGAAAGGGGAAAACAGAACAAATAGAAAATAGAAGGTAATTCCAATTTCTAGAATCCCATCAAATGAGATTCTTGTCAACAATTTGATAAATAATCAGAGTAAAAATGCCTCTCAGTCAGAAATTCCTTTCGGAGGGTTTGCGTCATATCACCATCATGGAACCAGTATGACAACTACGCCCATCTTCACACGTTGAAAAATGGAAAACACAAAAATAGCCGATAAAATAGACATCTGGATGGGAACCCTTTGTTGCTTGAAGGCTACCAATCCTTTGTGCGTATACGTGTGAAGAAACACACATCAAAAAATTAAAATAACAAAAAAGCAAACCACATGCGTTTTTCATTGTCGCTTACAAAAGTAAGTAAACGCATTTCAATCAAAAATTTATCTCGACAATGCACTTTCATAACAACAAAACAAAACAAGTTCAAGGTTTTAATACTTTTTCCATCAAGACTCTCAGGGAAAAAAAATGATATATTCGTGCAAAATGATCTAAAAATGAAATTATACACATTTTAAATACTTAGAAAAAAAACATGCTATTTGCTTGCAGAAAGTCATTCCTGGATATTTGAAAACGATTGAAGTTATTCTCAATCTTATAACTTATGAATTATCACGACATTGTATTTACATTTATTGGACTTCATGAGAGAGAAATTTATTTTGACGTGTCTATTTGGTATAAAGTAACATTGTTATAGAGAATAAAAGAAAGAAAGAAATAAAGAAAAGGGGTGAGATTAATAGCTTAATAAAAGTATCGTGGTATAGTGGTTCATTCAATTGACTCTCAATCCAAGTGTTGAGGGTTCGAATCCGTGCCCTGCATTAATTAACTTCCTTTTGCAAAACATTAACCCACATTTGCCACTCTCTACACAGGATTAAATGGGTACCTGGCAATGCTAGGGTAATAATAATTGCAGAGCCTACATGAAGAGCAGTATTAATACTGATGTGGCTACTCTAGCTAGAGAAGACTCAATTATTATTATTACTATTATTATTCATTACTTCTGTCAGATTTGATTGATTTGATTTGATTTATTTATTTCTGTTTGATTTTCTTTTTCTTTTGCATTTTTACAAATATATAACAAACAAATATTGCAAATTTATACATGGCAAAAGAATATATGTAGAATAAAGTAAGGCTGGGTGTAACTAATCGAGAACATCAAACAGGAGGGTTGACAAAATAAGCAGAGCTTGATAGTATGACTACCCTCAAAGGATACATAATAATACAAATATGGAGGAACAAAATATTGGTAAAAGGGGGAAAAGACAGAAAAAAGAAGAGAAAAGAAAGATGGGATGCACATCAATATTCACAGACTTATGTGGTAGTTGGATTTCAAATTGATATATAAAGATTTTAAATAAGAAAAGAAATGCAAATTTGAATACTGAGTGGCCAACTTGGGATACAATTATAGAATGAGAAAACTCGCGAGGTTCGGATTTCTTATTAAATTCGTGTTTTCTGCAAAGAGGTTGGGTGCAAGATGACTTTGCAACTCAATCCACCATCATACTACCAGCTTTGAAAGTGTTCTATTCATGAGAGTTGCACAGATCATTCTTCATGATCAGCCGGCCATCATGATTCCCCACCAGCCCTTAAATCTATTTTCGCTCCCGTCATTTCGCCTTAAGCGCCTCTAACGCTGTATTTCCACGTCGGAAAAGAAAATGACGCCTGGATTATTTATCTGCCGTGAAATGAATTAGAACTCTCGTGGGATAAGTGCGTCATCGTGGCGGGGTAAAAGTGTAAACAGTGGCTTGAATTTCAATCAAGGATCTAATTCGATAGATTGTGTCGAGACAAAGCCATTCCTAAGCAATATCTGCTTGAATATGATACGGGATGATTATCTATGGCGCGAGAAGTATAATGCAGCTTTTCGCTCTCGAGCTGTTTATGTATGTCTGATTGATTTCAACAATTTGGAAAAAAATACAATCAACCATCTTTGCTGCGATTCGTTAATGTTTCCGACGCTTAATGATCGAAATGAATCTGCTTCCCTCAATATAATTATGTTCTGTAGTTGAGGAATTTCAGAAGATAAGTGGAGCTTGAAAATTTCATTTTCTTCGCATGCAGAAATATGGCTCTCAGAGTGAGAGAGAGAGAGAGTGTGTTGGTGGTAATGTGGTATCTCGGCCGCAAATTCCCCGAGCAAAGGTTTGAAAATGATCACGCAGAGGGGGAAAGAGAGAGAGAGAGAGAGAGAGAGAGAGAGAGAAAAAAAATAGAGATAGAGAGAGGGAGAGAGAGAGAGAGAGTGTTGGTGGTAATGTGGTATCTCGGCCGCAAATTCCCCGAGCAAAGGTTTGAAAATGATCACGCAGAGGGGGAAAGAGAGAGAGAGAGAGAGAGAGAGAGAAAAAAAAATAGAGATAGAGAGAGGGAGAGAGAGAGAGAGAGAGAGAGAGAGGGGTACTGTACGTGTGTCATACAGTGATCACTGCTTTTATGTATCATCCATTGGCGTCCAAATGGAACAATACTCTTTCTCTCGAAATTTACTTCATTTGATCACTGGTAAAAGGATCTAGATGATGGTGGTCTTTTTGTTATTCTCGTTTGCAACATGATTTTGTAAAAGTCAGATTTAGAGCTTTCAGAAAATGAGCGAATCAGTGAGGCAATATTACTATGCTTGTAAGCATTTACATTGAAAGCACTGCAAATGGTGTATTCTACACGCTGCCTTTAACAACGATACATGAATTATGCTTTCATTTTATTCTTTTCATAGTTTTTTATAAATTAGGATACAATAGCACTTTATGAAATGTGCTAGGTATATAATTTCTATTACAGTTTGTGTAAATCATTTTTAGCAAATAGATATGGTTATTTCTTACGTAGTATGCACAGAGTGAAAACATGAATGTAAAACAGATTTTATAGGCAGTAATTTGTTATGAGTTCTTGAAGTTTAACGTGTAAACGCATACTTCGGATGAGAACAAAATAATGCGGAATAGACATGTGATCGTACCAACGATACACTAAGTTATGGCAGAAGTATTTGGTCATACAAGTCATGTAAGATAATCAATAAGATATAATTGTCATCAAAATATTCAACATCCTCATTATGGTCAACGAAAGGTATCCTGTTATGACCAAGTATTTGCCTGGCCCTACGTCATCAAAATTGGCTTAACTATTTTATTACTAATGCTTTCTCTTAAATTGACCGTGTTATAATAATGATAATTTTGTTCATACCCAGGAAAGCCTCATCGGCTTAATTCCATGCTGTTCTTCCTGAGGGCCCTGCATTTTTATTACAATAGTGCTCATTTGCACCTGAATGGAGAGTGACAATAATTGTGGATTAATGTCTTGCCAAAAGATGTTAGTGTTGGATTGAGAGTCAGTTGAATGAACCACTATACCACCTCCACGACCTCGTGTGCATCTCCATGTTGATGATACACCATCATCATCATCATCAAGATTATCAAGATTACCAAGTTCGCCATAATATCAATATTTCACTTTCAGGAGCTGTTATCATGACAAAATCTCAATCATCATGTTTTAAGTCGATTCATGTCTATGTGACCATTTTAATACTCTTACCCTAATATTTCCTTTTTGTACTATGTTTGTTGTTGTTGCTTCTCTGTTTTTATAGTTTGGCATTGTTCCTTTTTTTTGTTCTAAATGATTTCATGATTTATTAGCTTGATTATTTTCTTACCCAAACTCGCTGTAGACTAGCCCTCGATAGGCCTTGGGCCTTTACTAGTTCCCCGCATTTGATTTTTGATTTTTGATTTTTGATTATTATTTTTTTTAATAAATGCATTGTTGTATATAATTACCCGGCTGTTTTATGAGTTATGTGAAAATAAAAGAATTGAATTAAATTTGATTTGATTTTAGACACTTATGCTGTGTTCTCTAGCTTTATGCTAAAAACACCAGACCCTTTGATTAATCTGAGATGAACGTGTTACGGAGAGTGGATGCTAACATAAATTACTAGCCATTACTGAGAGATAACCATGCCTGAAAATAATTAAAGGGGGAAAACTTGCTTGATTATAGTGGCCTGCAGTGACTTATATGTACAGCAAATATTGCATATTTTGTCTTTAAAATGATGATACATTACATGATCATTGTGAGCCTATTCCTTTTTGTGAAGATTTATTATAAAAAAAGATCACAAATATAATCCTTGGCGTCACATCGAAAATTATACCATGGTTGTTAAAGATCCGGTGGTCATGGACGCATGCACAGACTGCCTGACTCGAATGAAACATGCATTGCACACATTAAGTAAGGCGATAAACTAAGAGCTCGTGATGAGAATGTGATGAGACAGTCATACGAGTGCATAGAATATCACCATAGTTACAGCCAAGGGAGGTAGGGTGAAGAAAAGGGTGAAGAACAATTCATTCATATTATTCATTCTATTATCAGTAACATTCTAAAGGAGTGAATCCCTATATAGCTATATAATAATAATAATAATAATAACGTTTTATTTACTCAGGGTAGCCACTTCAGTTATGAAACTGCTCTTCCAGCGGGCCCTGCATAACATACTATGTAATTATTACCCTTCTCCAATCTAATAATGCTGAGCGCCTAGCTAGAAGGCAGAAGGTTCCATTGTTATAAGTCTTTGGTATGACTCGGCCGGGGTTCGAACCCACGATCTCCCGTTCATGAGGCGGGCGCTCTAACGATTGAGCCACCATGCCCGATATAATTATTATAGATATTACCATCCAAAATGGGAGTATTTTTGTATATGTTTAACTATACACACACGTTAATGAAATGGTGTCGTGGGGTATAGAATCATCACATTTCAATTCAATAGGCGTTTAGTTTTACTCTCTTCAAAATAACAGTACTGTATTATATTAATATTAAATAAGAAACATGGTATAAGAGCATGGGTGTCGATCCCGGGGGGGGGGGGGGTGGGGGATATATCCCCCCAATATTTCAGGTGGGGGGATGGCCTGTACAATCATCCCCCCCCCAATAATTCACCATCAAAACAAAAAAAATGAAGAGAAAAATTAATGATGAGAGCCCGATGAGAGTAGTTAATGGTTATTACTCGCAAGATGACCATCATTATACACATTTTGCTATCTTATTATCATAATACATACATATATATATATACGAAGTAAATGAGACAACCGTATATGAGACAAGAATAATTTGAATTCTCGCTCATACGGCTTCATCAGGAATTGACGAATTTATTCAATTTATTCAATCAACAGCATCATAGAAATGCAGTGCGCCAAATGCAAAGCCGCAGCGTTAAAAAGCAACGAGCTAAATGGTAAGCGCGAAGCGCAAAAGTAGCAATCTGCAATGCACATCAGACAATCCTGGACAGTGTAAACATAGATGAACTCTGTGACGAATTCGTGATGAGATCGGAGACAAAGAGAAAGATTTTCGGACATTAGTATGACTTTAAGATAATTCACTAGTTGCTATGCTGTTTCCGTTCACTCTTTTTAAAATTCACGTCATTGTATCTTTATTTTTATTTTTTTCACTCATTCTATTTCCTGAAACATTTTTCATTTTTGGAGAAAGATTATTATGTCACATCTTATTTTTGTTTTATTGAAAAGCTGATGTAGGCCTGTCACTGGCGTACTGGTGGGGGGGGGGGGGCTTGGGGGCGCTAGCCCCCCCCCTCCCTCCCACTAAAATCCAACCATGACTTATTTTCAATTTCATACAAGTGATTTATAAATGTTCGTGATATCACATGATTTTCAACAAAATTCGTGTTTCTCCATTTCTGTTGCAAACTGACACATTCCCAAATAGCCGGGAAGAGCATATATTTTGTATAGACACTAATGGGCCTAATTAGAGGCCGATAACACTAACAGTAGTATAACATTTCTTTCCAGAAGCTATTGCGACAAGCACTGCCGGAAGATAACATGATACCCACCACGGGCTGTGCATGCAAAGATTTGCGAACGAACGTTCCATACGTACATCATGTGGGGAAACTGAATTCAGACAAGGATTAATATAGAGAACAGTACAACAAATCGTATTATTTCTCTAATAATTTAAGGAAATGTGAAAGCTACTCGCGGGATGGGCGAAAATGATTTCAGACGTGGATTAAGAGTAATAATTAGATGAAACGTCAAAGCTTCCGCGCTTCGCGCGGGAGGGGGGGGGGGGGGGGGAACTGAATTCAGACAAAGACACGATACAACGAATCTTCTTCCTTCTCTAATAATTTAATAAAACGGTAAAGCTTCCGCGCGGTATGGGCGAAAATTAATACAGACAAGGATTAAGAGTAATAATTTATTGAACCGTCAAAGCTTCCGCGCTTCGCGCGGTAGGGGGGAAACTGAATTCAGACGAGGATTAGGAGTCGAGAATGGTACATCGAATCGTAATTGCGTGTAACAATTTTTGCATATACTAGTATTTTATTGAATTTATTTTAGTTCATAGTTAATGTTTTCCTTATTCAAGTTTAATCAAATGTAATTTATACAAAGTAGTGAATTGTCCTAATATTTGGCAATTTATATTTTGTATTTTAGAAATGAAATGCATATTATATCAATCCTCAGTAATTAAGAAAAATGCTGTAAATTCAGAGAAATTGTAAAAAAAAACATAGATCTGCACGCAGTCATCAACGTGTGCAACTAGAAATATGCCAACAGTCAGTTATCAACTGATATATGAAATGGAATAAAATCAATCAATCAATCAATCAACTGGAAATAATTATGTCAACAGTCACGGAATTATCACCACGGAACTTAAATGGTAACTGTCTAACCATTTCAAAAAGTGTTTAAGACACCCAAGAATTACCTATTTTTCAGACCTAAAAAAATCATAGATTTACATCTAAGATTAATAATCAGTTTGAGTCACGAGATCATCATAACGGAACATATGGTAAATTTGACTACCATTTAAAATGGTGTTTTAAGAAACCTAATAATTAAAGAATTACTAATTTTTCACAGCTAAAAATCACGGTTGCCCAGCTTAGATTTATAATCCGTTTGAGTCACGAGATTATCACCACGGAACTTTTGGCAACTTTGACTACCAATTAAAAAGGTGTTTTAAAACACCTTAGAATTACTAATTTTTCACAGCTAAAAACCACGGATGCCCAGCTTAGATTAATAATCCGTTTGAGTCACGAGATTATCACCACGGAACTTATGGCAACTTTTAACTACCATTTCAAAAGGTGTTTTAAGACACCTAAGAATTACACATTTTTCACAACTAAAAATCACGGATGCCCAGTTTATATTAATAATCAGTTTGAGCCACGTGATCATCACCACGAAAGTTATGGTAACTTTGAAACCATTTTAAAAAAGATGTGTACGACACCTCAGAATTATTAATTTTAAAAAACCAGATATTCACGGACAGAATAATAAGACGATTAGCCGGTGTAAGTAACGTGATTATTACCATCAACCTTGGATAACCTGTGAAACCAATCAATAAAGGTACTTAAAGACTAAAGAATTAAAAAAAAAAAAATCTTTCTCTTATCCTCAAGCGAGGTTTTTATTTTCATAATTTCAATACATATTTACATTAATAACTCAATGAGTGAAACATAACATAGACTAAAAATTTAAGTTTATTCAATAATTCTTCCAGCTTAGTATTTTTTTCTTTGCTAACACATTCAGACATCTTAATTTACTTATTTATCACCACCAACAGTTAATGGATAAAAAACCTCGTTGCTTTGTCAAGTGGTCATTGGTCAACACTTGATATACAGAGGTAAGTGGAATCACGTTACTCCAGTCGCATGATGGATTGGTGGTTTTTAGGTGAGATGAAAACGTGAACAGTGGCAGGCGCATACGTGTGTATTTTGGACCAACACCCTCCCCCCCCCCGAAAAAAGTGTCTTACCCACCCCCCCCCCCCGCGCTTATTCAGCGGCTGGCTGAGTCGTTGCGAAATTTTCGGCCCGATTTAAAAATGTTAACCCCCCCCCCCCCTCCCCTTGGAGCCTGCGTACGCTACTGAACAGGAGTACACATGTTTTTTCTAAACGAAGGCACGTGTCGAATACGTTCAAAAGGCACCATATATATATATATGTATATATATACTTCAAGATAACTTAAAATACACTTACAAAAGAGGTTGTTTTTAGTGTTCTGTTTATTGGGGAAATAAGACACAATACAGTGCGTCCCAGAAACTGAAACTGAGATTTATCGATGTTTTATCATAACTTAATCAAAATTATAATTAATAAATAACACATATTTGTAAAGCTTAGATCCTCTTTCATTTGTTGCAACTCATATGATGCATGTTTCACGCATGAGTGATTAAAAACAATTTGAAGAGAGAGAACTACAATGTCATTTTCACTTGCTGCCGGCCGTTGCAACAGGGTTGACAAAAGACTTCACTCCGTTCCGTTGACGATCAGCCATGCGTCAAGTCTTCTTTGTGCATGGATGATCGTCAACGAAACGGGGATACGTCTTTTGTCAACTCCGTTTGTTGCTACGGCAGGCAGCCAGTGAAAACGAATTCGTTTAATCAAATTATGGAAGTACAAGAACTTTGTTATTTCTGGCTCATGTTTCCTGAAATACAAGAACTTTGTTATTCCTGGCTCATTTTTCCTGAAATACAAGAACTTTGTTATTCCTGGTTCATTTTTCCTGATTGAGGTAATGAGCCAGGAATAACAAATATTATCTGCCCTTTCATATATCATGAAAGGGCAGAAAATGAACTTTCTAGAAATTGGATTTCTCTTTGAAATACAAGCATTACTTTAAACCAATAGAACTTTGTTATTCCTTGCTCATTTTTCCCGAGGTGTCATATGAAATGGCAGAAAATGAACTTTCTAGAAATGTGATTTTCTCTTTGAAATTCAGATACCACCCTCTCTTCAAATTGTTTTAAATCACTCATGCATCAACTGAAAGAGGAGCATCTAAGCTTGACAAATATGTGTCATTTATTAACATAATTGTGATTAAGTTATGATAAAAAATCGATAATTCTCGGTTTCGTTTTTTATGGGACGCACTGTATAGCGGCAAATGTAGCATTTCGATGACATGAAATTTTGAAAAATAAGACTGTATTTTCTTTTGAATGATTGCAACTAAGGACAATTTTGTAGTTTTGAAATTCTACTTTCATATTGTTCCATATATTGAATTTTAACTATTCTTTTGAAATGTGTAAACAAAATTAGTTCCTCTTATCGTTTGCTATTATGGCGATTAGTAATAAAATAATTATCGAATATTAACCTTTGCTTAATTATGAGAGTGCATAATACTTTCAATATCGTGCCTTTTCTACTGGATATACAAACGGCCTTTAGACAGTCATCCAAGATTCAGTGTTAAAGTTACAATACAGTGGGAAGTCAATGAATGCATATAGTTTCAGAATAGATCTGTCTTCAAACCATGCGAGTTTATTATCTACGATAACGCTCTAGTCACTGGTGCATTCGCGGGAGACAAAATACGCCATAGCTTTACATAACTGCTTTTACGGCGCTTGTGCAGCAAGGAATTCCTATATTTTCTAACACGATGTCCTTATCCACTTACTGCTCCTGAATTTGGAAAGAAGAATACATCAATTTCTTGTCAAAAGACATCAATTTTTAAGTTCATCTACCAACCAAGTTATTCTTCAAATTATTCTTCGATAAGTAATGGTTACAATGGTTTAAGGTTTGAATAATTCTCTTACCTTTAATGATGAATAAGGCCAATGAAACCGTCAAGAGTGAAATAAAGGCAAGCATCTTCTTGCGGGATATGAATGTGTGTATACCCATCGTGAATGTCTCTTCAAACGCGGTTTGTAAAGTTTTTCTTTAAAATACATATATCATATCCCGAGTTCAGTCCTTAGCGTACGCTGCTTGTATACCACCACGTCTGGTTCTGTATTCCATTATGACACGAATTGAAGAGTGTCGGCAAGCTCATCGGTGCAGGTGTCCGTCTATCATTTTTCCTTGCACGATCGTTCAGATGTGACGCGGCGAAACCACGGCGTGTTTTTTTTTTTAATGATGACGTAATTATGATAGCGGCACCGGGAGCCCACCCCCCCCCCCAAACCCCCACTCCTCCCCCAATCGGGAAATATAGAGGAAAAGGGAAAACAACGTGAGATAATATAAGGAGATAGTTTGCTCGAAAACGCCTTTCAAAAACTATACAATTTTTTTCTCTCGACATATATATATTTTTTTCACCAACAGCAATACAGCAATATAATACATTTCATACAATGTGTTTACATAATTTTACAAGAAGAGACTAGTCGTTGGTAAAAGGGGCCAGATAATAACAGTCGAGTCTAACCCCTTAAACAGCTAAACAAAGTATTTTGGTACAAATAAGTTTAGAAACTAGACTTTAATTCGTCACTTTGACGAATTAGGTGATACGTGATAGGTGATACGAATTGACAGTTTTGGTAGACATCTTGGATGTATCCTAGCAATAAATTCTTGGCACATGACGTATTGTGTATACGATAATAATGATAAGAAGAAGAAGCATACAAATAACTATACGAATAATAACAATAACACATACTTACTATAATAATGATTATAATTACGATATTTACTATAATAATAAATATAACAATGATAATATTAATGATTATTATGATACTGCTGCTATTACTACTACTACAACTACAACTACTAAGGAGAAGTAAATGAAGAAAAAGGGTAGGAGAAGAATCATTTCAGCAATATTAGTGAGTATATTCTCAATGATTGAGGCATACAAGTGCATACACATTACATATTCCGTGGTAAGAATGAAGAAAGCGAGGGAAAATGAAGGCAATGACAAACGAGAGCGACAGAGAGAGACAGAATATGGCCGGGTTCAAATTAAGTTTCCTTTAGATCAGACCCAGTACTGAGAATCTTTTTGTGTGCCATGTTTTCGTTATTTGACGGCCTTTGACCCGACATAGAAATGCCGTCTTTTGTCACCAAATATTGTTCAAATAGCATTGTAGAGACGATGAATAACTACTAACACAAAGGCCCCCAACAGAAAAAAAAAATCCTCTGTAGGGCCATGCATTATGGTTCAAGGCATGGCCACACAGAGGAATTTTTCTTGTTGGGGGTCGGGGGAAAATTAAATACATTTTTGACAATTGATTGCATTTTCTTCGTTTTGGGGGATTTGTGGGGGCGGCCGCGTACCCTAGCAAACACTGCGTACAGTCATGATTCAGGGGCTAAGCAATGGCCTCGTTACTGTGAGGCCCCAGGATAAAAATCGTGTCGATCAGCTATATTATAGTGCCCTTATGTGAGGCATTAATCCTCATTACTGTCAATTATGATTTAAGGACGTAGGTTCCCTAGCTGATTAGCATAGTAGCACACATATGACTAAGCAGTCACGCAAAACAAACACTCGCAAATTAATATTCAATAAAATCTGAGAATGTATGCCATTATCTAGATCTATTAGAAATAAATAATTTTTTTAAATCCTTCCCTTAACTGGGGTAAAAATAATTATTCCACCATTATGACCAACAGTGTACATATAAAGCAGCAACCAAAAACTTAGGGTTATCTGCTTCACTTCCCCCCGCCCCCTGAAAAAATAAAATAGATTAGTAGTCCTCCTCTCAAGCATCCCCCTCCCCCCGCAGCCCAAGGGGGCCGGGGAGGGGGGGTGGGGGTGGGAGGAGGGGGTTAAACCCCCTAACCCCCCCCCCCGTAGATCTGCCCATGTTATCATATCATTCCACGACATCTTGTTCTCTTCATCTTCCTCTTCTTCTCAATAGGGACTTTTAGATTTGCGTGGACGTGTTACTTCCTTTTAAGGCGCTGGCAGTCACATGTGACGTCCTTTTAAGCACTGGCAGTGCCTTAAAAGGAGGTCACACGTTGCAGTCCACGTTTTCAACGTGCAAATCTAAAAGTCCCTAATATTGATTTACTGGTCGAGGTTCATTATTTGCTGACAACGAAAAACTGACCATGTTTCTGCACGCTAATCTTAGTTCCATTTCATTGGTTTAAGGTTTGAAAATTGAAACTCAATATTGTGTTAAAGTTATAACAGAAAAGATAATCTTTATTTTATAATGCCACCGGGGCGATTTTTAATTTTGCAATCGCCCCCGTGAGCAACCTGACGGGGGCGATTATGTAGCTCACGGGGGCGAATCGCCCACCGCCCCCGTGTATTTTGAGCGCTGCCGTGGGATCATAAAATATGTCATCTAAATCGTTTGCCTGTAGGTCTGGAGTATCAAAGGTCAATAAATTTAAGATCAGACCTGCGAAGGGTCATTTTATCCAATTTTGATCTGACAAATTTGAAGCATAAAAAAAATCAAAAGCATTTAGAGAAAAGACATCTCCAAGTCTCCAGCGGTAAGACAATTAATGACGAGCACAATTGAAGACCAATCTAAGACGCGTTTATAGTGACGGCAGACTTCTGTGGGACGTTTAAAATTTTACTGCGATCATTTGGGTTCGATCGTCATCACAAGTGCATGTAAAAACTGAAGTTTGACTTGGACTCGTCGTCTTTGACCACAAATTTCGTCATGATCCCGTCAAAAAAATGGAAAATAAATGTCACGAGTAATTTAAAAAATAACCTCAGCAACAACACAAAATGTTTTTTGGAGAAATTCGAATAAAGATGAACGATATATGGTCCAACGTGCATTGTCATTAATTACTTAATCAATTAAAATTAAAAGCTTTGACTTGAACGAGCAATATGATGATATCGGAAAATCCGATAAGCCAAAAAGATGTATGGAATAATATATACAACTCATACTTAATCCACTTATTAAAAGAAATTGGATTATCCGGGCACTTATAGAAGTTATGACGTATTAAACATAGGCATGTTTTGTTTTGAAATTGCAAATGTGTGCGCGCGCGTGTTGTTATCTTTGACGCCCGCTTATTCCATCATTATGTGTCAAAATTAACTGAAATTTACAGGTATTGTTGAGGAAAGTATCAGAAATCCAAAAAATGCAAAAAAAGGAATTTCTCCGTTCCACGTACGTTATGCGCGCAAATACGCGCGCACCGACCCGCACGCGCGGACATTTTTGAAACGCTTAAAATTGTCTGAAACGTATAGAAAATTACTTGGTTTGGGGTTTTAAGCACTTTGAATTCTTATTTCTTTTTGACGCGCACGTTTGAAATGGAAGGCGCATGTGCGTGGGCTAAAATTCTGACGCATGACCTGAGCATGATTTTATGCCAAATTTGAATTGAAATTGATATTGCATGGCTGAGGTACGACCATTAATGACATTTCACATACTGACGTCATGATGACATCACGATGACCTGGCGTCGCTGTAAAGTCGGGCAGTTCTAAGTTGGACTAAGATCTATCTTCAGGCCCAGTTTCATGACAATGGCTTGTTCCATTATTGAGATATCCTGCGAACAAGTTCATGGAAGAATAATAATAAATTCTTCCATACAGACACAAAAAATACTAGACTTTAATTCGTCACTTTGACGAATTAGGTGATACGTATGCTAATGGTTTACATAATAACCCAGATAGCAAAATGTTGTGGGGCCCATCTGGGTTTTATCTGGTTACAACTGGGCTGGCCCACTTGGCCCAGATGGGCCAGCCCATCTATTGCCCACTTGGCCCATTTAGCCCATTTGGGTCCCAGATGGGCCCCATGTTGGGCCCAGCAATCTGCACCCGGGTTATAGAAGGGCCCCAGATGGGCGGCCCAGATTGGACCCACTTGGCCCAGATGGGCCCACGTAGAACCCAGATGGGCCCCACAATTGGCCCATCAATATACACAAGGGTTACCTATTGGGCACCAGATGGGCCATGTGGGTTATATGTGGGACCTACCACATTCTATATATGGGTCAAGTGAGTTCCATATGGGCCCCATATGGGCTATAAGCGGGTTTTTATATGGGCCAAGTGGGTTTGATATGGTCCCATATGGGCCAATGTGGTTCTAAATGGGCTTCATTGTTTAAATGGGTTCTATTTTTACCCAGTAGCTGAATTCATTTATCCCATTTCAATTTCCAGGGTTACCAGTTGGGTTTAACTGGACCAGTCGTACCATTTGGCACAATTTTCAACCAGTTGTTAGCTCCAATTAGCAGACTTAATTAGTAATTTATGTAGCACTTGTACTAATTAATTTTGCCATTGGCAACAACACATCGTCTAAAATTTCTAATGTAAAGGCATTGGTATTAAGAAGACTTGGTTATTTTGCGGTGATGAGACATTTCCATATACTTGTATTTTATTGAATCTGTTTTAGGTCATAGTTAGTGTTTTTCCTAATTCATGTTTAATTAAATGTAATGTATACAAAGTAGTGAAATGTCCTAATAATTAGCAATTTACATTTAATAGAATTTTCGAAATGAATTGCTTATAACTAAATCATCAGCAATTAGGAAATATCCTGTAAATTCAGATAAATTGTAAAAAAACATAGATATGCACGCACCCCATATTCATTATGCAAATTCTGGGTATATTTTGTGGGTTTTGGGTGGGAAGGCCCATCTGGTATACATCTGGTTTTCAGCTGGGCGAAGACATTGTTCGACTTGCGATTTTCACCACCAAAAACCCACATGGGGCCCACAAGGGGCACATATGTGTTGGTACTTGTGGGTTTTTGGTGGGAAGGCCCATCTGGTATACAACTGGTTTTTAGCTGGGCCCAGCCAATGCTCGACGTGCGATTTTCACCACCAAAAACCCACATGGGGCCCACATGGGGCCCATATGCGTGGGTTCTGGGTGGGAAGGCCCATCTGGTTTTTGTATGGGCCACGTGGGCTTTAGCCATCCCATACAAAACCCAGATGGGCCCCAGATATTTTGCTATCTGGGAGAATGCATTACACGATATCATATTATTTTATGAAATGCTTCTCCCATTAAGATCTATCCATATGTCAAGTTTAAATTGTGTCCCCTTGATCATTATGGATCTACTCTCTTAAAAAAAAAAGAGTGAATTTTCAAAATCACGGACGTCACTCCTCTGGAGAGTGAAAATGTAGTGAAAATAGAGTGAACATTCACTCTTTTCTTCTTAGAGAGCACTCTAAAATCAATCGATTTTCACTCCTAAACAAGTGATCACGGACGTCACTCCCAAGAAAGTGAAAATAGAGTGAAAATTCACTCTTTTTTTTTAAGAGAGTAGGGAAGATAGATTGAAACAATATATGACCATTGACCCTGCGCAGTAACCAGTTACACCTTTGACTCTAATTTACATCATGAAGAACACATTTTGACGATTTTATCTTATTCAAAGAAATGAAAATGTAATTGATAAATGATTATCATCATTATGATAATGATGATCATGATGATCATGATGAAGATCATGATCATAAGCGGGATCCTGACATCTTATTGAAAAAAATGAGGAGTGTTTTAGATAGCACATAGTCTCAGCTACAACATACTCAAAAATCAACAAAATCCAAGCAGAAATAACGGCGATAATGCCCGCAAAAGATAGGAATGTAGAATCCAGATTTGAGAAAAAAATCATCTCCCATAGGGATTACACGCAAAAAGTGATGGATTAAGTGAAAATAGGGTAACAATAAAGTAAATAGGGTTGTTTATTACATTATTTGCGATTCTACGTGTTTGAATAATCAAAGGAGATGGTACAGTGAAAGGTCAACAAGAAAAAAAAAAGTTAAGAAATTTTTTTTTGGAGACACCCGGACTCGAACCCCGGATCTCAAGGTCGGAAGTCAAGTGCGTTACCGATATACCAAAACATTTCCCATAGCGATTACACGTAAACGGAAAATGGAATTCTAAAATCCCACTTTGCAAGTAAAATATGAGCATGATCCCGGCATATGATCGAAAAATAAAGTGCACAGTGGAGATAGCTCATTGTCTCAGCTACAACATACCCGAAGCTCACAGAAAACAAAGTTAAAACAACGGAGATGTTGCTCGCGAAAGACGGAAATGTAGAATGCAGTTTTGAGAAATAGTCATGTCCAATAGACAATACACGCAAAATGTGAAAAATTGACATGCCTCCTTTAATCGCAAAAATACGCCATGATAACTTTGTCAAACTATAAAATTATGGTCACTGCATTTGTAGAAAATTATCTCAGCTAGAACATATCAAAATTTGGAAGAAAAAAAATCAATATTACCAGAGATACAATCAATTTTCCTAAAATATGCAAACGTCATAATATGCAAATTTAAATTTCGAGTTCGGAGGCCATTATGATGACATCATGAGTTAATTGAGGGTCAAATGAGACATGAAATCATATTTCCATTTCATAATCTATCCACATAATATGAAAAAATATTGGGAGTTTCTATCTATTCTGAAGAGTTACAATGAATTTTATATAGGCATGTTTTTGCACATGTATTGTGGATAAAGATAACGCAGGTCCGCGCGCGCTGTCAACTTTGACGGACGCTCTTTGCGTTATTAAAAGGTGAACAAGTTATCAAAATGCTTGGAAAAGTGTGCCAAATAAATTATGATGATAGAGAAAATTCGGCGATTCTATGTTGTACAATGCTAGTACGCGCGAAAAAACGCGCGCGCATGCGCGTGTGCGTGATTTTTTGTTAAATGCTCCATATGGCCTGAAACGTATGCAAACAAATTTTAGGATTTGGAGCATTTTAAATTTTTGCTCGGACGAACGCGCATGCGCGCATTTGCGCACGTTTATTGACCTGAAATTGACCGGACGGATATTGATCTTAATCATGATAATTATGAATGAGAAATATCTTTCCGTTATGAAGATATGATCATAAGTTGATTTTCACAAAATGGCGCCTGGTTGACGTCACGATCATTTTGACTCTCTGAAAAGTCACGCAGTTCTAAGTTAGACTAAGATCTATCATCATGGCAAGTTTCATGATATTGGCTTTATTTAGTCTTGAGATATCCTGCGAACAAATTCGAGGAAGAATAAATAATAAACTAGACATATAATACTTGTTTGGAACAAGTATAGGTGGGCTGGTCAACTAACATTTGAGACAAAATAGAGCAAAAATAAGCGACATACTGCTTACAAATTCTTAAAAGACAATATCATGTAGATTCATAACGTGAACTAAATTCACCTTCTATAGGCATAACACGCAAATTATGAAGTTTTTGACATGAGGCCTTTAATCAAAATTTTCACTATGATGACGTCATCAAAATGAAAAATGGCTATTACTGCGCTTGTAGAGAATTGTGTTAGCTACAACATATCGAAATTTTGAAGAAAATTGATCAATATTTACAGAGATACAATCAATTTTACATAAATATGCTGACGTCATAATATGCAAATTCGTATTTTGAGTTCCAAGGCCATTGTGATGATGTCACGATACACTTAATGGCCAAATGAGACATGGAATCATATTTCCGACTCATACTCTATCTTAATATGAAAAAAAATTGAGGATCCCGGTGCATTCCAAAGAGCTATAACGGATTTTGTATAGGCATGTTTTTGCCCATATATGCTATGTATTAAAAGACCTCGCGCGCACTGACATTTATCTTGAATTTACGCTCATCTTGTTAATAATGGTCATAAAGAGATAAACATGGAATCAAATTCCTTGAAAAAATATGAGAAATTTCATGAAAGAAAAAAAAATGGCGATTCTATGTTTTTTAATGGTGTTACGCGCGAAAACGCGCGCGCATGCTCGTACGCGCGATTTTTTATAAAATGCTTAAAATGACCTGAAACGTATGCAAAATAAATTTGAGACGATTTTGAGCATTTAAAAATTTTGCGCGCGCATTGACGCGCGGACGTACGCGCACGCGCGCGTTTTTTGACCTGAAATTGACTGGACTGATATTGACCTTGATCATAATAAATATGAATGAAAAATACCTTTTGGTTATGAAGATATGATCATGAGTTTTTTTTTCAGAAAATTTCACAAAATGGCGCCTAGATGACGTCATCAGTCAAGGTCAAGGTTGAAAACCTTACCGTGTTTTGTCCATATGCCTATACATATGTGTGCCAAATTTCAAGTTATTTGATTTAGCCATTTTCAAGTTATCTTGTTAACAAAAAAGTGGTTAGAAATAAAATAAATAAATAACTAGAAATTTAATTCGTCATGGAGACGAATTAGGTGGTCTGTCTTCAAGTCTTATGAGAGATTATAATATTTACTATATTGAGAAAGGGAGAAGTTATATATACATGTAAACAATGATGATCATCATGATGATCATGATGATGATGATCTTGATAGTAATGGTGATGACGATGATGATGATGATGATGATGTTGATGATTATCATCAACAGACCACGATGACATCAGACTGAACAAAATTAGAGAACATTTAGATAGCGTATAGTCTCAGTTACAACATACTCAAAAATCAACAAAAACCAAGCCGAAATAACGGCGATATTGCTCGCAAAAGACAAGAATGTAGAATCCAGATTTGAGAAAAAGTCATCTCCCATAAGGATTACACGCCAAAAGTAATGGATCTAGTGATAATGGGGTAATAATAAAGTAAATATGGTTGTTTATTACATTATTTGCGATTGTACGTGTTTTAATATTCAAAGGAGATGGTACAGTGAAAGGTCAAAAAGAAAAAAAAGTGAAGAAAAAAAATTGTTGGAGACGCCCGGACTCGAACCAGGGACCTTGAGGTCGGAAGTCAAGTGCGTTACCGATATACCAAAACATTTCCCATAGAGATTACACGTAAACGGAAAATGGAATTATCAAATCCCACTTTGTAAGTGAAATATGAGCATGATCCCGGCATCTGATCGAAAAATAAAGGACACACTTACGATAGCTTATTTTCTCAGCTACAACATACTCAAAGCTCAGCGTAAACAAAGATAACACGACGGAGATATTGCTCGCGAAACACGAGAATGTAGAATCAAGTTTTGAGAAAAAGTCATGTCCCATAGAGAATACACGCAAAATGTGAAAAATTGACATACCTCCTTTAATCGCAAAAAACGCCATGATACCTTTGTCAAAATGAAATCTTGTGACGACTGTATTTGTAGAGAATATTCTCAGGTAGAACATATCAAAATTTGAAAGAAAATTGATCAATATTTACAGAGATACAATCAATTTTCCAAAAATCTGCTGACGTCATAATATGAAAATTGAAATTTTGAGTTCGGAGGCCATTATGATGACGTCATGAGTCAATTGAGGGTCAAATGAGACATGAAATCATATCTCCAATTCATACTCTATCAACATATGAAAACAAAATTTGGTTCATCTTCCATCCTAAAGCGCTACAATGGATTTTGTATAGGCATGTTTTTGCCCATGTATGCTATGTATTACAAGAGCTCGCACGCACGGACATTATCTTAAACGGACGCTCATTCCGTTATTAATGGGCAAAAAAAGGTGAACAAGGTATCAAAATGCTTGGAAAAATGTGCTAAATATGATGACAGAGAAAATTTTGCGATTTTATGTTGGCAAATACCAGTACGCGCGAAAACGCGCGCGCACGCGCGTGCGAGCTTTTTTTGCAAAACGCTTAAAATAGCCTGAAACGTATGCAAAATTAATTTTAAACGATTTGAAGCATTTTTATTTTTTGCGCGCGCGCTGACGCGCGGACGTACGCGTGCGCGCGCGTTTTTTGACCTGAAGTTGACCGGACGGATATTGACCTTAATCATGATAAATATGAATGAGAAATGCTTTTCCGTTAAGAAGATATGATCATGAGTAAAAAGTACCAAAAAAAACACAAAATGGCGCCTGGATGACGTCATGAAAACTTGATGCCCTCGAAAATGTTACTCTAACGTCTCATGACAATGACCTATGACTGTGCTAAAATTGAACGAAATTGACTAAACTGATCTTGAGTTATCCTGTTAACAAAAAAGTGTGAAAATAAATAAAAATAAATAATAATAATAATAATAAAGAAAGAAAATTCTGACGAAAACAATAGGTGATCTGTCGTTGACAGACCACCTAATAATAAAGGCAATTTTAACAAAATTACTAGAAATTTAATTCGTCATGGGGACGAATTAGGTGGTCTGTCTTCAATTCCTATGTTCATGCTCATCTTTAATTCAATATTTACTATATTGAAAAAGGGAGAAGTTATATAGACATGTAAACAAAGATGATCATGATGATGATCATGATGATGATCTTGACAGTAATGGTGATGACGATGATGATGATGATCATGGTGATGTTGATGATGATCATCAACAGACCATGATGACATCTGATTAAAAAATGAGGGACATTTAGATAGCGTATAGTCTCAGCTACAACATACTCAAAAATCAACAAAAATCAAGCCGAAATGATGGCGATATTGCTCGCAAAAGACAAGAATGTAGAATCCAGATTTGAGAAAAAGTCATCTCCCATAAGGATTACACGCAAAAAGTAATGGATCAAGTGATAATAGGGTAATAATAAAGTAAATATGGTTGTTTATATACCTCACTTAAGAAATCCAGCCATCTGATTGGTCGAATTGCATTCATAAACTTCAACTGTTCCTGTAAAATTCTCGGTAACCATGCATAAAACATTTCAATATTTTTAATAACCATGGTTATTAAAAAAGTTGGTCAGCGTCCATGGTTACCCCATAGGTTTACATGTTAAAAAATGGTTTGAGCGATGGAGGATGCCGTATGTGTGCGAAGGATTGGTCGGTAATTTCAATACAATTGAATCTCGATCGATCTTACCGACAATTTTATCTTGCATTGTTGACATGAAGACGAAAATAAACTTCCAAAAACAAAAAAACAACATCTGCCGATAGATCTTGATCTAAGTTCGTGCCAATATGCATTGCAAAAGTAAAAGAAGAGTCCGTATATGGAGCTTTTGCGAAGCATTCGTCACACGCGAAGCCGGTTTCAATCCATTTTAATGTATATATTGGAGAAAACTGCCAAGCATGTTAACGGCGGGCCATAGCCGAGTGGTCTAAGCGTTGGTTTTCGGTACACCTTTTGTTGTACGCAAGAGTTCGAATCCCGTCTTCGACAAAAATGATAAATATTTTTAATTTTTCATTTTTTAGTCTATTTTTTTCGGCATATAAAAGTATTAATGACTGCTAGTATTAAAAACAACATCTGCCGATAGATCTTGATCTAAGTTCGTGCCAATATGCATTGCAAAAGTAAAAGAAGAGTCCGTATATGGAGCTTTTGCGAAGCATTCATCACACGCGAAGCCGGTTTCAATCCATTTTAATGTATATATTGGAGAAAACTGCCAAGCATGTTAACGGCGGGCCATAGCCGAGTGGTCTAAGCGTTGGTTTTCGGTACACCTCTTGTTGTACGCAAGAGTTCGAATCCCGTTACGACAAAAAATGATAAATATTTTTAATTTTTCATTTTTTAGTCTATTTTTTTTCGGCATATAAAAGTATTAATGACTGCTTTAATATTCGAGAAATAGTTGTTTTCATACGCTCTCGGGAAGGTTAGAATTGGGCTATTCCCCTCGGCAAGCCTCGGGGAATAGCACAATTCTAACCTTCCCTTGAGCGTAATAAAACAACTATTTCTCTCAAAGCAGTCATTAATACTATACTATTACATTATTTGCGATTGTACGTATTTTAATATTTAAAGGAGATGGTACAGTGAAAGGTCAAAAAGAAAAAAAATTGAAAAAAAAAATTGTTGGAGACGCCCGGACTCGAACCAGGGACCTCGAGGTCGGAAGTCAAGTGCGTTACCGATATACCAAAATATTTCCCATAGCGATTACACGTAAACGGAAAATGGAATTATCAAATCCCACTTTGCAAGTGAGATATGAGCATGATCCCGGCATCTGATCGAAAAATAAAGGGCACACTTATGATAGCTTATTGTCTCAGCTACAACATACTCAAAGCTCAGCGAAAACAAAGCTAAAAAAACGGAGATATTGCTCGCAAAAGACAGGATGTAGAATCCAGTTTTGAGAAAAAGTCATGTCCCATAGAGAATACACGCAAAATGTGAAAAATTGACATGCCACCTTTAATCGCAAAAATACGCCATGATACCTTTGTCAAAATGAAATATTGTGGCAACTGCATTTGTAGAAAATTGTCTCAGCTAGATCATATCAAAATTTGGAAGAAAATCAATCAATATTTACAGAGATACAGTCAATTTTCCAGAAAAATACTGACGTCATAATATGCAAATTGAAATTTTGAGTTGGGAGGCCATTATGAGGACGTCATGAGTTAATTGAGGGTCAAATGAGACATGAAATCATATTTCCAATTCATACTCTATCAAAATATGGAGAAAAAAATTGGGTTCACTTTGCATCCTAAAGCGCTACAATGGATTTTGTATAGGCATGTTTTTGCCCATGTATGCTATGTATTACAAGAGCTCGCACGCACGGAAATTATCTTAAACGGACGCTCATTCCGTTATTAATGGTCAGAAAAAGGTGAACAAGGTATCAAAATGCTTGGAAAAATGTGTCAAATATGATGACAGAAAAAAATTGGCGATTCTATGTAGGAAAAAGCAATTACGCGCGAAAACGCGCGCGCATGAGCGTGTGCGCGTTTTTTTGCAAAATGCTTAAAATGGCCTGAAACGTATGCAAAAAAAATTTGAGACGATTTGGAGCATTTTTATTTTTTGCGCGCGCGGTGACGCGCGGACGTACGCATGCGCGCGCGTTTTCTGACCTGAAATTGACCGGACGGATATTGACCTTAATCGTGATAAATATGAATGAGAAATGCCTTTCCGTTATGAAGATATGATCATGAGTAAAAAGTACCAAAAAAAACACAAAATGGCGCCTGGATGACGTCATGAAAACTTGATGACCTTGAAAATGTTACTCTAACGTCTCATGACAATGACCTATGACTGTGCCAAAATTGAATGAAATTGACTAAACTGATCTTGAGTTATCCTGTTAACAAAAAAGTGTGAAAATAAATAAAAATAAATAATAATAATAATAATAATAATAATAATAAAGAAAGAAAATTCTGACGAAAACAATAGGTGATCTGTCGTTGACAGACCACCTAATAAGGTGGTCTGTATAGATACAGCCCACCTGATAAAAATCTTGACGAAATCAATAGGTGATACGTAGACTTCGTACGTATCACCTAATAAATAAATAATAAAAATCTTGACGAAATCAAAAGGTGATACGTATATTTCATACGTATCACCTAATAATGAATTTACTATTTCAACTTCACAATGTCTTACATTATACAAACTGATAATGTAAAATTATAATTTGTGTACATTTGCAGACTATTTTACTTGATATTTCATTCATGATTATTTTGTTCAACAAATGACTTGTACCAGAATTCCTAAACCTATTCCTAGACGTTATTAATCTGACATTAACAAGTAATCTATTCCAAAATTCACTGCCCCGCCACAAAAGACAATGATAATTGACCTTGTGTCGTTCTAAATTTTGGAAGACGTAATTGCCCACCTTCTTTTTGTCTTGTGGAATAGCTATGCTCTATAATTCACAATACTCTATTAAAACATGAGGCAAATTGCCACTAATTTGTCTAAATCAAACATGAAAGTAGAAGTTGATAAATCATGTAAATTATACACATTTAGGATTCGCAATCGTTTAAATAATGGAACTGTAGAAATTATCCATTCACTAAATGTTATAACACGGGCTGCCATTTTCTGTGAATACAGTATACGTTTTAGGCTAGTCGTATAAGTGCTTCCCTCCACCTCAGAAATGTGTGGTTGTATGAATTCTTTATACATTAATATCAGAGTACGGCTAAGATTAATATCGCAATGTAAATAGCACTCCAACTTTCTTTCTAATACACTGATTTACTAAACGAATATGACTATCCCAAGAAATATATAAATCAATATGAACCCCAACAAAAGTGGCAATATCAACCACTTCAATTTCCTCGCCTGCGATTTTCAGTTTACCACACATACCTACCCCCCCCCCCTGCTATTTATTAACATGGAATTAGTTTTCATTGAATTAATTGTAAGTTTGTTAGTAATGCACCACTTATGTATCTTCTGTATGTTGTTATTTACTACATTTAAATTAATTTCACCCTGGTCAACAGGAAAAATATGAAATAGGTCGGAATCATCAGCAAACAGCTGACGATTTAAAAAATCAGTAACTGTTGGCAAATCGTTTATATAAATCAAAAACAGAAATGGCCCTTATACTGATCTTTGTGGAACACTAAATATAATCCTCTTCCTATCAGATAACGTTTTACCACACTCAACAAACTGAAATCGGTAACTGAGATAGTCCTTAAACCGTTCAAGAGGTAACCCTCGAATGCCATAACTCGATAGTAATGTTTACTCAGTAATATATTATGATTCATTGTGTCATATGTTTTTTTTAATCGATGAAGATACCATGAGTTACTTTCCCCTGATCAATAGATTTCAAAGTATTATTTATCAAGTTGATCAATGACAATTCATTTTTAGTACTATATTTCTTCCGGAATCCATGTTGATGGTAATAGGACGCATCATTTTTTCTAGAAATTTGATTAATCTGATATTTATCAATTGTTCAAAACTTTACCTATGACAGGTAGAACCGATATTGGTCTATAGTTACCTGAATCTTCTCATGGCCCTTTTTTTTTAGGGGAGTAACCTTTGCAATATCTATTTTATCTGGAACCTTTCCAGTTTCTAGTGACAAGTTAAATATATATGCCAATGGATGTGAAATCTATGGAGCACTTTCTTTAATTAATTGCACTAACAATATCAGATTGAGATGTAAGTTGCATAATTTCTCCACGAACCTTTAAAATCTACCCACCTCAGCACTTCTCGATGACCTGTTTTTCCAGCTAACAATAATATTTATTGATAATGGCCCATGTTTTATTTGTTTCCTTCATATCATTTTGTAGTAAATCGCAAAAGTATTTCCTCTATGCATTTCTTACTAAAGTGGTCAGTACAATTGGGTTCTCTTTGTACTTGTATAGACAAGATCCTGACGATGTGAAACCATCAGAGGACATTTTTTGTTTTTTGTGTTTGCAACGACTCAGCCAGCCGCTGAATAAGCGGGGGGGGGGGGGGGTAAGGTCACCTTTTTTAGGTCAGCCATTGGCAATTTTTTTATTTTTTTTATTATTTTTTTAATGGGGTAAGAGGACACTTTTTTTTTGTTGGTCTCGAAATTTGAAAATTTGACATTTTGCTCCGTTAGGGGGGGGGGGAGGATTAAAACTCACAAAAGGGGGGTTGCCCCCCCCCCTTCTGGGTACGCGCCTGGGTTGACCCCTCATTCATTTTGTTTTTGTTGTAATTGCTCTGTATTGATGATTATTCCTCTGTTGTTATATATTTTATTCATGATGTTTTTATTGAGAATGAAATAAAGATTGAACTGAATTGAACCGTTCATAGTTTCAAACAACCGACTGAGTATAATGTGGTCGACATATAAGTTCAAATCCAGTTTATTCAATGAAGACATGTTTTAAGTAATAGATGGTAAAGTTTAAACAAAGCTCGATCAATCCGATTACTATATACTAACGTCGATAGTTGACAAAGTACTCATCAGTACAATAATAACAGATGCATAATACAATGTAGCTAGAAAGACTCATATCTCCCTGGTAATACCTATTATTTGTTAAAATTATCGAAAAAAGCTTTTGGTTTATCATCCCTGCGTCCTTGATATATAGCTTGCTCAAGATAAGGATGGGACAACCCAAAACCTGGAAAAAAATCGCTTGACAACAATTAATCAGTTTGATAGAGCAAGTGATAAAAGCGACCCATTCAATTCAAGACACTCAGACAAAGGCAATTGGGGATTTTGTTTGGATTTTTTTTTTTTTTTTTTTTTTTTGGGGGGGGGGGGGTCAGGCAGGAACACTACAGTTGATTTGATCAGCCTCTTTGAAGCCTCTTATCTCCCCATCCCTCGTATACAAATATAAATTATAAATAACTGATAATAATTCATAGAGGTATAAACGACTCATTACAGTCATGTGTGATAATGAAGAAAAAGTTAATAGGATATTATAAATGGTGCTTGCCAGAATTAGCACAGAAACAAAGGTACAACAAGAGCTGTGTTCATTCATTTATATTCTGTGTCCTGTTTAATTTTTACTTTTTACTGCTGCGCGGCTCATTAAGAAAATTCTACAGCCTTCAGAAATACATAATACAGTTAAATACACAGTACATAATGTCTTCAAATATACTGAATGAATATTATATATCAAAGCCTTCCCCTCCCACTCCCCCTTATCGAGCAATGTGCACCAAGTAGTTATGAACTTGTCAACGAATGAATCAGTCTGGGTATACGATGTAACCAACTCTTCTCATTCTAAAGATGATCCAAAAGGCTCTCCCTCGTCTTCTTACATTATTAATTTCATCATCACCTTTCTCCGCCGCTTTAACGCGTTAACCAATACTCTTGACACAAATAGCAAACCTCAGTGTGCACCTCGAACTAGGGCATATGAATATGGCATCACCAAGTAAAAGTGGGGTTCACAGGTTCACAATAATTAGCTTGAATTTTTTGCCCTCCCCTCCGATTATATCTCATATTTCAAAATTCGAAATATGGTATTTTTTTAAAATCCTACGCGTAATCAGCATAGAGTCTATCTATCAAATTAGAAATCACCAGAAAAGATCAGCCGATCCCTATTTTTCCCAGTCCAATCCCGTCTCATCTCCGATTCCTCGCTCAAAGATAAAGACTTCATCCCTATATTTTCTCTTTCAACATCACTATTCCCAATATAAATGGAGGGAGGGTCGTAGATAGATGAGCGATACCGAAAGTCCGGCCCTTCCATGACTGTATAAAAGAATAATCCTATTATGTCTTCGTCATCATCACATCACCGTTCTCGATGTAAAAGGGAAACGAACAGATGACTGAACGCGACTTCCCAATCATCCCCGATCCCTTTCCTAAGATATGAATGTCTCCTCACCACTTTCATCATCACCATTCTCACTACCGTGTAAACCATCACTCCACTCCAGGGCAAGTGAGACCGCATCCCCTAGCCGGAGCCTGTCTCTCCCCCATCAAACCATCTTCCATTCCCAGGGGCCTCATCCATCTATAATATTCTCCGCAGTATTAAAGATGCAAGTAACGATGACAGTGAAAATGTGACTCTTGAGAATGATACGCTTTTTTAATAGTGATGGTATTATCCTGCTATTTCTCTCAAGATCTCTTGCACTGAAGAGAATGCCGTCGCCTCATAACAGAGGCGCTTCATGGCCATTGGCAGATCCAGGATTTTCTTGTGGGGAGGGGCACGAGTCAAAAAAATCTTTTTTAAAGCAGGCAATAGGGGTATGACAGTTTTAGGAACGCCTTTTTTAATCTAAAAAGTACCTTCCAAGCTTAAAACAACAAACGAAAAAACAATGTTTGCCGCCTTTGCCGGAGGCACATTCTTTGTGATGTGAACTTAATTTAGGCATCCCACATTTTTGAAGATAAGTGTACTAACTGTAGATGGTAATAGTCTAGAAAACCCATAAATGGTATGGTCGGGGGGATAGGGTGTTTTATAAAGCATTAGAATTGAACTTAAAAAATAATTTTCAATTTGAATCAATTTCATTTGATAAAATACCGCCCTGGATTTTTTTCTTTTCCTCAATCTCTCATTACCTGCTGCCACTGAGCCGAAGATGGCGTGATCCACGAATGTGTATGTCTACGCATTCAGGATAACGCTATCTTCGGCTGGAGGCAGATATTTGATATAGGGCACTCGTCTCTCTCTCTCTCTCTCTCTCTCTCTCTATATATATATATATATTTTTTTGGGGGGGAGGGGGTAGAGATCAGTGTTTAAGAGTGATTTTAGTGACTGCAATTAAATTAAAATCAGCCAGGTTTACAGGATGAAAGCAATTGTATATTCTTAAAAAAGTAGATGGGATGAATGGCGGTTACTTTCTTTCAAAAAAATTAAGTGTTTTTTTATCGGTTACCTTGTCACTCCTTGTAAAACGTAGGAATCGGTTGTTACGACCACCCTACCTCTACTCCAACCCTACCTCTACTACCACCCTACCTCTACTACCACCCTACCTCTACTCCAACCCTACCTCTACTACCACCCTCCCTCTACTCCAACCCTACCTCTACTACCACCCTACCTCTATTACCACCCTACCTCTACTCCAACCCTACCTCTACTCCAACCCTACCTCTACTACCACCCTCCCTCTACTCCAACCCTACCTCTACTACCACCCTACCTCTACTACCACCTACCTCTACTACCACCCTACCTCTACTACCACCCTACGTCTACTACCACCCTACTCCAACCCCACCTCTACTACCACCCTACATCTACTCCAACCCCACCTCTACTACCACCCTACCTCTACTCCAACCCTACCTCTACTACCACCCTACCTCTACTACCACCTACCTCTACTACCACCCTACCTCTACTACCACCCTCCCTCTACTCCAACCCTACCTCTACTCCAACCCTACCTCTACTACCACCCTACCTCTACTCCAACCCTACCTCTACTACCACCCTACATCTACTCCAACCCTACCTCTACTACCACCCTACATCTACTCCAACCCTACCTCTACTACCACCCTACCTCTACTACCACCCTACCTCTACTACCACCCTACCTCTACTACCACCTACCTCTACTACCACCCTACCTCTACTACCACCCTCCCTCTACTCCAACCCTACCTCTACTCCAACCCTACCTCTACTACCACCCTCCCTCTACTCCAACCCTACCTCTACTACCACCCTACATCTACTCCAACCCTACCTCTACTACCACCCTACATCTACTCCAACCCTACCTCTACTACCACCCTACCTCTACTACCACCCTACCTCTACTACCACCCTACCTCTACTCCAACCCTACCTCTACTACCACCCTACATCTACTCCAACCCCACCTCTACTACCACCCTACCTCTACTACCACCCTACCTCTACTCCAACCCTACCTCTACTACCACCCTCCCTCTACTCCAACCCTACCTCTACTACCACCCTACCTCTACTACCACCCTACCTCTACTCCAACCCTACCTCTACTACCACCCTACCTCTACTACCACCCTATCTCTACTCCAACCCTACCTCTACTACCACCCTACCTCTACTACCACCCTACCTCTACTACCACCCTACCTCTACTACCACCCTACCTCTACTACCACCCTACCAGGGCTCAAATTATTTTTTTTGTCCACGGGGGCTCTTCCCCTAAAAAAGAGCCCCCGTGAGCCTTCTCACGGGGGCTCTTTTAGTACTGACGGGGGCTCTTTTTTATACAAATATCCATTGAATTGGTACCTATGATACTCCTCAATTATTTGCTATTTCATCATTATCATTTCAATCAGCATTTTCCCTCTTACAAATTTACAAGCTACATAGCTGTTACTGGCCTGTGTATATAATATATACGCATACAACACTGATCTTTATGATGTCTTTAACGTGACATATCTTCTTCTCCCCTTGCAAACGAGAAAGAAAACAAGGTCATTAAAAGGGATTAAGCGACAAATAATGATTGTGATTCAAATTGATGCGAATATTTGTTTGAATAAGCACTGCTATTCACCCGAATCTTCTTTGTAAAAACAACTTTTACAAATCTCAGCCATGCTTACTGAGTTGAGACGTTCCATTCAATGTAAAATACTCATTAAAGAATACACTTCTCCTAATCTGAAAGTGATCTTACAACACAGTGGCAGATTTGCATGGCTAAGATTTGTAAAAGTCGTAGAAGAATGAAAACAAAGAATAACATAAGGCAACATAGAAAGAGAAAATGATAGAAGAATGAAAACAAAGAATAACATAAGGAAACATAGAAAGAGAAAATAATAGAAAAATGAAAACAAAGAATAACATTAGGCAACATAGAAAGAGAAATGATAGAAGGATGAAAACAAATAATAACGTAAGGAAACATAGAAAGAGAAAATGATAGAAGAATGAAAACAAATAATAACATAAGGCAACATAGAAAGAGAAAATGATAGAAGGATGAAAACAAAGAATAACATAAGGCAACATAGAAAGAGAAAATGATAGAAGAATGAAAACAAAGAATAACATAAGGAAACATAGAAAGAGAAAATGATAGAAGAATGAAAACAAATAATAACATAAGGCAACATAGAAAGAGAAAATGATAGAAGAATGAAAACAAATAATAACATAAGGCAACATAGAAAGAGAAAATGATAGAAGGATGAAAACAAATAATAACATAAGGAAACATAGTAAGAGAAAATGATAGAAGGAGAAAAACAAAGAATAACAAGAAAGATAAAAACGAGGAGAAACGTTACGGTAAAAACGGGTCCCATGACTTCGCTACGCCGTCCCTAGAAATCTGAATAGTTTACAAATGAGAACTGGGGCCTTGCGTGAGGACCGTCGCAGTCGAATAAACTCTCTGTCCTGCCGTCCCCTTTCCTGTCCGCGGACCGCGGCTATCATTTGCCAAAAGTTTGGTGACACGCCCAGTGCTAGTCTGCCACGCCTCTTTTGAGATCAATAAACCGGGCGGTTTTACTCACAGTCTCACATGGTTTACTTTGAGCAGATAATTGACAGGCGTTTATCCACTTACCAAACAGTTCTAAACAAAGCTAAATAGACCTATATCGAAACTTTATTATTTGCATCATTGTCTTCCTGTCTTATGGACAAAATCAACTATAATTCTCCCATGCTGCACACCCACTATGATCTTCCCCATTTCCAGGTATTCCACCCATGGGTCTGCAGAATAAGACTAATTAAAACAGTTGAGAACATGCAGTGCCAGTGCAGCTGTGCAGTGATGATGATGATGATCTTGCACCATATACCAGCTCTGTGCTAGTGATCCCGAAGATCATATGACGATTTGGAGACAGAAAAAGTACGACAATTAAGTAAGTTAACGCGGATGACTTCCTGATGCAGGCCTATTCAGTTAAATGATGCACTATGGACGTATCATGTCTTGCTCTAACACGTTTGAACCTACCATAAGAAGTGCTTAGTTGGAGTTTAAGGAGTTTTGTGCTGATCAGCAGAGGGTTTACTACCGCTAGCTTGTTTATAGATCATCACCCCATTGTGCGGGGAATCTATGGAATCTATGGAATCATCGGACGGGAGACGAGAGCAGAGGTATAGGCCTAGGGCAATGAATATGGAGACGGGGCAGGCACATCGAGGCGAGAAATCTCTTGCTAAAGGGGTATTATTATTAGTCTTAAGCTTGGAATGCTGGAAAATATTGTAAATGGCATGGAGGTTATTTCACCTCCTCATAATTATTATCACTCAATGGCTTGACAACAGCAGATGATCATGGTCTGTTTATTCAACTAATCAAGGTCTCATATTACGTTACGGTACCGTGATCACGTCTGGCGTCCTTTCCATTTCTCTCAGTATCATGTCAGTTGTTGCTATGTCCTTGATCTTGTGAAATTATGTCCTTTACAAACTCCCCCCCCCCCCCCCCACTCGGTGTTCTTTAGGGTATGCAGACATGCGTGTTCCCAGCACGTACCTCCCCCCCCCCCCCCCCTTTTCAGCATAAGTCTGGTGTGTAAAGTCAATACGGGCAGATCTTTTTCTTTGTTACGAGCCAGAGATTTGGGGAACACGCATGTGGTCCCTCCGTTCCCGGAATGGGGGGGGGGGGGGTCCGGGAACAAACTGCTGCTACCAATTTTAACAAAAGTTTATATGAAAGCAAGTTTTTTTTAATTTTGTAAGGATTTTAATTTGTTTCATTATTATTTTTTTTTTAATTTTCAGAGTTGCGGTTGTTCTTCCATTCTCACTTGACCTGTAGTAAAGCTTCATTATAAATGTGAACATAGATGCAATGGCAGAGAGCAAAATCTTTTCTCATCCCCGGTTCTAATCATGGTTAGTATAGTAATCCTCCAGATTTATTATTTGAAAAAAACTACTAGTAATATATGAGTGCATAAATCTCTCCTTTGTCTGTTCGGTTGTGTGGAGGTGCATGTCACGGCCTTGTGGTTCATTCACTTGACCCTCAATCCAAGGATGGATGGTTTCGTTGTAACCATCCAACAGCCCAGCACTATAAGTTTTATTGGCAAGAAATCAATCCACTTTACTCCTGACCCCGGCCCCCCCCCCCCACTCAGCAATATTTAGGGTACGCATATATGCATGTTCCCTCCTTTTGAAAACACCCCCCTAAGTCCAGGGTGTAAAGTCAATACGGGCCAGATTTTTGTGTACTACGAGCCGGACTTTGATGTGTGAAAAAGTACCCCTTTTTTTTGGTAACACGCATGGTATCCCTCCGTTTACGGAGTGAGGGGGCCGGGCTCCTGACCAGGTATAAATGGTAATCCGATATCAAGAGCACTATGTATTTGGCTGCTCTGCTTTGAACCCAGCACTATATCACCCTTTGGTGGTGGTGGTGGTGGTGGTGGTGGTTATTTTACCTGACTGCTAAGAAAGCATAAATGCTTGTAAGTATTGGCAAGACTGTATGTTAATCCAAATTTGCCACTCTCCACCCAGGTGTGTAAATGAGTTTCTGGTGATACCAGGGTAATAATAATTCCAGGGCCCACTAAAGGAGCAGATGTAGCTGTAAAGACCCAATTATTATTCATATTTTTGTTATTTACCGGGTAGCTTGTTAGCATTCAAGCAGATTCAAGTAAAGTAAAGCTCGTCTCCAGGCTGCACTAAGCTTTCATCCCTCTTCATATTCTTTGCCTCTGCTACTCATTCCTGTGTGAGTCTGCAGATCAGGAAAATGGTATCCTGTTTTTGTTGGATTGCAGTAGCTGACAAACCCACATCTTCGGGAAATCCTTAATTGTTGATTATTTTGGCACAACCCAAGAAATTTTGTTATTAGTCTTAGTCTCAACTACAGGCCGGGGCTGTTATCTTTTTTCGAGCAAATTTACCTTCCTTCTAATTTCAGTTACTAGCTCATGATTTATGTAGGTCTCCCTTGTTTAAAATATGCTTCTATCTCAAACTCCTAAAGAAGACATTATATGTAGCAACATGATGACCCATCTATTAGGATTCTTTTCAAAGGTATGGAATTGAATCTTCCTTGGATTCTTCAACAAAGTGAATAAAAATTGCTGAAAAAGAAGAGAAATTCACCTTTAATATAGTTGAGTCTTAACATCAGGATATAAATTTACTATAAAGAAAAGCATGAAGAAATGAATCAGTGAAAGTTGAGGATAATTTAACCAGGAAAAAAAAAGGTTTGAATCATTGTAGTTGTGGGTAAATGAACAAGCCAGTATCTGAATATAGTTATGATTTCATATATTCTTGTTTTGTTTGTTAAGGTATCAGTCATGAAAAACACCTCCAATAAATTGTATCACATTATTGTAAACTTGATGTCTTAAAAATGACTATCTATGGCAATTGATCTTAGATGCTGAACTGAATTCATGTTAAAATAAATACACAAGTTCCATAGTACGTATGTATAAATGTTGCGAATGAAGGCTATTCCGGTTTAGTTACTTTAACAGACAAAATCCAGGAAGTGAAAGAGCAGCCTCTACTGTTTGGATGGAACCAGTTTGATGCTGTGGGATCAGGGTTATAGACCGGGGGAGTATCAAGGACTTATATGTCCTTATACACTTCTGGATTTGATTTACACCTGGCTGTACAAGTATGGTGATCTGAGAAGTATGAGGTAAGTCATTAATGTGTTTTAAGTGTTCTTTTTTCGTACAGTATTAGTTTCAAAAAGTCTATTAATAATTGAGTTATTGATTTGTTAAGGATACTTTGTGTTTACTGGTACTTAATTTTTAGTAGAATTGAAGATGTTCAAAGTGTAATTGAATCTATGGTGATGTGCTGGAAATTGTCATTGTTTTGTCAAAGAGAAATTCCCCTTCTTCTATTTCCTGGGTTGCATACATGGGTATGCTCTGTTAGTGGTGGCGATGGTGAGTTGAGGGGGGGGGGGTAATATCCTAACAATCTTACAGCCTAGAAGTTTAATCATAACTCTGATATGTTAAAGAGTGAGTGTTCTAAACATTTTACTGTAGATCTCTACTTGCCTGCAAAGTAGCACAGAGTATATTCTAGTTAAGATAAAGCCACATATGAAGATTTCTCTTGAAGTGACTGTCTTTCTCTCTCCCTTGTTTTTATAAAAATTGTAATTGTTTAGATTTAATAACTGTATATTGTTAAACTACCTCCTAACTCAGGAAACATTATATATTCTGAGGGAAACAAATAGTAACTATTGTATTGCCTTGTAGTTAAGGCTTTAATGTTGCTTATTTTTATATGTGCACTAGCTGTCTTTCAGAATATACAGAAAATGCTTTTCACTATACCAGAGTTACCATCAGACATATTGAATGATATGAATGCTTTGTACATATGTACATGTAGGAGTATTAAAACTTGAATCATTGTATGATGACTTAATCTATTGAACAAACCATGGTATCTGGTTTTGCAGACCTGTCCGTTATCACAGGGAGTAGAATTGCCATGTAGACAGTCCCTAAAGGTGCAATCTGTTAAATCCTTTGTCCCCCTTGTTCATGCCATGTTTATAATTAGTGCCTTCCTTGAGCAATGCCTCAGTTGTTTGTCGCTGGAGAGACTCCATACAGAGAGAGATAATTAGATTGTTTCTTTGCCTGCTGTACAGCATACTTCATGAAGCCTGAAGCAGCTATACCTACAAACATGAGCAAATACACTCAGTTCTACAACAACAATGATGTCGATGATGATGAGGAGTGCGACCTCGGAATGCATGGGAGCGCCGTACTCATCCCTGAGGAGACAAACATTAATATCAATGGCTTTGAGAATCCTCAATTTGAAGATCTCCACCAGACAGAGAATCACTCATCTGTACATGAACACAGCAATGGAAAGGTAAATATGCAAATTATAAGGTGGAAAAACTAATGCTGACAAGTACCTTCAATATGTAAGCCAATTTGTTGTCGATGGTTTTGTAAATGGATTTAGAATTATAGACTGCTCCAGTGGGGACATAAAACACTATGGTATTTCTGAGTATATATGTATTGTTATGATTTGTTTTATTATATAAATCCATGGCGTAATCTTGAAAATACTAATAATTTGACATTTTAAAAGAAAGAGGAAAGAAGGCTTTGCTTTATCTGTTTACAAGTTGCAATTTATATATTTCAATTAAATTGAATATAGATAACTTCATGGAAATTGGAAATTGCTTAAAAAAGAGATATTTTTAAGTTACTCTCTTCCCCAAAGACCCATTAATTTTTGCTAAATAATGAAAATGATTGGATTTATATAGAACCTATTCCAAAGGGTACAACATGCTGAATTGTATTTGGTTACTTTTATCTGTTTGGAATTAAGGCTGTTCTTAGATATAACATTGGTTAAATGACCCTTTATTAAGTTTTTGTCATTTCTTGTTATAAAGTGATATTTAGAGATAGCATTAGCTTTGCGGTACACCTAATTAATAAAGTTTAATTAAAGTAACAATAAAAAACAGAGTGATCCTCAAGTCGATGATTTGATATGACAACATGTTGTCAGCAACCTATATCTGAGACATCCTGCTCATTTCAGTCCTTTCTCGTTGCACTTTTGAAAGATTTTGATCCCTAAGTCTGATCGAATGTCATGAACTTCACCCCACACTCGATGAATCTATCAAAACCACATATTCTATTCTAAAGCTCGTCCAAGCTACAACGCTAACACGTATGCTCTCAATGTAGTGTATTGCTTTAGGCAGTCATTTCTGGCTGGACGTACACTGGAATGTACAACCCATGTATAGTTTTGTGTAGTATTTCTTCCTTATAATCCATGCATGCTGGCGTAGTCATTAAGTGCTGTCTTCGTAAAACGTTTCCTTCAGCTTCTATCTGACTAGTAAAATGCTCCTGGCAAGTATATTCTGTTGTGTATTATCCATTCTGAAATTTTGTTTTGAGAGGTTTGTAAAAGAAACCAAAACTATTAATACCATGGTTGAAAAGAATTATTTTAACTCTTATTGAAATAAGTTGCGAAATTATGGGAGTAAACCTCTCAAATTTTTAAGTGTTAACTTTTGGAAATGTTTTCTTGTTAGACAATTATTCTTTTTCTTCCTCTTTTCATTGTCGTTGTTGCTCTTAGCTTCATTTTGAGAGTTTTACTGATGAATTCATTCCATGTTAGTTGAACCTTAAGACCATCACTTCCTTATTCTTTGTTGATTTGCAAAGAAAAATGCAATAATAATGATTTTAAAAAGATGTGAGTATATATTTTGGTATAATAGTACATTTTGTACTCAAACTCAGTATATTTGCTTTTGTCTCTAGCCCTTCATTACTCGTAACTCTTTAGAGAATTCTTGTCATTTATTGGTGTAATTAGTAATGCACTCTGACCAGTGTTTCTTTAATCTCAAGTTAAGTTTTATTGATTTTTTGATTAGGTTTGTTTATCTTCTAACTAAAAGTGATCTTTGTATTCCCTCACTACTAGGCATACCCTCTACTTTAGAAATTCAAAGCTTTTAATAGAATAATGTTATGATATAGCCATTGACTCTGACTTCATTGACATTTGAATAAAACTCAGGCTATATTTAGATACAAGTAATGTTTTTAGATTGTATACTACATGTAATTATCCCACAGGTTTGGTAGTACATTATGGGAGGGGACGGGGTAGGCTAGGGGTAAAAATAACATTATACATGTCAATCATATCCTGGTTATACAAATTACATTCTCTCACCCCTCTTTTGGATAGCATGTTGTACTGTCACTTTTCATAGAATTTTAAATTTTAATATTTGTGCTAAGTGTCTGTAAATAATTAATCATAAATGTAGGTATTTAAATATGTCCAGACCTCCCCAACCTGAGATACTCTACCATCCAATATAGTTGATTGTTTTAGTATGTATTTCTCTGGATTGTTTCTAAAGTAGACTCAAAAAATCGTCTTTAAAAAGTTTTTAGGTCACACTATTTAGCTACATGTATGTATGAAGTCGTTTTTAAAAATATATTTCTGCACAGAATTCTGATGGATCTCCGATGGAAGTGGCTGGAGAGGAGACTAGATGTAAGATGCCGTCTGATGAGTTCAAAGTACCAATAGTAGATACCACGGGGAGTGTACAGGTCCTCAACAATGGCAACAAACAAATACCTCTAACTAATCTAGCGTAAGTATTATTGATAAGCTTAATGTCATAATATAAGAAAGATTGATAAACCATGAGTCTAGTCTTGTTAAATTGTCTGTAATCTACCATTAGTGATGCATATTTAAACAAATTAAAGTGATGTCATACTTCTGATCACAAATAGCTTGCAGTTACTTACCTTTATACCATAAGTGAATAATCCACCATACATATAGAAAATAATCGTTGCATTGAAACAAATTATGATTAAGCATTTATCTTACTGAAAACTCTGGGCTAGCAAAAGATTAAAACTGATTCAAATCACTTATTTTGGGGCAAAAGAATCAGTAATTCAGATTTTTTTCATCAGTTTGATTTTGATAACTGAATTCAAATTTCCAGCCCTGCTAGAAATTGGGAAGCAGTTTAAATTAGACTGGAACTATCTATTATCAGTTATTATAATAAAGGGAAAGATATTTTTTGAAGATCAAATTGAGCTGAAGAGTAAACAAGATAGCTACCATAGAATCAAAGTGTTAGACCAAAATGTGCATCAAGATGAAATATGACAAAAGGATATTTTCTTTACTGCATTGCGGGGCAACCGTAATGCTGAGCAAAAGAAACAGAGGATTCAGTTGTCATCAACTTAAAGTGACTCGGTAACATTGTTGAAGGTTGATGAAAAAACTGTGTAATTTTTATACAGTAGGCTTGCATTGCACCATGTGAGAGAGAGGGAGGATTGAGGAGTCCTGAAAACGACTCTCGGTAATCTTTCTTGAGGGTTTGTAGTCCTGCAAAGGACTGTGTAATTTTTGTATGAAATGTTACTTATTATATTCCCCCTACTGTACTTACCCTCTAAAAGGCAAAAAACCCTGAGAAAATTCTCAAACCACAAAGATATTTATAGTTTTCTTTGTAGGCGTCACTGTGCAACACCCTCTCACAGTGATTAACAGTAAATATTCCCAACCATTTTTGAATTTTCCCAACCTTTTTCCCTAAGACACACGACAGACTTTTAAGAATCTGTCAACACTTAAATGTCTGGAATAGTAAATAAGCCAATTATTCATTGCTTTTTGACGATTTACATTCACCTAAAATGTAATTAAATTGTTATAATATAGTTGGGAGAATTAAGGAATCAATTAGGTCAGCTTTTCCCGATTTGTAACTGTCAGTTTTCACTCAAACTTTCAGATTATCTTTATTTGTACATCTAGCTTTGAAGTCACTACCTTCGCACCATTTTCTCTCATCTGAGCAATGTTACAAAGTAGAGTTATACAAAGTCCCTTTAATGTGTTTAAATTTGTTGGCAATTTTTGAAGGAAAAGAATTATGATGTTGGATTGAATCAGTGAAGGATACTTACCTAACAGATGAAGTTGTTTTCATGCTTAAAACCTGCTGTACAACAGAGCACCAGAGAGAGAGAGAGAGAGGGGGGGTGAGGGACACACACACACACACAGACAGACAGACAGACAGAGAGAGAGAGAGAGAGACAGACAGACAGACAGAGACAGGCAGACAGACAGAGACAGACAGATTGACAGAGAGAGAGAGAGAGATTCGGAACTGATATATCTAGACTTTCTTTTTGAAAGTCATTAAAAATTTTGTTTAAAAATAAGGATCAGTTCCAAATTAAAAGATAATCTATATGTTTAAATTTATAAATTAGTTGACACTCTTCATGGTTGATATGCAGAACTGATATCTAGAATACTAGGAATTTTATTTAAAAGTAAGTATTAGTTCTTGATTAAAAGAAATAGTTGTGACCTATATAGGAGTATGATCTTTGAATACTAATATCTTGATCATTGCTGCAATATACTAAATGCGTATCCTGGATCTACATAATTATGTTCTCTGCACATGCATTGTAGAGCGGTAGACCTGACTCTCTTTCCTACTCCGCTATTCATCATTCAATGCTTGCCCTTCGCCATGTGAGTCATGATGTTGAAAACAGCTGTAAGCAATGTGGAGGAAGATCACTTAAGCTAAGAATTTAGCGAGTGCTTTGTATGTTATGTGTGATTCGCTGATATCTGCTTCAATTGCAAAACATCAGTCATCAGTAACCATGGGCCTCACATTCTGATTATCAACTTTTATTTTCCCATTTGTCTTAAATCCAAGTCTAATTCTTTTATAAGGATCTTTATTATTGCACAAAGTCAAGGGATATTTAATACCATTCACTAAAGGTATTACTCACAGTAAAATGGCAATCTTATTCAAGCACAGGTGCTAGTCCCTTCACACAATTTTCCTTCAAATTAAACCAACAAATGAGAAGATTTAAACCCTGTTTTTTTCTTCATTCATGGCATGTAATAATAAGTCTGATCAGGAGTATAAGAAGTAGTGGGTTTACAGTGAAGTTGTTTGAAGTGCTGTATTTCTTATTTGCAAATCCAAGAACTTTCTAGAGCCAAATTATTTGGCATCAAAACCCACCATTCATGTTTGAACAAATTAATAGTTACTTGAGTCATGTTCAAATGATAACATTTGGGGACTTGATAATGCCATTTACATTTATAAAACTGCGATTGATAACTTGAGTCAGAATCTATTTTCATATGCACAGTCATCTATTATTTTTTAATTATCCAAGATTCCCCACTCTCTTGCTCTTTCTAATTTGGTAAATGAAAAATAATGCGATGAAGAAAGTACATAAACGTCCAGAGCGGAAACACAGTTTGAATGGGGAACTTCCTGAAACTTTTTGAAGAAAGCTTGCCATCAACAATATGCAGCTACTGATATGCAGCTACTGATATACATTGTAAAAGAGAAAGTGTATAATCTTCCTCGAAGGAATCAAAATACCTCCAGTCAGGAAGAGGATTATTTCCTTTCAGAAATCAAGCCACAATATTTTCGAGATATTACATCTGCATGTTTCCCACAGTCAGAGCAGTGTTTATACATACATTACTAGGGATAGTTGAGTTTTGTTGCAGAGGGTGCTACACAAAATAATTTTTTTGTGAGATAATAAAAAAAACTGAGTGTCAAAAGAACATACAATTTAAATGACAAAATCATCTTTGTTTGATCAAAATCGGTTCAGAGACGGCTGAAATATCCATAAATATAATGATTTCTAATATTTGTGTACCACCACAAATATTCAATGATTTGAAAAAGCCGTTGAAAAAACGAAAGAGCGCCTTTTACGTTGTATTTTAGCCAATGCCGAAGTTGGATTTTTTTGTGTTGGTTATATTACGCACAATTAATTAACGGTCACCATATTTTTTTGAAAGTGGAGCTGACTGAATTGGTATGATCGTATTGGTTAAATTTTATACATTTTGGGGTCTAAAATTACCTTCATGGCAATTTTAGGTCCCAAAAGGTCACTAGAAATGTCATATACCGGTATAATAATAAGAGCAATAAGCATGCACTTTGAAGGCATTTGCGGTCTGAAAACAGAACTCGACTATCCCTTTAAGCAAGAAGGCTGAAATAATGAAATACCACAATCCACCGAGGCATATTACTTTGAGAGCACTTTGACTCAGTATTTTAATCAACTTGCCACATCATTTCCTTGAGGTAACTGAGCAGAATAAAAATAGAACGAGAATGTATTAAAAAAAGCATTATCATTTTGTTTTGTCTTTATGATAAATGCTAATTTAAAAATACAGATGCAACAGAATACCATAGCAAAATGATTTTTTTCAGAGTGAAATACCCAAAATAAAAGAGTTTTTCAAATTCTTTCTGTCTTTTTTCAATTTTTTTGACAAAATTATCTCTTGTTTTTAACACTTACATGTAGCTTGAAATCCATTGCTCAAATGATTAAAAATTACATTAGAATCAATACTTTTTATGATGATAATTTCACAAAACTTTGGTAATGTTGCAAATAACATCTAGTTCAAGGGGATTTTATGTAAAATTTCACGATGGGAGTATTATTTTATTCCATCAATGTAGCATAAAAACGGTGGATAACTTTCTCCTCTGCCGATGATTTGTGTTGGATAGATTTGGATAGAGTATGTAGACTAATTGGGCTTACATCTCATTTTCAGAGTCAGAAGGGCGTTAACTCTGTGTTATAGTATATGACGCCCTTCTGGCTCCAAACAGATGACACAGAATCCACATTAATGTTGAGCTCACGATGGGAGTATTATTTTATTCCTCTTATTCTTATCTTTGACATTTCTAGTGCCCTTTTAGAACCTAAAATTGATAAGAAGGTAATTTTAGTCCCCAAAAATGTGTGTAATTTAGCCATTACGAGCATACCAATTCAGCTCCACTTTCAAAAAACATGGTGACCGTTCATTAATTATTTAATTAAAAATAACAATACATTTGCCGGCTGGTTGTGCGTAATATAAGCAGCACGAAAATGCCAACAAAAAGCCAACAAAAAGCCAACATCGCCATAGGCTGAAATACGACGTAAAAGGCGTTATTTCAAACTTTTCAACAGTTTTTTCAAATTTTTCAAAATACCTAATATTTGTGGTGGTACACAAGTATTGGAAATCGTTATATTTCAGCCGTCTCTGAATCCGATTTTGATCAAACAAAGATGATTATGTCATTAAATTAAAGTTCTTTCAAATTTGACACTTGGTTTTTCAGTATCTCCCAAAAAATTATTCTGTGTAGCGCCCTCTGCAACAGAACTCAACTATCCCTTTAACTCTGTGTCAAAGTATATGAATTAACACCCTTCTGCATGGCTCCAAACAGATGATACAGAATCCACATTAATGTTGAGCTCAATGCTCTATCTAAATTTGTTCCAAAAAAATTGAAAACCTATCTAATGTCTGAATTCCTTAGTTAAGACGTAGTGTATTTCATAATCTGATGTATTTAACATTGTTGAATTATATTTAATTATGTTAAATAACTGTTAGGTTGTATTTACCTTGTTAGGCGCCTTGAGCATCTCTTGGGGTGGATATGTGCGCATTATAAATGTTGTTATTATTATTTTTATCCATCTACTCTGATAATTGTAGATTGGGTATTAGCTTCTAGTAGTCTTCATATTCCAGACTTCTTGTATAATAGGGAAGAATTTGTCTTTCCCTTGAGTTCAGGGCCGATTTCAGTACTTGACCTAGGCATGAAGCTGCATACACATTACACTTGTATTGAATTGCAGATAACTGAATTGTGTAAATTCAGAACAGGATAATCTCAGAATTGAACTGTAAATTCAGACCACGTTAATCTCACCGATCGAGTTGGATATCTGAACGGCTGTATCATCATAGGATTGTATTACACCATATAGCTGGAACATGATATACCAATCAAGTGACACTATCATGATCATAATCATTGTTTGATCTGGATACAAACACTTGTGATATTCACTTTTATGATTGGGTTATTATACCATTTACATTAGCCATATTTAAGAATATATGTGGCACGCTGTTAGTCTGTGCATTATACTAGAAATGTCTCTATTGATATATAAATACAGATAAACTTTGATAGATACATTAGCATTAGCTTTCAATAAAGCCACACATACATAGTTATGTTAATTGCTTTTTATGATTGGATTTTTGTATCCCATAAAAATGGCAATAAGAGTATATAATATGTCGATGTTGTGGCTTGCACACTGTATAGGGGATTGTCTAATTGTGGATATTTATAGTTACAGATAAACTCTGAAATTTACAATAGCAGTACATATTTGTTCTCTTGGCGATTGGCAGTTAATGTGAGATAGATAAGACCCATTTATATTGCCATAAAACCTATTTGAAGAAAAAGAAAACATACTTTAAAAAAATGATCATTTACACTACTAGAAAAGCTCATACAAATCATAGTTCGGGTCTTCAAAAATTCTGTTTTTTAGGTGAAGTGTGAACATGCATCACTTATAGCTGCTCTGCATGCATTAGCTCCAAAGCGAGAAGAGTCACGTGACCAAAAACAATAATAATTCACTGGTGTTTTGAGGAACATTTACACTAAAAAACATAGGGGTTTGGCCATCATTTAAGAAACCACAATCCAGAGTTGGATGTGTTTTTAAATGTTTTAAGTTTCTTGTTGTGTTTAAGGGTATAGTTGCCTAGCAACTCGCAACGAAACTCCAGAAAGTGAAGAAAAGAAAAGAATGTTTTTTGCTTCAGTTGTAGTGTTAATGACCCTACTGTAAACACAGTTTTTTGGGGGACTTCCAGTCAGCCTAGATGTTGTATTAACAATACCTTCCTATTCATAAAACAAAACAATTTATTCCAGAACTGCAAATTTAGTGGGAAATAATGCAAATTAAGAAGCTAAAAGAAGTAAGAAAAAAAACAGTTACATAATTACTATTTCTGAAAATATTACAGTTTTGAGTTCCATATTTTGTTAATAATATAATGTTTTAGGCAATCAGTGATGATTAGAAAGGATGACCATTTTGGCTTATATGTGTAATTAATTTGTTTGTTAATTTGTTAACGATACCTTCCTATTCATAAAACAAAACAATTTATTCCAGAACTGCAAATTTAGTGGGAAATAATGCAAATTAAGAAGCTAAAAGAAGTAAGAAAAAAAACAGTTAGATAATTACTATTTCTGAAAATATTACAGTTTTGAGTTCCATATTTTGTTAATAATATAATGTTTTAGGCAATCAGTGATGATTAGAAAGGATGACCATTTTGGCTTATATGTGTAATTAATTTGTTTTCAAGTTGAGTAACTATAGCTAGCCTGATTTAACCATGTAGGATTCCTAAGGGTGTGTTATGATAGGTTGCTTTATGGATGAAAGGTCATCATATGGATATAAAGAGCTTTGAATCTGACCACAGGCAGCTTAGTGGTTTGTAAATCACAAAGTTTATTAAATGATACCAAAATTAGTTAGCCATAGGCCTGCTGTCCTTTTTTATTGGTTTTCACTTTCCTCAAAATGTTTATAGAGGCCTGCTCATACATTTTGTGCAAGTATATACACTTTTGTCAGAGCTGCAATGTTAGTAATTAACTATATTACATTATTACTCTACATGTATTAGTGTGATCTGTGCATAAATGAGGTTGTTTATATGTGCCCCATTTTCAGTTACAGACTAAATGCACTCTCCACGTTTTCTAGCTATGATCG
>NW_022145596.1:879851-1229851 GCF_000002235.5 Strongylocentrotus purpuratus
CATATTTTTAAAATTGATTTATGCACGCTGAACTACTTTAAGTTTCACTTAATTATTACCTTAATTTAATTCCATTCATCTCGCACTCCTTTGAGTTTAATGCAAAACAGAAACAAGGAAGACAGATATGGACTATAATATACTCTAGTTTATCAGGATGATTATCAGCTTGAGATTATTGGATGTTTGCCAAGTGTTAGGTTAATAATTATCACTAGAATATATCACCAGACACATTCTAACAATCATGGTATCCAACAGAATGTAGATTCTCTTATTTGTAGTTTTTAGTTTTGCTCATCACTTTAAACAAATTTTTAAACATTACAGCTTATGGCTTTCTTCTGATATTTCTATATACCGTGGTACTTATTAGTGAGTTGATAATTGAAAGCCTGACTATGCATTTATTAAAAAGTGTTTTTGTTTTGTTTTGATGAGTTGTTATAATAGAGTTCTGACCTATTGTGTACCCTTCAGGGGTCTCTTGCCACATAACAGAAACAAACTCTTCAGAATCAGAAGTAGTCTCTTTTTGACAGCACCCACATGTGTCCCAGGCACCCACCATTCAAAATCATGAGAAACCTTGATTGAAGGCAAACACGGTCATATGTTCTTACATACAAATATTGTCCAAATAATCATCAGGTTGGTTGTTTAGTATCAGCACTGGGGGGTGTTTCATAAAGCTGTTCCTAAAGTTAAATTATGCATGACTTTACGAACGACTTGTATATGAAAAGCCAAATGGGATACTCAATCATTATTCATTATTATTTATTAAGTTGAACTGTGCAGATGTAGATTAACATTCTTATTATAACAACCATTTTGAATGCAAAATATATTTTTTGCCATAATTTAATTGAGGTTATTGAAAATATCAGAAAAAACTTTGGGCATCCTATCTGGCACTTCATATACAAGTCATTTGTAAAGTCATGCGTTTACGAACACTTTAGGAAACGCCCCCCCCCCCCCCCCCCCCCAGTTCAGTATCTAGTGTCAGTACTCAAACTGACCACAGAAAGCTTTGATTGCCTTGGTGATTAATATCACCTGATTGCTGGGATTGAAAGTCATGTGACCCCCTGATAGCTAGACATATTCATTACTATTATTTGGTATATTCATTACATGTATGTGTACATATATCTGAGATTAAACTGTGCCAGATCATACATGGATATATGTGTGGAGTCAATAGACTGTGTACAATTTGTTGAGAATGATATAAAAACATGGCCTACATCTGGCAATATGCTAGTTGTTTATGTATTGTGCAACCATCAGTCATGCATGTTTGTGAATTGTTTCTACATTATTGAAATAGTCTTTTAATTTTTTTTTTCCAGTAGCATTGCAAGACTTTTACACTTAATACATGGCAGAAGCCAGCTGTTGTCACTGCATGATTTACAAGGATATCATGTTTACTTAGAGCTAATTTTTCAAACATTAGTACTGTTTCCTTTTTGTGTTTATTTGTCATCCATGCCATTATGAAAATGATCATTTGCCTACATCTGTGCAGCCTCATGTGATCAATCCTTTATTGATGCCATTTCTATTGTGATGTATTCCCAATGATGTTATTCTTTTGCCTCCTGTTTAATTGCCAGGATTATCATGGTGTGTCGTGTACTAAGAGTAGTGATGTTTGGCAGACTCATCAGTGAAAGGAGACATGTAACCAAGGCCTCCAGGAAATTGGTGAGTTTACAATCTAACTTCTTTTCATCATTGTATGGAGCAATGATCACAACATACAGCAATTAGTAAAGTTTGGTCTAATCATGTCAGTGATATATCTTACACATGAATAATTCTTATTCAAATGATGAAGATGATGATGATTAACTCCAATAGGAGGGAGAAGAGGACATTGTGCTGTACTTTGCACTGAAAGTAATGTATACTATTAATAACTGTGGTTGTTATAAGTAATGTGACTATCTTTGTCACCAATTTGAAATTTAAATCAGCAAAGATGTCTTTATATTCAATAAATCACCCCATGTTTTCAGATTGTACTCTCTCCCTTTTCCTATAATTCTTTTCAGTGCATTACAATGAAATTTTGTTTCACTCTCCTTGAACTAAGATTTGCCTAATTGATTCCTACTTATAGTATTTCAATTTGTTCTCGTAAACTCTCACACATAAATTCCAATAAAAAGCCATCTCTTTAGCTTTATGGTTCTTTGTTTTTATTTGTCAGGTCTCTGAAAATAAGAGAAGATATCTACAAGATGGCTTTGATCTTGACCTGACCTATGTCACTGGTAAGTCAAGACTTTTTAAAAACTAAGAATTGTTTTATTGGTTTGGTAGTCTGTCTGACTGGTGGTTACCATATAGTGATATGTGTTGCGTACATATTGCTACTAAAGAGGACTAACTACTGGGCTCTTCATTACTGTAGGGCTTTTCTTCTCTTAGGCAGAGAACCATTCTTTCACTTCATTATATTGGCTCACATGTTTTTACAATGAAGACTAAAAACTGTAATAAAGATGAAAAATAACAACATCGTACTCAGTGCTATTGTTGTCTTGTATGGCTTAGCTAGAGCAATCTATATTTAAGGCTTAGTGTTCCTTGTGCTTGAACCATGCTCTTTTTGTGTGTGTGGATAGAGTTTTGTAGTACAGTCAAACCTGATTTAGAGACCACCTGTATAGAAAGACCACCTGTCTCCAGAGCCCACATTTTTTGTTTCCCTTGAAAATGTTTCTCATTGAAACATGAGCTGAAGGAATAGGTACATAAATACCACCTGCCTGTAAAGACCACTTTTCTTGTCTCCGTCCCTTGGGTGGTTTTTATAGACAGAATTCACTGTAATATTATTTAATTTCTGTCATCTTTCAGATCGAATTATTGCATCATCCTTCCCCTCATCTGGCAAGCAGTCAATCTACAGGAACCCAATCTCTGAAGTCTCTCGCTTTCTCAACACCAAGCATCCAGACCATTATAAAGTCATCAATCTTTGTAGTAAGTTATTCGTTTTATCATATTAAGCTGTCATAAGTTCATCAATCTTTTCATCAAAGCTATTGATTTTGTCAACACAAGCACTGAACTATTTATAGTCGTCAGTCTTTGTAGTAACTTATTCATTTTATTTTACACAAACACTGAGTAACATAATGTAATCAATATTTTTAGTAAGGTAATCATGATTGTTATAGAACTTTTATAAAGTCATCAATCTTTGTAGTAAGCTGAGTTTTGTTTTAAAAAACATATATGCTTTGATTGTCATAAATAATCAGTCTGTGTTGGCTAAACATATTGAGCCATAATTTAGAGAATAATATCTTTGTTTTAGTAATTATTTTTAAGTCAAGCTTGTTTTGGGGATAGATTGAAGTCATAACGTATCAATTTAATTCAATTCTTTATACAACCAGCATAAAACAATTTACAATGACAATATACAATATAATACTTAGGACCCTTAGAAGCAGAAATCTGCTGAGTATAAACATAACATGATTCCAATGCCATCCTTCATTGGTTGAAGAAATACAATACACATCGTTCATACTTGCATATTTGTCATCTTTTTAGCTGAGGTATCTTAATCCTTACTTTCATTGCTGCTTATCACGGTGTTTTGTGCAAGTAAATCAGTTTATTCAATAATTCAAGATCAGCCGAAATAGTACTTAAACATCACATTTATATCTAAAGAATATATTTTTGATTTGTGTTTATTTTAAAGGTGAGAGACATTATGATGAGTCTTATTTCAACCATCAAGTCATCAGAGTCCAAACTGATGATCATAATGTACCCAAGCTAGAGTGAGTTGATATATTGTATTGTTAACATATGTACATGTAGTAAAGGCTTGAAGAGAGTGGGAGATGGGAAAAGGGAGGAAGGAAGAGAGAGAGAGAGAGAGAGAGAGAGAGAGAGATAGAGAGAGAGAGGGGGAAGAGTGAGGAAGGCAGAGAGAGAAAGAGAGGGAGAGAGGGGAAGAGGGAGAGAAAGAGAGAAAGAGTGGGAGAGGGGAAGAGGGAGGAAGGGAGAGAAAGAGAGAGTGGGAGAGCTAGGAAAGAGGGAGGAAGGGAGAGAGAGTGGGAGAGGGGAAGAGGGAGGAAGGGAGTGAGAGAGAGAGAGTGGGGGAGGGGAAGAGGAGGAAGAAAGAGAGAGAGAGGGAGAGAGAAAACAAGAGAGAGAGAGAGAGAGAGTGAGAGAGAGTGAGAGTAAATAAGTCCTGCAATATCCCACCGCTGCCACCCTGCTGATTAGTAGAGAACAATCCAACACAAACAAATAATAATAATCACTCTACCCCCTCCATTACCCAAGAGGGTTGTTCACCTTGATTATATAAACAGTAATAGTACAATTATATCCTTATAAACATGGTTTGTATTTATTGAAAATGTGTGTATCTCAATTTTCTCCTTGTTTCTTCTATCACAGAGAGTTGCTAAAATTCAGTAAGATTGCTAAAGAGTGGATGGAAGCAGATCCTAAAAATGTCATGTTTATTCACTGTAAAGGAGGGAAAGGTAAGAGAAATTATGTCTTCTCAGTCAGGATGGAATCTTAGGGTTCTATTCCTGGTCTTCATTTTGATCAAATAATGAAACAGAAAGTGAGATTAAAAGTAAGAAAGGAGAATATTGACATACAAAACTACATCATAGATCATATATACATGCATTGACTTGCTAGAATGTGTTGTTGATGATATAGCTTTTTACTATTGTCATTCATCCCCACACATCAAATCTGAGGCTTTTGTCAAATGATCTCCAAGAGACTCTGAAAGGTATTCTATAACAAGTAACTATGAAGCATGAAGTGGAGGATAGAACAAAAAGTGTGATTGCCTTTAGTGAAAGTGAGTTATGAAATATCAAAAAGTTCACATTCATAAGTCTGTTTATTCAAGCAGTGATGTTTAGGATACACCTTGGTATATTAAACCAGTTTTTACACATACATTTTAATTGTAGGTCGAACAGGGACAGCAGTATGTACTTGGTTACTAGAGAGTGAAGCCTTTCAAACAGCAAAGGTATGATTGATATTCAAGTGAGTAAGGTTGGGATACTATATACCGGTATCTTTGTTTAAGTTTCAGGTTCCTCATGTCCAAAATAAAACAATTTGTATTACATTTCCAAACAATACTTGAAGAAGAAAAAATTGTGTCAGCAATTCATAATGAAGAGCATGTAGAGAGAACTTTGAACTCACTTTTTTTAAGAGGCATTATATGACCATTTTATCATACATCATAACACTGTCAAGCTGAGGGGAAAAGGTTAAAAGAGTGATTTCTTGCAATTACTTATAGATATGTTCACCCTCCCAAAGGTATCCTAACTCTCACTTCTAATTTTGATGTTTGAATTGATCATTGTTAAACCTATCACAGGAACCAATGATAATGTGTATTGTAACCAGTTCGTTGATTTGCCTATATCTTCCTCCCCTTGTGTTTCCTCCAGGAATGTCTAGATTTCTTTGGAAGCAGAAGAACTGATTTAGATGAAGGAGATAAATTCCAAGGAGTTCAAACACCAAGCCAGGTATGTAACACTACCTTGAGTTGACTCTGGTTTCTTTAACAAGGTTCTATAAGATCAATTTTGTTTTCTAGTATTTTTGTTTTATTGTCTTGTTTAACCAGTCAAAGAGTTCCTCCTCTGTCCGTTTTGGTACCACAGATGTACATGTAAATGGCAATCATTGATATCCTTTAGACTTTGCAATATTAGGTATCTAGCTTCCACGTTGTTACATTGACACCCACTTTGACACCCACTTCGTAATGCCTATTTTCTTTCCTCAGAGTCGCTATGTACATTACTTTGAGCAAGTGAAATTCAAGTACGGAGGACAGATTCCTGAACCCAAGGATCTCATCATAGAGAATATCAGGATTAGAAATCTAGCAGGTAAGACCGCATTGGAATTATAATCATTCATACTGAAAGGGTTTTCCAATTAATTCCCAGACTCGACCATCTCATAACCCATACCACATTTCTCATCCCAAGAAAAGAACAGCTCTAAAAAAAAGGACAGAAAGTGCCATGATACAGAATATGTGTGGTGTGAAAATGTCCGATAGAAAGAACGCAAGTGAGCTCAAGGAAAGGTTATGTGTGAAAGAAACTGTGATGGAAGTGGTAAAGAGAAGTGGATTGAGATGGATGGGTCATGAGTTGAGAAGGGAAGATAGTGAACCTGTGAAAAGGATGTGAGATTAGGAAGTAGATGTCATATAAGAGAAAGAGGAAGACCAAAGATTACACGGAAAGATACTGGGAAGAAAGAAAGCAGCAAGGTTGGTCTAAATGAGGAGGATGCTCGAGACAAGAAGAAGTAGACGGCACGATAATTAGTAACTCGTCGTCAGATGGAAAATGCTGACTTTAAAAATGATGATGATGATGATGCCTAACGTATTCAGTAATTGATACTAAAAAAAATTGGATTTAAATTTGTCAAGTATTGTCTAAACTTCTTTGGGAATGAAGCGCCTTGAGCATTTAATTAAAATGGACAATGGCGCTATATAAATCTCATGTATTATTATTATTATTAATGCTAATTCTAGTTGGTGAAATAATTCTTGTTCTCTTGGCGACAGAAATTAATTCTTCTTTTGGAATGTGTTGCATCTGGATATGTTTCATTCTCTTTTGTTACTATCATTCATCCATTTCATCATTTTATATCATGAAAGTTTGTCTTTTGTTGATGGTATACTTTAAGTACCTACTAAATTATAACAAAGTTTTAAGATGTGAACTGAGAGTTTAATTATTGTCTTTATACTAAACCGATGCTAATTTTCTCAACAGGTTTAGGGAAAGGAGATGGCAGAGATCTGTATTTTGAAATCATCTGTAGCAACAAAAAGGTCTTTGACTGTAGATTTGAGAATGGGCTAAACTGTCAGGTTAGTTTATCACATCCAATCAGATATATCAAAATTGTTTGTTAAGCCTATACATGGATAGAAACGTACTCGTGAGACGGTCTCCTTTGCAAATGATGTGAATTTTATGTTTTATATAACGTATAACAGAATAACAAGCCTTTTAATTGAAGTGATAGCTATGCAAAGTCAAAATAATTGATATTTTGTTGGAAAGTAACAATGACTCTAACAACAAGTACTTCTTTATTGTAAGGAGCATTTAAAGAATGAGAGGCAAGTAAATCATCTCCTCTATGAATAAACTGTAATACTTGGCGAGAGAAATGGTATGTTTCAAGGAGTGAATCCTGAGAGAGCTAGTCTACTAGATGAAAGGCCTTATTAGGGGCATACTGTTCAGGTAGGGTTTTGTTCCTCGAATCTCATTATAATTATAATAATTCTGAGTTCTTGTATAGCGCTCATATCTGTCAAACTTGACACTCCTTTTTATTACCCTGGCTTTAGCATGGCTGCCAGTACATGGCTCTAGCATTTCAAGGAATTATTTCCTGCCAGGTACCCATTTACCTCACCTGGGTCGAGTGTGGATTGATATCTTGCCTATAAGGATATTAGTGCAGCAGTAAACCATATGATCCACAGTGTGGCGACATATCCACTAGACCATGACACCTCCATTGTATGTGATCCATCAATTACTGTATATAATGTCTGCATATTTGAATATCAATTTTAACTTGACAAACATTTACCTGGTACTTAATTTTGATCGATAAATTGACAAGCTTTTAAATTTGCTTTTTTTATAGTGTGGCAAGTACAGTGATTCTAGAATATTAGTACAGTAGCATATCTGATATTATTTATTCTCTTTTTACTATATTTTTTTCTCTTCTTCAGAGTATATATGATCATGCTTCAGACAGTCTATCAGCTCGTATCCCGCACTGTCCGGTGCTTCATGGAGATGTCAAAATTAGATTTAAATCATCAAGTAGGGTGAGGAGTACTCCTACAATCGACCAGTCTTTCGCATAATACTCATTCACCAAACTGAAACTCTCATTTTCTTTCTATGACACTTTTGTGTTAAAGCACTTATTTCTAAATTAATTCATTCAGATTATGACTTGGAGCATGTATATAGTGCATTTTACAAATTTATCTATCTCAGCATCTTTGAAGGTTTTGCAGTCTTAAAAAACTGCTTTCGCATCTTATCTTTGAGAGATTATAATGAATGAATCTGAACTTACTTTATCGTGTCATCACCATGTGCATGTGGGCTATAATAAGAATGTCCAAAAAAGGTTTTCTTACCAACATTTTAATGAATATTCCCAATGTATATAATGTCAAGTGTGCGAATAAACATGTATCAAAGTCTAACTATTATCTTGTATTTTTCAATTCCTACAGAAAGTACCAGAGGACTATGATAACTGTGCTTTCTTCTTCTGGTTCCATACAGCATTCATAACAGATAATAGGTAGGAATCATCCTTGAGATGTGAGTTATTATGTTTTCCTCTTGTTTGGTTTGGGGTAGGGTGCAAAAGGCTGCATTTCCTTCCTGCAGGCATCATTTCTCTCAAGTCTAAAATAGTATAAAACTTATTATATTACAGTTTGGGATCTAAATATCTGTATTTTGATGGGAACCTTGGTGATAATCATTTATTGTTGAGCCTTAAATTTACTTAGATGTAGAGAGGATCTAAATTTCAACGGTTTCATTGTTTTTTTCCAGGTTGTTTCTTCCACGAGATGAGCTTGATAACCCACACAAGAGCAAAGCAAAGAAGATATACAGCGAATCATTTAACGTAGAGGTTCAGTTCAGCGAAATAAAGACAGAATCCATCTGCTAGATCTGCTATGAACTCTGTTGTCCCTTTACTCTATCGTTTGCATCTTCACATTGAACATTGCTCTGTTCAGGTTCTATTTCATTGTTGTGTGATCTGCTACGAGCTGCTTGCTTTAAAGACCGTCAATACTACTGGGCCAGAAGGGATTAGACCACACAGCGAGGTCACTGACAGGTGGCTATCTCATTAACTCAGCTCTCAACTAACATAAGAAAAAGAGGATCATGGGGGACCAACAGGCACCGATTGGGGAAGTTTTCTATATAGAGGGAGCAGGTAGCTACAAGTAGGACAGTGGGGCTTAATAGCTGGGACAGCAAAGCCAGGAGCTGGAGGATATTTTGCCCCTTCTAGTCACATTTGCTCAACTTGATTGAGTTTGATCAACTCAATCTGTTACAGAGTATGTCAAGTTTATGTCGTATTAGACATTCTATGTATAACATGAACACTATTTCTTAGAGTAAAATGGAATAATTTGCAAATCTCAGATGCTGTAAAAAGTTAAGATTAAAGGCTATATTGAGTGCTGGCTTGTTTATTATTATTATTATTATTTATTCGGCCATAAAAATCAGAAATTCACAGTATATATACAAAGTAAACATGATAAATACAATTATCTTAGAAATAATAGAGAAAGAGAAATAAATGAGAAGCAAGAAGAAGAGGGAAAAATGGTCACCTATGGGCCAGGGTTTGCAAAAGTGAAATCTTCACTCACTATGAACATGACAGACAATGAAAGTCACATGCATATTCACCTGTTCTACACATTTTTACATAATAGCAGTGAAGGGATGTTCCTTTGTCTACCTGAGGATCTGTATATTTTGTCCGCTTTCATTGTCTGTCATGTTCATAGTGACTGTTGCCCAGAGGCATGCGAGCCCTCTTTTTCTTTAAAACATACAAAAATACCATTGATTCACATGCATTATTTGTACTATATTTTAAAGGAAGGTTTTGTAAACTTCATCTTTTAGATCTAACAATATGTTTTGGTTTTGATCTATCCCGAGTTTTGTCATTATGCTGCTATTGCCTAACATTACTGGTTTAAGTAGGAATGAGCGAAGGCAACTCATGTTAAGTTGTCAAATCTACTCACTTCTAGTGCATATGTAATAAGATGAAATGCTTTATAGTTCTGATATTTTGTAAGAGAAATAAGAAAGTATGACAAAAATAAGAAAATCATTCCATTATTATTTAACTGTCAATTCCACAGAGGTAAAGTATTTGATATGTGAAGTCGATCAGAATCACCCTACAGGGTTTTTAAAAGTGTATTGAAATATGCTGTTTTTCTGCGAGTTAAAGATTATGAGAGGAATACCAAATTGCTATAAAGCCTTGAATTGATGATAATATGCACTTGCAAACTTGCAGAACTCAGTCAAGCAATTTGCTGTTTGTAACATGAAGATATGCCAACTTTTTTTCTTCATTTATCTACTGTAAAACTAGAAACTTTCACATGCATGAAATATTCAAGAGATTTGTAAGTGATTAAGATTCATGGAATTTCCATGCTGTCAATTCATCCAATCATAACTGACCCAAAGCTAATTATTTGCAATTTATGAAAGTTTCTTTACATGGGAATGGCCAACCATAACAATTTAAGAAAGTTTCTTGTCACAGGAGCTAGTATCTGGTTTTACAAGAAGAGTAAGACTGAAAGTCTGGCTACAAATCTGGTTGCCCATTTATAATTTCCTACAAAATTCATAGAGAAATTTTTGATTGTGTATATGTGTAAAGTGTATGCAAATAATATTGTACTGAGATAGGAAAGAATGTGCACAACATCATGCAAGGTGGAGAATGCTATTATTTATTGTTCAGAGTATTTTAAGGTAGAATTTTATGACTGTTCTTTATTCATATGATTGTTAGAACTATTAATACACTTCTGTTTTTTTTAATGGGTCGTTTGACAGGACCATATGTGTATGTGAATATGTATTATAGATAGCAAAGTTTATATCTTTGAATTTGAAGTGTGTGCTAATTATATGCTGGATCAAAATTGTATTATTAATGGTGCAATAATTTTTTTTTTAAAGTATTGCAATATATTATATGCTTCCAAATGAGATTGATTCATAATGCAATTCTCTATTCTGTTTAATATATTTTTTTATCAGAGAATCTCAAGTCTTTATTTAATTTTATTGTAAATACATAACAGATTTGTGTGTAGCATACTGCAGGTTAGCTATACAATTAAGAAAATATGTAACTTGGCAAGACACAAGCAGTGACTCAATGTGTAAAGATTGTAGAACCAATTTTAGAGTGGGGGGGGGGGTATTATATGAATACTTTATACATTGAAAAATTCATATCTTAAATGAAACATTTGTATATTTTCTTTTATACCAATATACATTGTGTATCTTCTTGTTTTTTTTTAACTTTAGATATTGAGGAAAACTACTGGTGGAGAGAATTATTGGTTTGTGAAATTAAACAGCGATACATCATAAAATGTGTAGGATGATTTATTTGAAGTAGAATCAATATGAAGGTATGCATATGACAGTAACGTTCTTCAAATAGGAAAGGCTAACGTTCTCAGATAATTATCTGAAATCTTTTTGATATTATAACTGTATTTGGCAATAGTCACCCCTTTTATATACTGTATATTAAATAGTGACACATGTTGAATTGGATTTAAAATCAAACAACTTCATGTCTTCCCATTTATATTTATGAATATAATAAATTTCCAAGTTTCAGATATGAATGAAAAGAGCAACTGTTTCATATTTTGAGACGTTTGTTCAGTCATGTATTCTTTGAAACGGACACATGTGTGCAATACACCTGTGTTTTATTTGAGAGAAAATTTGTGCTAATGTCAACTTGTCAGATGCTTTCCTGATGTATATAACAACATCTTGAATCTTGAGATGCCTGAATACACTGATCTATAGCAGCCAGATAAAAAATAGCTTTCCACGATTGCATGCAAAATTCCATACAATAAGATAATTAGAAATCCCCCTAAAGAATGCATAATACCCCTTTCCTCCACCCCCCCCCCTCCAATCTATACTTATTATTTCTCCATGATGCAAAGGAAATTAATACCGAATTGGCAATGCATTTTACTTAAATGTACTGGCTTGAATAATACTGTAAAAGAAATAACATACAACAAGTTATATATTTATCTCATTTTTTAATTTTCAAATGACTCAAATCTCATCATATAGAGCACAGCATTCTTCATTATTCATAAAAATAGACATATTTTCTCTGAAACTGACATATATAATGCAGCCTCAAACAATGTAATTGATTATCAGTATTAATTATATTAATATTCCCAACATGGTCATGATTGGTCTGAAGAAAAAAAAGATACCAATCATGATCTCATTTTAAAGGTATACTTCAGTTCTGGTGATAAAGACTTTAAAAACATGAACACAATCAGTCTCATATGATAGTAAAAATATAATTGTACACTGGCTAAATCATGTCTATGCATACAAAATATTTTGTTCAATATTTGCACATTTTGCAGCATACTCTTGTTATTCAGTTTTGTTTTCAGTGGTGAAAACAACCCTAAAATATGCGCCAATTTTTCTTTCAAAATGCAACAAGTGCACCATCAGAATCCAAGACCACTATTCTAAAAGGAGACGTCTCAAATATCTCAAAAGTAAAAACAAGAAAAAAATACAGAAAGTACCTACATTGAATACCATTTTCATGTAAAATGATCAACATTTATGCTACCGTAATGCATTTATTTGGTTATTTACTTGGAAAAAACAATTAAAAATTCAGTCAATTTTTTTGGCATGAAGAATAATAACGTAGATATGTATAACAAACTGTTATACTTTTAATTTTGAGGGATGTTCTCCTGTAAACAATATTTCATACGTTTAAAACAAAAGTTTTGTGTTGGCATGATAAATGTATGACAAACTTTAACTACTACAATATGAAGGATATTTCTTGTAAGTAATATTTCATTCTGGCAGCATAAATGGCACGGAAGTTGAGTGGGACCTCGTAAAGAACTCTGTTATATCACACTGTCATATAAGAAAGTGATTTTGTCTGTCAATAAATCTTTGAATTCCATTGCTTCATATCTATAGGCCCTGATATCACAAGGTTTATTCATAACAAAGGAATTTTCTTTTTTCTACCAAGTTTGGTATGACAAAGTGCCACTGTATTATATGTTCATATGGAAATAACTTGCAAGAATATGAGTTTTTAAAAAATAACAAAACAGATTCCACCTTCATGATAAACAGAAATCAGCTAAATACTTGTTCATATAAGAGACCAATCATTATCTCCATACTGCACTGTAGTAACACAATTAATCCAAAGAAAACAATCATATAGAACCTTGAGCTCTGATATCTTTATCTACATGTCTTAACATAGAAAACAAATATACAATGACACTAAAGGATCTAGCTAAAACTTTTCGAATCGAAGGAACATTAAATAGTACTATTGATGTTCCTGAGTGCGAATAGTTTTAGCTTGTTCCGAGAATGAGTCCTTGTATATTTGTTTTATATCCCTTCCACCTGTTGTATCATTCCTTGGACACTTCTGTAATAACATGTACCATACTCACATTCACATCACATTAAAACAAGAAATAAAAGAAAATTGCACAGCTCAAGTTAAACTTTGAAGGATGTAAATATGTTGAGCTGGCGCTATACACAGCCCTGATAATTACCTGATTTAAATCAGTTTCCGGATTATATATTTTTTTTCCTGTTTTTTTTTTCTACCTGATTTTACCCCTTCTCCCCTGATTTTTCCCTTAGTGAACTATCCCAAAAGGCTTTTTCTAGTAAAACTTTTCTTTTCCTTGTTGTGTTCACCCCTAATGCAAAAATCTTATGATAAGGGATAAAATTATTGCTAAACTCATCAAAGAAAATAAAAAAATCCTCACCAAAAAATTGGAACAGGCAAAAAAATTGAAGCTGACAACACAACATTGGTATAAAATGAAAATAAAAAATAAAAACAAAACCGCCCCCCCCCCCCTCCATAAAGCTAGTTTTAGATTGTTCCCAAAAGAAATTCAGCCAAAAATCACAAAAATTCTGTATATTTCAGGAAGAAAATATCTCATCAATGAATCTATAATAATAAGTTTTATAATGTCTCATTATTTTGGAATTCATTCTATATGCAGAGGATTCCTATTCCCCAAAGTTCTACCCCTGTACTACCATACCTACCCCCCCCCCCCCCCCCCCCCCCCCCCCCCGGTCATAACTACCCCAGGATAGTTAGTACCCTTGAGACAATTACCCCCTCCCCTTGGAAGCTGTTTCTATAAACTACACCCTCAGTAACACCGAGAGGGCGAGGGGAAGAAAATGTTTGGAGATTGGTTGTTTAGAGAGGTTCTAATGATACACAATTATTCATTTATCTTAAAGAAGCAAGCCTCCAAAATAGCTTCTAAACAATTTACAGAAAAAGTACCAGTGGAATTAAAAACTGCAACAGCCCCCAAAAGTTTCACATGCAAGTTGTAATAATTTGTTTTATTTGCTTGACACATGGATATAGCACTCCTTGTTTAGATCTTTAACCTTCCCAATGCCACTCACAATAGATGTTCCAAATATATGATGGCATACAAAATTTCAAATGCCTATTATTATAACTAATCAAAATTAAATTCTACCATGGTACTTGACACATCATTATCAAATTCTAAGTTGGGCAGCCAGCAAGCAAACAAATCTGATAAAATGTGAATGTGTCTCCTTGGTCAGTATTGGTCAAGATTCAAGAAACTTAACATAACTTGTTCTAACTTTCAGAGTAACAAAGATGTAATAAAAGGTACATCATATCTCACTTGAAGTGGCAAAGCACTGCAGAATTTCCTCCACAAGTATTTCAGTTGTGCTGCAGTGGCAAGGTGAAAATAATCCTCTAAAGTACCTGTATTTCAGTGCATATTACATTTGACCTGTGATCTGAATAGTTGATTGGGATACCTGGACTTACATCCATCTACATGTAAGAGGGTTACATTAAAAACATACATGTGTTAGATGGGCAAGGTTTCATCGTGTAAAAGTGAATCACATGAAAATTATAGTATTTCATTTAATTTCAGATCTTTGAATAGTGCAACAATTCAATACCAACAAAATATTATGTCCTCTTAATCTATTAACTAGGGAATATTGTATTTCCAACAAACTAAGAGTTTCCTGATATTATAGATATAATGACTGCTATGAGAGCCAGTATCCTTTTCTTGAGTTAAAAAATTACAGAAAATCTGAGACACTATCTGTAAATGTTCGCTGGAAAGATGACTGAATGTTACAATCATTTGGGAATCGCAGACGATATGCACTGTATGGTATCCGCGCTCGCACAAAGTAAGTTTTAACACCTAAACCAACGGGGATCTCATCAAAATGTTACTATTTTTCCAGTTCCCAGAATCTTTTGGGAATCTCACTCATGAACTATTAACCATTACTGGCATTGTTCGATTCTTTATGGGAATGGCTAAAATCACGACTCCAATTTCGACCAATCAGATGGCTAGATTTCTAAAGAGAGGTATATAAATATATTACAGCCCGATGTACATGGATGTAAAAATTCAACCTGTACATTATTAAATATCATAATATTTGGGGCTTACATAATGATACAAATGCCAACTCTGACAGCATTTTGTATCTAGATGACAGAAAATCACAGGCAGTAAGAAGGCTGTTGTTGCCATTGACAATTCATAGCGGTTAAGCCTCTTGCGGGCAGCTAAAGATAAAGTCAAAGCAATGCAAACTAGGACTAGAGAAAATGTTTTTGCTCAGCTAACTGTTGCATGCATGGATTCTAAATGTACACCATTCAACTGAGGTACTAATGGACGGTTCTAATGGTGGTCACATCGAAACAAGAAAAGAAATAAATCTTTCATCTTCAATTCATACCAAATATTCTGTTGATTCCAACTCCAATGTTTATATATATATATATATATACTCATTGTAAATTACACTTGCTTATGACCAAATATAGCAATCATAACATTATTTGTTGATTCCATTCCAAAGTTTATATATATTACTTGTATATGAAACTTGCTTATTACCAAATACAGCATGAATAGTATTAATCTGTGCAATCCAATTCCAAACATTATTCAATTGCTCTAAAATTGCCTTACTAGATTTAGCCGTAGAGGGCGATCTGTGTCCAGTTAATTTGGCAGTGAGTGATATCACATCTTCTTATTTTCTGTCCTGAATAAAATGTCTACATCTGCATAACAGGCAAGTGCATAATTAAAAAAAAAACACATTGATAGATAAGTTACGTCATATTGTATGCGCTTGTGACATGAGTACAGTTATTAACCCTTAAACCATAAAAGTCTATTAACTGAATAGTACACCACAACAAGTCAAGTTTTGTCACATACGTAATGTGCAGAACCATATACTCCACACAATGTGGCAATCTATAGTTCAGTCCGCAGCATATAACAAGAGTCAATCTTACTTTATGCGATATGACTTGGCCTTCATGATGTGGCATGAACATTGGTCTATCCGGTGTGGTCTTTGATTTGACGACAGCACCTAGTCCGTACCTTGTGGTGCTGATGTTGGTCTATCTAATATGATCTATGATTGCATGGCAGGACCTGGTCTATATCTGGTGCTAATATTGGTCTATCCAATGTGGTCTATGATTACATGGCAGGACCTGGTCTATATCTGGTGCTAATATTGGTCTATCCAATGTGGTCTATGGTTCCTCATCCATGATCTACTAACTTCATATGCAAGCAGCATAGCAGCATTAGCTGGGAAAGCTCGTAAAATGCAGGGATAGACACCGCTGAATAGCGACGATACACCTTTAATAAATATTGAGAAAAAGAAGAAATAACAAGGAATTTGTCTTTGTTTCAAGTTAAAGGCATGGTTGTTCATTAGTAGCGTTATCGATCGAAGTGATAGTTTAACAGGGCTTTTACATATTTTTCAAATTAAATTGACTTCATATTTTGAACACTTTTTACGCTTCTATTATTAAGATGTAATAGCATTTGAATGAGATAATCAATGTTTTGTACAAAATATGAAAACTAATCAAAACTTAATTCCTCTTTTTTTTAGATTTTTAAAACTGACTCAAATTTGTTGCTATCAATCATTTGATTTTAATTCAATGCCACTTTCTATCAAATTTGAGCTTCTGTTGACGGAGAAACTAATGAGGAAAAATTAAGAGCTATACCAGTACTCACCCTCGACCTTGAGCATTTTGGTTAACGTTGGAAGGAAACCAGGCATCTTGCCTACTAGAGACTGGACTTGAATTCTTGATTTGACGACATCAATGGGATAGATAGCTATCCACAGAGATGCACCTGCTATTCCACCTGCTACCGTTAACCTAGCAAAACCTGTCATAGTGAGCAACAGGAGATACCAGATGGACTGATTAATAGTTTGGACCTTCACAATGTTTCCTAAGAAGCACCAGGTAGGTAACACCGAAGCCTACTCATAGGAGTCCTTATGATCAGTGTGTACATAGTAATTTGCTACTTAACACATCACAGCGTTCCGTCATAATAATAATAGTAATAATAGTGGGTTCTTGTATAGCGCTCATGTCTGTCACATACGTGACACTCCTGGCACTCCAAATTATTACCCTGGCTTTAGAACGGCTGCCATACAGTGCTCTAGCATTTCAAGGAATTAATTCCTGCCAGGTACCCATTTACATCACCTGGGTTGAGCGTGGCAAATGTAGATTAATGTCTTGCCAAAGGACATTAGTATGGCGACAAGGGTTGGAACCCTGCACCTTGTGGTTCGTAGTCCGAAGACAGCCACTGGACTACAGATAGCTTCTACTTACTCAAATCTTCTTTTGTTTTTCCAGGTGGTGTAAGTAACGTCTTGCTCATCTCATAACCGAAGAAGAATGCAAAGTACCCCGGCATTTCTCTTAACCATGTACTAGTGAGACCTTGAAACAAGCCTAGCGGACCATCTTTACGGATAAGATCTTTAGTAACTTGCCATGGCCCTCTGTAGAAATATAAAAACAAAAGGGGGTAACAAAAAGTTAAGAGGTCTGACATCGCCACAACTCAACATTTGGTTTATGACTGAACATTTTTGACAACCATCATCAACGCAATCAGAAAGGGTCAGATAGGACCCATAGAACCACAACAAGGATCTTATCATTAAGTTACTTTTTTAATTTGTAAGAGAATATTTTTGACCAATCAGTATTGGATAGGTTTTTACTCGTTTATCTATCGATTCTTATATTTAGACCATTTCATGTGGCTAAAAACATTTGTTACAGGGAGGCAGTGTAAAAAACAAAACCCACTATACCAAATCATAAATGAAGGTACACAAAGAATAATAAATCAAGACATATAGTAGTAGGAGAGACATGTAATCAAACCATTTAATGATTAAGTAAAGCCTCGGTCAAAAATGCCGTAACAAACTGCTACGAATGCCGTACAAACGATTTTCAGACAATGTAAATTCGGGAAGACAATGGAAAAACAGGGAGATTCGTACGAAATTATAGTTCGTACGAACCTTTGTGACTGTAGCATAAGACTAAGACTAAAAATAGTGAAATTACACTCTGCTCATGCTATTCAGAACTACAAGATCTAGAGATATTAAAGTGAAAAGCAGTGTGGAAAAGAAACTTACACTTTTTTGATAACAGAGTCTGACGTTGACATAATCTCACTCATAGCTTGCATACGGCATTTGATGAGCTCTGTCGGACATAGCACCAGTGATGAGAAGAAGGCTGCACATGACCCACTAAAGGCCTTCTGAACATTTGACAAGTCTCTCTCATGCTTTATACCCACAACCTGGCAGACAGCCTTTTGGCAGAGTCCATAGCACATAAATAGACATGCTGTTTCTCCAACGATGGCTGCTAGAGCAGGAGTGGTACCTTCAAACAAACCTCTAGCACCTTCCCGACCTACAGTGTCTTTCAGACAATGCATTGATGACCGATACAGTTGAGGGTATGTCTGCATTTTCACTTTGATTGTGTCAAATGGTTGTCCCACAAATGTGCAAGCTACTCCACCTGTAACAAACAAACAACAAAAGAACATTTACAAACATATTATCCACTATTTTTGTTTAACTAAAATATACTTACTTCCTCCATATTAAAAATCATATGAGACAATTGGTGTTCAAGAATTATAAATTATAACAATAAATAATATAAGTAGGCATATCAAAGAATTTCAAATTATCTCTAAGGAAGCATTTTATTCATCTTGCCATTAAGACAGGATAGTCTTAGAGAACAAGTTTCCATTTGAAAATACTCCCAGTTTCTCTCTTTCCTCCTTTGTTATTGTGTCTCCATCCCTAAGCTTCCGCAGTCCTTCTCTTTCTCTCTTTGTTTCTTCTTTTTTTTCTCTTTTTTTTTCTTTCTCTTGCTCTTTTTCTTTCTATATTTATTTCTTTTAGTCTGTCAGGACTCAGAAGATAACCTATATAACTCTTTTTTTAAATCCTTACTCAAATTTTTTGGCTTCATTTTTTATATTGATTATTTATTACCGGTATGTAATATATCTTTACAATTTTATTGAATTTGTTTATAATGTGTTATGTTAATTTGCTGTATTTATGCTACTTTAGTTGTAATTTATCCTTTTCAACTGTATATAGTTGTGATGTATTTTTAGGGCCCCATGAAAAAGCAACTTTTGAAACATCATTAAATAAGTTTTTTCAAATTTAAGCGAGAACAATTTCATGTTCATGGTACCGTCTGTCGTAATGCTGTCATACTGACAAGAAACAAAGTCATCATACCCCCCCCCCCCCAACAAAAAACAGTACAGTACTTCAATACAGGTCTATAGTAACCATGGCGAGTTTACATGGAATGACAGAAAGAGCAGGATATAGGTCACATTTTGTCTCAATCAGACAAACTCTTCAGGGCTCATCAAGGCATGATCCATATCAGGTTTTATAAAAAATGTCAAAGTTCCCTTTTTCTCTCCAATTAAACATTGATTCATGATATTCAAGTCATTAACACTACTTTAAATTAGTGAAATGTATGGGATTAATTTGTACCATAACAGAAATACAATCCTCAATTGAACTGAAAATTAGCATTTATATTTCCCTTATTAAATATCGATCACTTAAACTTTCAGTAATGTTCATGACAGTCTATGACAGATTAATAGTCATCTTACTACTGATAGATAATAACATAATATGTCGTATCCCCATGGCAGCCTCATCCGTATTAATACTGTTCTCCCTGAGGGACCTGCAATCATATTATTACCCCTGCTTTCCTTGACTACTTTCTGATCTTTTTGTTAAAAGACTCTATTTCTAGTCTAGATCTTATCATACCTATAGCACCAGCTGTGAAATCTACGGATGCCTCATACAGTTCTACCATTCTATTTGATGGGGTCAGTGAAGCAGGTTGACCTGGGTCATGTGATGGTGACGGCACTCCCTCCATGTTTAGCTTCAAAGAAATCTAGAATTACAAATAAAATGACAACAAAAAGATGTTACACAATCAAACAAGATTACAGTAATACAGAGTGCTGGAGATACGGACGACAAATAAATGTACAAGATTGACACCAGTATTATTACCTTATTGGCAAGGGATATGCCCCCCAACCCCCTGTAAGATGTGATATGAGTTGATTCTCCACACTCGATCCAGGCTCCAGAGAACCAAAATGTTCCTTCAAGATTGATAAGGTTATAGTCATCATCTTTCTTATTAACTCCAGGGAGCTGGTTGGTTCACATTTCGAAGAGGTAGTAATTACAATTTTGACTTACAACGTTGACTTACATTACATTACGTTGATCCGGTCTCAGCCTCATTTTTCCTAAATTGGCGCCTGCTTCAAGGGCCCTTCTGATTGGCTATCAATTGCTGGCTGTCATTTGCTCAATGTTATAAGATATTGGTGCGAGGAGAAAGCTTGCAATTTTCTGTTTGATATGATCCCAAAATCATGATATTTTAGTCAAACCTTGTATTTGTTCAGATTTTTTCAGCATTCTTTAAAGGTTAACTATTTCACTTAAGTTTAAGTCTTACTGAGTTTGAAAAATTCTCATTTTCATCATATTTAAAGGTAATACAAAGTTTTGGGAAATTTTGAAAATTGGGTGGATAGTGAATCTTTACAATTTTGATATATTTGGATGCCCCTGTGGATGTATTATAAGCACTAAAAAAATTAACCCCTAAAACACTTCTGTTTTCGAGAAAAATTGTATATAAAAATTTACCGATGCTCCCGGTAAATTTTGATAAATTTCAAAAGCGCCTACGGCCGTACAATGGTAGCTGCGACCATGATAATCTCAGAATATGTAGATGTGATATATAATTTCCAAACGGGAAGAGCTAAACGGTCGATTTTAGTCAAGAAACATTGTTTCATAGCTAAATTGATATCTTGACCTTGAGAGGGAGCTATACAACATAAAGAGTTTATTATTTATAATTTCATACCTTCGATTTCAACCGGGACAACGACCAATGAATATTGTAGGAACGCATATGCTTTCAATATGTTCATTTGAAACAAATTCATGACCCCATACCAAAACTTTGTAATACCTTTAAGGTACAAACTTGCAAGTTGTACTGAAATGTTCGTTGATTTTTCTAATTGATGTGTGGTTCTATGCTGAGTGTGCGTCAGTTATGTGTGAAGTGCGTCACCCGTTGAACATGTCAGTGGGGTCATTCCATGTCTAATCACCCAAAAAATCTGAAAATCTTAACCCGACCATTTTTTATTTTGATGAAACTTAGTGTACTTGTTGAGTGTGATCTCACAGCACCAAATCCCAAATTTTAGGTCAATTGGGTGAGGGGTTTGGGTGATACGGCCAACCAAATTTTGAGATTTTTTCAAAAATGGGGGTGGCGGGCCTACCTTTGAACCCTTGTATTTCGGGACCTAATGGGTCAATCTTCACAAAATGTGTATTATTGGAAAGGGTATTCAATAAGGATTCCAAATCTGCCGTCATTTTGAAAATTCGTACATGTTGGGGTACTTTGACCTCTTGACCTAAGATTTGACCTTAAAATTGACCTTGTGGATCACGTAACCTTGACAACATTTTTCATGAAATGCAATCTCTGACATGTTCACTAAAACATATAAAAGTTTCAGAGATATAATATTTTTTGTTTAGGAGCAATAAGGATTGAAAGTATCTATACTTACAGTACAGATATTCACAATAAACCCTATTATAATGTATACAATACATGCAATATGCACAGTACAACATACATCTTTCACATGCTTTTTTGTTCTAGTCATATCCATTCTAAATGTCAGCAGTACTTGAATAGAAATAAAATGACAAGTTCATATAGGCCTAAAGGGTTAACAGGATGTAAGACTTTAGGCCTCTGAGTCGGTTCTAGGATAATTACCCCCCCTCCCCCGAGGACAATTACCCCCGAGGACTATCACCCCCGAGGCCTATCACACCCAGAGGACAATTAACCCCAGAAAATTCCCTCCTAGGACAATCTGTCCCCCCTCCCCCCCCCCCCCCTCCGAGGACAATTATCCCCCTCCCCCTGGAAAATTACCTCCCAAGGATAATTACCTCCCCCCAAAAAAATCTGCTTTGATTAAAACCAACTTATTATCAGGATGGACTTCCCTTTTAGAGAATAGGGGGGGGGGGTAATTGTCCTAGGGGGTAATTATCCGGGGGGTAATTGTCTTAGGGTATAATTGTCCGAGGGTTAATTGTCCTCGGGAGGGGGGGGGGGACAGATTGTGCTAGAAGGTAATTTTCTGGGGGTAATTGTCCTCTGGGTGTGATAGTCCTCGGGGGTAATTTTCCTCGGGGGGGGGGGGAGGGGACATTTCCTCATGGGGTTAATTTTCCAGGGGGTAATTATCCTAGAACTGACCCATAGGCCTAAAGCCATATATCCTGTTAACCCTTTAGGCCTATATGAACTTAGAATGGATATGCCTAGAACAAAAAAGCATGTGGAAGATGTACATGTATGTTGTACTGTGCATATTGCATGTATTGTATACATTATAATAGGGGTTATTGTGAATATCTGTAAGTACGGATACTTTCAATCCTTATTGCTCCTAAACAAAAAATATTATATCTCTGAAACTTTTATATGTTTTAGTAAACATGTCAGAGATTGCATTTCATGAAAAATGTTGTCAAGGTTACGTGATCCACAAGGTCAATTTTAAGGTCAAATCTTAGGTCAAGAGGTCAAAGTACCCCAACATGTACGAATTTTCAAAATGGCTGCAGATTTGGAATCCTTATTGAATACCCTTTCCAATAATACAAATTTTGTGAAGATTGACCCATTAGGTCCCGAAATACAAGGGTTCAAAGGTAGGCCCGCCACCCCCATTTTTGAAAAAATCTCAAAATTTGGTTGGCCGTATCTCCCAAACCCCTCACCCAATTGACCTAAAATTTGGGATTTGGTGCTGTGAGATCACACTCAACAAGTACACTAAGTTTCATCAAAATAAAAAATGGTCGGGTTAAAACCATTGGGTGATTTGACATGGAATGACCCAGTGTGCTATGTAATATTACGTATTGACATTGCCAATGCACTTAAGTAGGCCCTCTCTCACTCAAATTTAAAGCTGCTCGAGCAAGTCTGCCATTGGCTGAGAGAAAGATCGTAAACTATGTGCACAGCGCTCAATGCAGAAAGTTCTTCATGCTCTGTCTCTTCGATTCATGCCTAGTGGTATTCAGCAATTTCGAGTGAACTGTGCTCTATAATATGAACATTCATATGTTCTCTTCGCTATGTTTAATCGACGATATAACATGGATGAATCGTTGGGTTAGGACGAAGAATCACCATTTTTCTTATCAAAGACTTCTTCAAAGAAGTTGTTGGAACGATGCCCAGAGGAGTCGAAAAGCATTGTAAGTCAAAAATGAAATTAGTAGTAGTACTAGACCTGAGTCATTACGTTTTTTTTGCTAAACATTTAGCCGTTAACTTTATACAGGCTGTTTCATTTAACCGTTATGAATATACACATATTTGTAATAGTGTTGTAGCTTGGAACGCCTGCCAGTCTACAGACTGCTGGGCTGAGCATTCCGAGCCTGACTATATGGCACAAATTGGGTCAACCTGGTAAACAGAGACCGGTAACAAAAAACATCAAAATGTGTTATTATTCCTCATCTGATATCATAATAAACCTAATCTGATCTGTGACATGTTTAAATATGCCTTTGCAATGTGATGCAAAGGCGTGTATCATTGCTGTATCAATGTGGATGTGTGTAACGCACACATCCATGACACACCCAGCAATGAGCTGATCAATGTTAGTGACCAATCAGGAAGTTTCTCTAGTTATGTAGGTGGAGTTTGATACCAGCATAAATTACAGTTTGTTGACCGCACCTGCAAGCACCCAGCTCAGTGGGAGGTCAAGAAGCCATGTGAAACCATGGGCGCCGATGTTTGAGGTGGATTGTGTGTATGTGTGACAGAGAGAGCATGGACCATGGAGAGAGTGAAGAAGTAAGACAAGTGAGATAGAAAGGGTGGCTTTGTTAAGTCAGCTCAATTGAAGAATCATCAAAAACTTAAATTACTCACAATGTCCAAGACTTTTTTGATTTTGTTCATTAATATTTATAAAAATTAAATTTATTATTGTTATCATCATTTTTCTATTTTATTATTTTAGGGGGGGCCGAGTCGGCAAGGGATCGATATTAACATTGATATTAATATTGAGAGAGAGAGAGAGAGAGACTCAGGGAGAAGGGAGGTGAGAGGAACTGACTGAGACGAAACCATCGAATGTGTAAATATTTAGAACTTTGCTTGCAGCATATTAAATGCAGCTTTTGTCTGAAAAGTTCAGCAATAAGAAAAGTTACATGAGCGATTACCACAGAGAGAAGGTAAATAGACAGGGTGAGATTATGGTTACAAATTTATCCATAGATAGAGATTAATGCTGCCAGACAGCTGCCAGGTGTAATATTACACAGCGGTTTCTTTGATTATCTAATAATGGTTAAACTGAGCAAGAAATGCTAAACGGTTTTGATGAATGCGGTCGTTTAACCATTGGTTAAACGGTTTGACTCGGCTTAATTGAGTCAATGCTAATGTCAATGAGTAATGCATATTGACCTCTATTAGCGCTGTACAACGTGCTGAGAGGGCATCAATTACACACAATACACACACTTGCACACAATGAATACAAAGTGGCTGATCAGCAAGTTTGAATTTGACAAAACAGTCAAAAGACTGCACACAATGAATACAAAGTGGCTGATCAGCAAGTTTGACTTTGACAAAACAGTCAAAAGACTGCACACAATGAATACAAAGTGGCTTATCGGCAAGTTTGACTTTGACAAAACAGTCAAAAGACTTACAATTTGAATTTTCCAACTATTCTTTCTAAATCTAACATCTGTAGGCAGGGCAAGCTGAAAAAATTGTATTTTACTGCTATTTAGGTGTCATCAATTGTCACTAAAGTACCGATTTTTAGTGAAATCAGTTGAGTTTTGTACAGTCACAGTGGTGTTTGAAATGTTGAGAATCAATAGAACAGGTTTTAATACACAGCCAGGATTGGTGGCCGCACGGTCGTGGGCCTAGCCTCACGTCCATGTTGCGCAGCCCCCTTCCCCCGCGGAAGAGGGTTGGAAAGGACCCGTTGCGTCGTCGCCATTCGGTCGCCCGGCCCGGCCCGGTTGGTTGATGACTCAAACATGTAACGTCTGTGTGGTCATTCAAGGATATAAGTATCGATCTAAATTACATCAGATTGGCTTGATATTGTTCCAATTCATCAAAACAAAGTTTATCTCACACATCTATGTTTAAATCTGATTTTATAAGAAGAAAAATGACAGACTTACAATTTACCGGCGCGGCAACACGATCAATAACAAGTTGTTGTTGTTGTGTTTTGAGTTATTGGCGATTAGTCAGTGATTTGACTATACACCAGTTTACAGTTGTGTGCGCCATTTTAAACAAAGCTAATGACCTAGGAGTCATGTATTTATGCGTAAATTAAGATTGCGCCCATGCAAATAATGATGACATCACTGCCTGCGCGCTGCGTTGTGCGCGCACATCATCATTTGCATGGGCGCAATTTTAATTTACGCATAAATACCAGAGGTCAGAGGTTATTGGCCCCAATTTTGGGGCCAATGACCCGAGGTCAACTGTCTGCGCATGCGCACTGATACAACTGTAAACTGGTGTATTGTCGCCAATCAATCAATAACAAGTTGATTCAATGGTATCGTTAAGGAAACAAATTGAAAGCAAAAATTGTATAATTTTTCATTCTCATACATTCTGATCTGCCCCCCGCAACAACAAAAATATATATATATATATATATATATATATATATATATATTTCATAATAATTAATAATAAGTTTCATATGCGAGATTTAATCATAAAAAATATTATTCTTTGTTCAACATAGTGTGAGATGTTCACCGAATAATCCATAAAGTCTCAAATGACTCTCCTATCATTTTAAATAACAGGCTTTTTAAGATGCCATATATTATTGTAAAGTCGTTATAATCTGTTGTTCAAAAGGACACCCGTCTAACTCAACGAAATATCGCCATTGAGGAGGGGAGGTGGTATGAGGATGCACATTTTATCATTACTTCTCCCTACCCTTCCCCTCTGTCTTTCTATTTTAAAACAAAAAATCTATCCGCCACTTGCTATGCCCTAATCAACCCCGTATAGTTACAGCTTAATGATGCAAGGATATTCAAGGACGCCATTTCGTATATTTAAGGAATGTTTGGTTGATGTCGAAAAAACATTCTTTTAAATGTTAATTTATTTCATTCTTTATTAATTTATTTTGTTGTTTATTTGTTCATTTATTTATTCTGTGTTCTTTTTACAGGGTTGTTTCTTCAGTACATTAACAAACTGCTTACCAATAGAGCCCCCTATTACGATATTATGTTACGGTACGTTCAATCAATAACTCCTCGGTTCAATGTAATCTAAATATGGGGTGTTAGGTAACTGACTGAATACTGAATATTGTTTTCCATTTTATTCTTTATTAGCTGGTATACAGCATAGCACTGCACTGTTTGGTCACTTGTGACATACTTGAGTTTGCTTACTAAATAGGTAGACCGACTAGAAAGGGTGCAGAAAAGAACTCTGAAAATAATCTTGGGACCTAATTACCAGTCATATGAGACAGCACTGAATCTAATGAATCTGTCTTCTTTGGCTGACAGAAGGAAGGAACTGTGTTTGAGTTTTGCAGAGAAACTGATATCAAACGAGAAGGTATCTTACCTCATACCTCCTTGTAAGAACATTAGAAGCCTACACAAATCAAATACCAGAGAACAGTTAAAATGTAAAACCAAACAATTTTGTAACAGTCCAGTTCCCTACCTTATTGACTTGCTAAATTCACAGTAGTGATCATGCACTTTGTCCACATTATTTTGTGTAACATGTAAACTTATCCCCATAGTGATGAGGTAGAGGTGCTGTATAATGATTTTATTTTATGTGAAATAGTATATAATTTTGTAATTAAGACGATTGTACAATCTTAATAATTGATTAATGAAAATGATAATATAATACGGTAAATCAAGATTATCATTTTTAACTTATGTAATGATTGAAACATACTTGCCACATATTTATTACAAGAAAAATCTCAAAATTACCATATTTCATGTCTCACATCTGATTGCATACCTACAGATCAATCAATTTACAATATGTTATCCATAACTCACCAATGAAAATGTAAAATGTAATTTATTAATTTTTACAACCAGTATTCTCTCTGTCGAAATTGTACTTTTTACCTTATTTTCGATATGTCTGATATACAATCTCATCCTCAGCATTATCTTTAATATATATATATATATATATCTCGCTTTGTCTCTCGTTCTCTCTCACTCTCTCCCTTTCTCTCTTTCTCTCCCTCTCCGCCTGTCTCTATCTCACACTTTTCCTCGGTCTCCCTTGCTGTCTGCACTATTACCCTCCCTACCTGTCTTCTATATTTCTCTTCAGCCCTTTGATGATTGTGGAATAGAATGTTAAGCGAATTTTATGAATTGCATTAATTTGTGTATATATATATATATATATATATATATATATATATATATATATATATATATATATGTGTGTACACTGATTTTTTAATTCATTCACTGCGTGATATGTCTTAATACGTTTTATGTTTGTATAAATATTTATGTTTTTACAATGTACAAAGATCTGCAATTCAACCATCTGGCTGCAAATGAATTTTTAATAAAACCATTACCATTACCATTACCATTACCAATAAATTATGAAATATATATGTTGAAGCTTAAGCTGGTGATATTGTATCTATTTGTATTGTTGGGAATGTCATTTGCTCATCGGCGTAGCGAGAGGGGTGTTTTGGGTGTTCAAATACCCCACCTTGGCAAACAGGGGATATTTTAGGTGCTCAAGGGGAGTGGGGTGGATGTTGAGGGGAAAAAGGAGTGTTCCTGTTCCTGTTCCCCTCCCCCCGTTGAGCCCAAATAAAATTAGTGCTTACCCCCCCCCCCCCCACCCCCCCCCCCCCCCCCCCCCACTTAGCCACCGACTGACTGATTCGCCGCTAAATATTTTCTCACGAATTGGGCAAAAAATACCTCCCCTTAACAAATCCTGGCTACGCCCTTGCATTTGCTGTATAATGCATTTCAGGCTCGGGAGGGGGTATTCTGTGTTTACATTGCATGACATGATATAAAGACTGTTACAAAGGTTTGGTTTGGTTTTCAGTATAAAAACATAGTCTAAATATTTATATGAGCATAAAGAAAACGAATATTTTATAAATAACTGTTTCAATTATGACTCTGGATAGAGATGTCCTGGGCCTTGTCTTATAAAGAGTTGATATCAATCGAAACTTATTTGCGGTTGATATCAATTGCAACTATGTACATAAGAGATATGAGACTGCAAACTTGCGATTGATTGGAGGACTTATGATTGATTTGGATCGATCGTAACTATTATAAGACGGGGCCCCCGAATGCCACGTTTTTTCAACGGCTGGATTGCTCTATAGTTAGAGCCCTTAATTTAAGGCTCTGTTCTTTTCATATAGGTCCAGGAAAAGGGATAGAAGGAAACTCTGTGTAAAGAAAGAGAGAGAGAGAGAGAGAGAGAGAGAAAGAGAGAGAGAGAGAGAGAAAAGAGTGATCGAGGGTTGTGGAATTACATGTTTTCGGTAACGAACTGAATGCTGTTTTCCATTTTCCCATTTATGTTTTAACCACTGGTGCTGTTTGGTAATGGTCATATATTTTGTATAAGTCACTTAATGCATACTGGAATTATGGGTACCTATAATATCTGTAATACATTGTGGAATACGTACATTTAAACCTAACCGAGTGAAATATCTATGCACATTATTAATCAGGAACGTCATAATTTTGTTTTACAAATATACAGAAAAAAGGAAAACAAAACAAATAAACAAACAAACAAACAAGCAAGCAAGAAATGGTCTACGGGAGTGTTTGACAATGCTGTTTTCTATGATAAAGAACGGTACGGTGTTTCTTCAAGAGATGGCGTTGTTCATTTTGACCGTCAACATACGTGCATGGTCGAGCTCTAGTTATGAGTTGTGAAGATTAGATTTAAAATTTTGTTAACACAAAGCGATACATAACAACTAGACCATGTTATAAATAATTTACACTATGAATTTATAAACGATATTGCACAAAACATAACGACGAGGGAAGGTATGTGTTATTAAATAGCAAATTGTTATGAAATTATTATATATTATTTTTATTTATATCAAATAAGCCCGTCACTAGGACTTTTTCAAGAGAGTGAATAACCTTTGACATTCATCCCGGAAATGCTTGAAGACAGAAATGGAGTAAAAAGCCCTCAGTTAGAAGCCCAATTCCTTCAAGATTGGTATATGATTAGCACGACTTTTCGTGTTCATGGAAATTCACGAGTTTTAAAATAAATGTTCGTTTCTCTTGCATGTTATGAAATGTTTATTTTAAGGATTTTCAGTAATGTGGAAATCGGGCTATAGTCCCCTGTTGGCGCCCCTGGTAACGATATATTGATGAGAGAATCGTATAATTATCTTTATGAGATTCGCAATGCACAGCAATATTGGCGGAAGAGACTTTAAACACGCACCCAGAGGTAGGTGTGGGAGGGGATTCCCCCTCCTACCCTGAGTATTATAAAAATAACAAAGAGGAAGGGGAAAAAAGAGAGAGCCTGGAAATCCTCCAAGTGTGTTATAGGGCCCAAAATGTTCGACCGAGCAGGGAATTTCTGTGAATGAGTTTCACTCCCTTTAAACTCTATAGTCTGTAGTGCATCCTCCTACTATAAGAAACCATTTCGAGACGGAAGAAGAAAAAAACTAAACATATTTTACCATTTGCTCACACTTTCAAAGGTCTTCGTAATAACGAATCTCCTGACAATAATGATAAATTTGCCACTACAATCGTGTGTGTCAGGGGCGGCGATTTCTTTTCATGACCGGGGGGGGGGGGGGACGACATGCGAGGGAAAATCTGTATTCCGTTGGTATCACGGTGATTCCAACGGAATACAGATTTTCTACAACATTAACTTGTCCATTTTGAAGTATATTATGCCAGGCAGCCAGGGAACATAGCGACCGAGCGAGAAGATTTTTTGCATTTTTATTAGTCTAAACGCTGCACTCTTGGGCCCTCCAGAGCCTAAAAATGTGTTGCAGTCTTTAAACAGTATTTGCTATACATTCTTTATTTTGCACTATTTCAAATTTCCGAGCTGGACGATCCCCCCTAAAATATTGAGGGGGTTACGTGTCCCTCCCGTCCCCCGGATCGCCGCCCCTGCTCTGGTATGTCTGTGTGGGGGAGGGGGAGGGGGTCAACCTCCCCCTGCCTTCGTTAAATAAAATTCGGCTAACTGAGTACAGCCTCTCAAGTGCTATTTTAAGCAATGACACCTTCCCAATTTTCTCATTAAAGAGTTCTAGAGCAGGGGTAGCATTAGTAAGATTCCTGTTGTAAATTTTCTCGTATAACTGCCCCACTATATTGATTCCATCTTCCTAGCCCAATGCCTTAAGGTTAGGGACCGACTCACACATCTCCCGATTACTAGTCTGCCCTCCTTGGTATCACAACATTTTACAATATCATTTACAACGCACCACATATCTCTTTTACTCTCTCTCTCTCTCTCTCTCTCTCCTTTTTTTTTTACTTCTTTACTTTCCTCAATTACTTCTTCTTTGTTCGTTTTTCATCTCCTTTTCCTTTTCCTTTTCCTTCCTTGTCTCTTTTTCTTTCTTCTGCCTTATTTTTGTTTTCTGACAGCTAATATGCAGATAAGGTATCATTTCATTTTGTATGGTAAGATATGGTCAAATCAAATTAAAACTTGTATGGCTGTGACAATCCAACGTCTGTATGCTGATACGGGTATATTTTCTTCATGGACCGCAACCATGTCCTCGATCGCTCATGGTGTTAACCTATGGGCTATATAGCAACGTTTCATTCTCACTAGTATAGAGGCGTTAAAATCTGCATTTCTCGTCGCCTTGAGTAGTAGAAGTATTACCACATGATATATGCAGATGATTAATTGATGAAATTAGCCTTAATATTTTATATTGTATCTCTCTTAGATCTATATACATGTTGATACATTATTGTCAAATTGCCATTGTTGGTTTTAATGGTGATCGGAGGAGATATTTTTTAACGATTACATCAGTCCAGAAAAAGTTGATCATGATTGATTGACAAAATAAACAAATTAACGTAAACGGATATGAATGTTTAAAATTTTGAAAAATGTGTGTTGTAGTCTTTCTAAATTGCCGATTTTCAGCAATTCAATCCATGAATTGCACATAATCATGAATATATAAATTCAAAATGTTCTTTTTACAAATTTAAATAGGCCTATATCTCCAAATTAACTTCAAAAGGAGTAATGACTCTCTATACATTCAACAAAAATTAATGAAGACAGAAGAGAAAACTTGAAAATTTACATTCACAAACAAATGATGATTATGATGAAAATGATGATGGTAATGAGATATGAGTTCCATTTTTAACCAGTTGAATAACATTGAAGGAGCTCTCCTCCAGCCACCCCCCCCCTATCTCTCTCTCTCTCTCTCTCTCTCTCTCTCTCTCTCTCTCTTAAAAAGGGTTTATCATAACAAAGAAGTAAGTAGGTCTATTGACTGAAGGATTATTATGTAACAAAAACGCTTGTTTAATTATTCACGCACGTGTCATATGCCTTGTTAACAAGCAACACACTCAGTTCGAAACCGAGTCAGATGTTATTTGAACCTGTCGATAATTAAGAATATCTCAAAGAGGTCTCCATAATCTGCACTAAATCGATATTACAATACTCTTCAAATTGATGTAGAGCGCTTATAAAAATTTTTATTTAGCGCTAAAGAAATATAATTCATTATTATTATTATTATCTATATGAATTTCTGAAACTACATTATACGATCTATTTTCCGGCAACAACTAATGCATGCAGTTCGGATTCTGTCTATTGAAATACTATTATTCTTATCAGGTGAATAAAATAAATTGTATTGAGGCACTTTACAAAGACTTTTGCATTAAATTTGGTTAATTTACGGAAATGGCCTATTCAATCGTAATTTTTTTTGGTTATCATCCAACATTGTAAAAACACATATAGACAGCCATAAATACATACACTGTTGGTCATAATGGTGGAATATTTATTTTGACCCCAGTTTAGGGAAGGATTTTAAATATTATTTATTTCTAATAGATCTAGATAATGGCATACATTCTCAGATTTTATTGGATATTAATTTGCGAGTGTTTGTTTTGCGTGACTGCTTAATCATATGTGTGCTACTATGCTAATCAGCTAAGGGACCTACGTCCTTAAGTCATAATTGACAGTAATGAGGATTAATGCCTCACAAAAGGGCACTAATATATAGCTGATCGACACGATTTTTATCCTGGGGCCTCACAGTAACGAGGCCATTGCTTAGCCCCTAAATCATGACTGTACGCAGTGTTTGCTAGGGTACGCGGCCCCTTCCACAAATCCCCCAAAACGAAGAAAATGCAATAAATTGTCAAAAATTCATTACATTTTCCCCCGGCCCCCAAAAGGAAAAATTCCTCTGTAGGGCCATGCATTATGGTTCAAGGCATGGCCACACAGAGGAATTTTTCCTGTTGGGGGCCGGGGGAAAATGCAATGAATTTTTGACAATTTATTGCATTTTCTTCGTTTTGAGGGATTTGTGGGGGCGGCTGCGTACCCTAGCAAACACTGCGTACAGTCATGATTCAGGGGCTAAGCAATGGCCTCGTTACTGTGAGGCCCCAGGATAAAAATCGTGTCGATCAGCTATATAAGTGCCCTTTTGTGAGGCATTAATCCTCATTACTGTCAATTATGATTTAAGGACGTAGGTTCCCTAGCTGATTAGCATAGTAACACAAATATGATTTAGCAGTCACGCAAAACAAACACTCGCAGATTAATATTCAATAAAATCTGAGAATGTATGCCATTATCTAGATCTATTAGAAATAAATAATTTTTTTAAATCCCTCCCTAAACTGGGGTAAAAATAAATATTCCACCATTATGACCAACAGTGTACTTGGGCATATAATAGATGAAAGGATACCTTAAAAAAAAGCTTGTGAAACAGAAGGCACCTGAACATATCATATGGAATTATGATAACAAACATTTTTTAATGTGTATTTAAGTATAACCAACGTATTAAGTGATTTCGGAAGAAACCTTTTAGCCGAATAATAAAAAATATATATTTAGGCATAATAATTATAAAGAATCATTTAGGCATTAATACTAGCATCAGGGACTGACACCCCCCCCCCCCCCAAAAAAAAAAAGAGGAAAAAGAAAGGCAAATGCTCCTTAACAAACGATTTTAGGACAAGAAGCAGTGAAAAATTCTTTTCTCGGCAGTATTAATTGTACTTGAAACAGAGCATTCCATTTCTATATACCTGAGATCAATAGGTAACCTGTCAGAATAAATAGATAAAATTAATCAAGAAAAATATATATCTGAATGGAGCATCTATATATATGGTGAAGCTCGGGTGTCTTTATTGACCACTAAGTGATTGTTTTGGGGAATGCAGACCAGCGAGGTGAAACTAAGGCGCTCTAAGAATGTATTCTATTTTTCTTAAAACGCGATGGGATTCTTTAAATAGACTTGAATGTGAAAGATCTTTGAGAGTATGAGAGAGTTCATGTCTCATTGTTCTTCAAAGCCTTTTTCATGTTGAGAAAAGAAATTGACATGTTATCTTAATGTGTGTAATGGCGATGCACAGCGGTAAAACCAGATTCATTGTGAACTACCAATTTGAAGGAGCACTCGATATGTATAATGTTGTGTGTAAAAACAGCTAGTGCTCCCCCGGTTCTCTGTCTCTCTGTCTGTCTCTCTTTCTCTCTGTCTGTCTCCCCCCCCCCTATCTCTCTCTCTCTCTCTCTCTCTCTCTCTCTCTCTTTCCTCCCTCTCTCTTACCTACCCCCGCTTTACCACATCCCATTTTCCGTTCACTTGTCTTTTCTTCAATTTACTCCTCTCTTAAACTTGTCATTGTTTCTCCGATATGATTTTGCTCTACGAATTGACATCTTATCGATGCATTTTACAATATACTCAATCTGATTCATCCTATGACACTGTCAGCTAATGTCGTAGAGCTCTGCCAGCTATCTCTCTACCAACATCATTATTCTGCCCGAGAGCCGTCCGAGATTGGTGGAGACAACTTCAATCTGCTACTTGTTTATCACTGCCTCCAGTTTTCATATGCTTTGATTGTTTTGGCTTTTCATACCAAGAAGATCACCACTTATGTGACATTGCTATATACATTATATCAGAATGCCCCTTCACGTCTCCTCTTCCTTTCTATCAATTATTTCAATTAAATTCTCTCCTTTGCTCTTTCTACACCCTTGTTCATCCTCTCGCCCAGTCTCCCCTTTCTATTTTCTCGTTCATTATCTATTTGTGTCTTCAAGTCTATCTCACTTTCTATGTCTAAGTTTAATTTTTTCTTTAAATCTATATGTCGTCTTTTCATCTCTCTTTTGCCGCCTTCTCCCATTCTATTCTAGTGTTTACGTATTTTATCTCTTTAATTATATTTCCATTTTGCCCATTCTAAAGCCACCGTGGCAATCTCAACTATTTTTTCCTCATTCTATATTACGGCCTACTTAAATCCGTCTCATTTGTATTGATCTCTTCACTTCAATTCAATTCAATTCAATTTATTCAACCAATCCTTAGAAATAACTTACAATCACACTGGTACTGGTAAATTTACAATATAATGACATGTTATATAATTATGGAACACTGAGAAGCAAAGCTTGTAAATGGGGCCCATTAACATACAGTAAAATACATACAATTACAAAAAAACATATATGTATATTTTATGCTATTATAAAACAGTTTCAAATATCTTGCAAACACACTCAGTCATACTCACACATAATGCAATGCACATGAAAGCATTCTATAAAGAAAGAGAGAGAGAGAGAGAGAGAGAGAGAGAGAGGGAGAGAGAGGGAGAGAAAGAGAAGAAGAGAGAAGAATATCAAAAAGAAAAAGGGAAAGAAAAAGAAGAAGAAGAGGAAGCACATGAAGAATGCAAAACATGAGATGAAAACTTATAGTTCTACCCAATTTTACAAAATGCATAAATAGTTCTTTTTTACACATAACTTTAAATCTTGACAAAGCTGAAATTGATCTTATGTCCTCATTTAAGTCATTCCATTTGCTTATTCCCACATTTCGAAAAGATTTCAATGCAGGGGTTGTACGTAAAGGGGGTTTGTCTGATAAACTTGCTTTGACTTGTGTTATGGAAATGAACAGAATTACTAACAAATATGCTTTGAAAAATGACGTCGAGTCTTTCTTTCTTACTTACTTTATTTTTTATTTGTTCCATTCTTATATTAATTTTTACATTCCCGCTACATAAACCTGATGACAACAACACAATACTTTGACGGTCACAACATTATGGTGAAACAAAATAATGAAAACAACAACCAATATATGAGGATTGCTTAAAAAAAAAATTAAAAAAAATGTTTCTTTCTATTAATTAACCTCCATGGTTCCTGATGATATAATTATGCTTTCATTTTACTTCAACGTTGTCTCTTTACCTACCTTCTCTCTCCCAATCTTTCTTTGTTTGTTCTACTTTTCCTCCTAAATCCACTTCTTTTTAATTATGGACCCCTGTTTTGCTTCTCCTCATCACCCTTCTCTTATGTACTCAGGAGGAGTTATCTGGAACTCGAATTTAACATCTATTTCTACATTTAAATACCTTTATAAAAAGAATGTACTTTCATTAATGTTCTAAACAACCAATATCTCCATGGATGTGTGTAAATATTTGTTACCCACTTTAGTTAATACAAGTTTGTTTGTTTTTTGTTTGTTATTTACTTTGTTTCAAATCATTCTTTTTGTGATTCTGGGTAAACCTTTGAATGTAAATCCATGTGTCTAGTCGCTGGTTATTTTATAAAATGTTACATTATTTAATATCCATGGAATCTATTCATGTTTTGCATATTTCAATGATATTTGTATTTCATTGATATTTTGTATTTCATTGTTTGTATTTTACCATGTATGTATATATACAAGACCAATATGAAAAACAGCCTTGGTTGATATTGTCATCCTGAATAAATATTTTTTAATAAATAAATAAATAAATAAAATCCTTTATTTATCTTGTTACCCCCTACTCTCTCTCTCTCTCTCTCTCTCTCTCTCTCTCTCTCTCTCTCTCTCTGTCTCGTCTGTCCTCTCCCTCTCTCACCCATTCAATCTGTTCTTCCGCAACTACCCCATATCTATCTGTCTTCCACCGTTTAGTGCTTGCATCTTTCATCTCATTCTCTTCTCCTCCCGTCTCCTCACTGTCGATGGACTGAGTCATACGTCACGAGTCCGCTCTGGGATGATCATAATCAGCAATCCTCCTTGCTATTCAAATTAGATTTGCTCCCGTTGTCCATAGCAACGCGCAAATATCTCAAATCGTCGAAGCGTGTATGTATACCCGCCTAAACCAAGTAGCGAGATGATGCGAGCCAAGCCAAGCTAGCTCTATACCCAGTCTTCTGCCCAGGCTTTTATAAGCATCAATGGAGCAGACACCGTACGTGTTATCATTCTCAAGAGATTATTTAAAGAATCATTAAAAGCATAATATTTTTTGTGCTTCCATTGAATCCTTAATGCTCACTTTTTTCTATTCCGTTGCTTCCGAAATACATTCGCTGCATTATTTTCTGAAGGTAAACTTCATGTACCTTGAGATTTCCATCAGCAGAGAGAAATAACGAATGATTGATAGTATAACACGAAGTATAACATACAAAGTGGAGATAATATTGAAAAGAATATTATGATTTTAATGTGACTTAATCAATAATCTTGATAGATTATGTTAATATTATATAAAATTCATGGACACCTTTATATAGCATATCATAAAAAGGTAATAAAAGAATTAAACGGAAATTGACTAACATCTTATTAGAAAATCATATTATGTGCGAATAAGTTTTAAATCGTTCTCCCAGCCATTCTTATTTAGTTGTAAATTAATTCAGGCAGGAGAGCTCAATGACCATTCGATTGTTTTATAGATCTGGGTGTATTTATTTCAATTGATTCGAAACGTTTATTGTATGCTTTGGTAGAAAGTCAAGCGCACGAAGCAGAAAAATCAATGATGCCAAGAAAACTGTTTTTCTTATTACGCCCAATTTATCACAACAGGTGCGTAGCATTGCTATATTCACATCTAACTCGGATCGAAATCAAAATAGCGTGGGGAAATGTGCAGCTGGCACCTCTCTGGGAAACGACTGGATCGCTGAGGTTACTGATAAAAGTGTTCTGGGTGTAAGGGCATACCGTTTTCACCATCATCATCATCACCGGCACCATCACAACCATCACCCATCTAATCCCCTTATTTTCTTTCTAGCGAACAGAATCGCGTTGCTCCTCACATGCTCTCATGGCCGTCCCTTGCACCGCCGCGTGATTGTTATGGCAATATGACGGCAACGCTTTGCTTGCTTCAACACAAAGATGCGGACTTGTTTCTCTGCATACAATCGAGAGAATGATAAACGCCAAGTATCGGAGATGAACTAGTCAAACACACAAGTGGGATATGAAAAGTGGTTGGAGCTACGGGATATCTGGGACTCCTACAGCAGCGGCCATTTTGTGATCGGACTCCGGAGGATTTCTTTTCGGATCCTAGATATTGTTGGAAAGTAGAACAGGTGGTTATATTAACATCGTCTCGCATCGTGTGAAACTCTTTCTTGAAAGGATTCAAATTCTTCGAAGTGATTTCAGGTGAAAGCCAGTTTGCCACATAGGTTTTCTTTTACAACGAATCTAGTTGTTTGTATAAGCCATCAATAAATGATAACGACGTCTTTCGAAGCATAGTATCGTCTCACCTTTACAGCAGACACGAAGACTAAAAATCAAAAGAGAAACGACAGGCAGATATATATCTATATTCATTTATTATTTAAAAAATATCATACGAGACCAGAAGTGTTTAACCGTGCTTTAATTTAAATCTGGATACTGGAAGACATTATTTAACTAACTAGATCGCAGCAGAAAGTCTTGTTTCTGCACAAAATGATAAGTTATTCAAGAGCAAGTGAATAATTAATATCAGTTGCTGGCAATCAGTCGAATTTGCTGTGATACTCTACGCCTTCGTTTCAATCTTACACCTAATCGTTAAAATCACAACATCTCGGTCAACATTCTACAGAGGAGGTCTTTCTACATATCATTTTACAACGGAATAAAAAGTGTGTGAATGACCAGTATACAACAAGTATTACAGGAAATTGATTTCACGGTGGAAGTTGTGAAATAATTCACATTCTCTTCCTCTCTATCAGACAAGCAGGTGGATTATCATCTCTACGCATTTAACTGGTTTGCTTTCTAGATATAGCAGGTGTATGTCAAGAAGTGAAGACCGTCTACGTCCAACCTGTTTTAAGTCACCTGCCTAGCAACGCTCTCTCTCTCTCTTCATATTTCATCATCGCCTTGATTACCATTCTAAATCCGTTAAAATGAGAATGAAGACAAGCTCAGACCTTTGATTGCAGTGACAGCCGAGAGAATCTAATACAAACAAATTGTTATGGAATACCATTATAGCTCAGGACAACGACAATATCTGAATTTACTTTAGATGTTTTGTATATCTCGGCAATTAATGTTCATGGTATTAACGTGCCGTACATTCTAATCGATAAGTTCTTTCAACCAAACGCCTTAAATTGATCCACGAGACAGTTTCAATTAAACTCAAAATATGTGTTGAGAAAAGAGCGGAAGAACATATCAAATCTAAATTTTGAATACAGTTTGATTTAGCGAATGGTTTTTACAGAAAATTTTACAAAAGTAAGCTTTTCCATAAAGGTCTGCTTCGTTAAAAATATTTGCACTAATCCATTTGTGCTTCCCTTTATCTTTATGTGTTTGAAATAACCCTTTTAAAATAAAATATTCTGAAGAAGTAAAAGAGCTTTATATTGGACAGGCTTGCTCATCGATGTATCCAAATCTGGACAAGTTATAACATCCCTACCGACACAATATCAAACAATAAATAATTTGATGAAAGTGCTTGCTTCACGCATAGTATATGGTAAATATCACGTGGATTGCATATCTAATTTATCAATTCAGAAGAGTAGTGTGATTACCTGACCATGCAGATAGACTGAAAAACCCTTGTGATATATGCTTGGCAGTAAGTTGACTGTTCATCCCCAGTAAAGTCCGCCATTTTGGATTCTTTGAATGGAGGATGCTGGCACGGGAGTATCAACACTAACCCGCTAGATTCGTCTAGCTTCTTACTAACTGACTGACAGGAATCATGGAGAAAGAGAACGAAGAAGATAAAGACCAGGGGGTTGAAGATGGGAACGTTCAACAGTTCTCAAGTCAACAAGAGTTGGTTCCTAATCAGCATGACGACGGAGGAAGAGGAGGAGGAGAGAGTGATTACTCTGACATGGATGGGAGTCATCAGGGAGATACAGCTGATGGGGATGAAGATGAGAGGACTAGAAGAATCAGTGCCATGGGAAGGATTGTGGGTACACTACAGGTGAGTTTAGACACCCCCCCCCCCCGCCTCAATCATTATTTGATTTGATTTGATTCATTTACCTACATCAATACATTTCATAGCAATCAAATGCTATAGTCGTGTGAGTTTCAATAATTACTGTTTGAAATACAAATTTACGTTAGTGAAAAGGAAATAGGTATTTATACTTATTCAAGAAAGGGTGCCTGAATGGTCAGAAAAAACACCAGACATTTTGATTGGAACGATCAAATCGAACTAGACAATTGCAACTTTATGAATGGAATTCATATTTAAAGTGCAGGTTTTGGACACAATATTGACCATGTATTCTTATTCTGGCTAGTTTAGTTCCTTAATCATTCTCTTATAAAGAAAAATAAATCGGTCCGGAAAATACAGGGAAAGGATACAAGTATCGTGAGAAGTATAAACAAAAATAACCTACGATTTAAATTGACAAGTTATGTTGATCATAGTTTATAAACGAGTTAGCCTTTCACAATCAAGTTTCCTTTTGATAATGGTTTAATTTAATCTTTGTGTTATTTGGGTTGAGAGATTGATATTTTAGAATTGATTCAAATACATGTAAAATCAAAACCATTTTATCAACTGTATTTACTGTACCATGCATGTAACAGTCTATCTTGTATTCATAAATCAATGGTTTAGAGCATTGTTTCTTCCGACTATCCAAGCGTTATATATTTATAAAAGGTAAAAAAAAAAAAAAAAACAGCATTAGTGCATCATTTCATGCACCTGTTCCCCATAGAAATGTTGTTAGTCGAGCATTTATAAGTCATTACATTGGTGGAAAAATCTGAGTTGCCACAGTTATATTTTGTCATAAGATCAAGACAAAAAATTTACACGTTTTGTGGTGACGTAATTAACCAAAATATGCTATCGAAACATATATGAAACTAAATGTGTATCGTAAATGATAAAGAAACTATAAATAAGACTGTGTAATTCGATGTTTGTTGCATTTATCAACTGGTCTGACGGATTTATATTTACGGACATTTTCAAATTAGAGAAAATTCAACCAAATCACTTTTCCGAAACATAAAAATCATGCATTCATTCATTTTACTACAGGAGAAAAAAAATTAAGTACATCGTAAAAACATCACTTTTATGAAACATGTCATATTGTGAATTAATATGCTAAGGGTGAGCTAATGCATGCCACTAAATAAGGATAATACATTCCGACTTAGCAACCGAAGTGGTTTCTACTTTTATATCCCGCAATCTGAATTAAAAGAGCGATAAAAATAATGAAATGGCCATGAGCGACATGAATTTAATCAACGTTCTACCTACGATACTCCATCACCTTAAGACATTGAGATGGAGGGAGAAAGAGAGAGAGGGCTCGAGAAAGAGGAAGGAGAGCGGGCTGGAGAGAGAGGGTAGAGATAGAGGGAGAGAGAGAGAGAGAGAGAGAGAGAAAGAGGGAAAAGGAGAGAAAGGAGAGAGGGACAGAGAAAGAGAAAACAAAGATATATATAGATATAGAAATGCATTTGATTTGATTTGATTTATTGGTTTCTGCATCTTTTTTTTTTTTTCATCATACATTTTCATGAACATAATATGGCTTGATACAATATTCCAAGTGTATATAATTTTATACAGATAATAAACGATATTAAACAAATATATTGAATTTAAACAAATACATTGAATGCATAGATAGAGAGGGAAAGGGGGAAAGTAGGTGATAAAGATATATATAGAGAGAGAGAGAGAGAGAGAGAGAGAGAGAGAGAGAGAGAGAGAGAGAGGGGGAGATATAGACAAACAGACATACAGAGAGTGGATAGAGATAGAGCTATATAGATAGAGAGATATGTAGTTAGAGAGACAGGGGGTGAAGGGAGATTAAGAGAGAAGGAGAAGGAGAGGAAGGGAGAGGGTTTTCTAATTTAGTAGATCTCGTAGATAATAGGAATGCATGATGCTATCAAAGACGCGGACTATTAATATTGGATTTTGGAAGTCATTTTGTTCAGGTGTTCAGTGCTTGTAAAAATCTACCCCATTTATATAAATTGATAATTTCTATTTAAAATTATCTTTTTAATGCATAATTTCACGTTCTTTTTTGTCTTCTTCATTTTAGTTATTTTTGAACTATTACATATCAATGTATATTTATAAAACTTTGTTTCACGTTTCCTTGTATTTTATTGTAAATATGACAATATAAGTCTTCGGACTCATGCTTCTTTTGTTCCATTTTTTTAATTGAATTGAATTAATTTACATTTTGAAGATGTAAAAACTTTCTGTAAAACACATTTAGCCAATGATAATGTTCACAATTTGTCGATATACCTTATCGAGTAGTTAAGTTTAAATGTTCACAAAACTTGGTTTCAAAATATATTCGTAATCATAGTTTTATTCCCCTTCCAAAGTTAGTTTATTCCGTGTTTTAAAACATGTTATGCAATTTTCTACCTTATTATCAGATTTTTTTCTTTTAATGTGTCTACATAATGGTATCGAATTTTGAAATATTGTGTAAGCTAACGAAGATCTGAAGGGGGTATTTTCCCTGTTTTTGCAAACCAGATCATGAAGCATTAATTGAATGATGAAGTAAGGTAATAAAAAACAAACATAGTTGGGCTTTTAAATACGCAATTTTGTTGCATTTATAAGTTACACAACACAGAGACGAAGAGGCTCAAGAAAGCATTGCACCTACGTACAGAAAACGATTTAAACTCTGAATATTCAAAGGTCAAGGGCTTTCATCGATTACTAGTGAGAACTTCCTTCAGAAATAAAGAGAGTGACATTAAGTAAGAGAGAGATAGAAAGAGAGAGTAAGAGAGAGAGAGAGAGAGAGAGATAGAACAGAAAGAGAGAGAGAGAGTGAAAGAGCGAAAGAGAAAGAGAATGAGAAAGAAAAAGAAATAGAAAAAGAAAAAGAAAGAAATATATTTTATATCAAAACAGAGAGGGATAAGGGAGAAGGCACGGGGATGCTTAAGTATAAGAAGAAATGAGCAGAAAGAGAGAGAGAGAGAGAGAGAGAGAGAGAGAGAGGGAGAGAAGGAGAGAGAAATAGCGGGTATGGATATAAACAAGAGTTGGGGCAGAGAGGGAGAGAGGGGAGTGATTAGCAAGAGAGAGAGAGAGAGAGAGAAAGAGGGGGGGGGGGGGGTGAGAGGGGGAATGATAGATTTCATTGTTAAGAGTGGACTGGTAAACATCATATACAAAACGGGCTGTCTTGTGTAAAATACTGAAACACAAACGAGTCAAGACCGAGGATATTAATGTAACCACTTATATGATTATTTGTGTCAAGCCTTTCGCATCGTTGCTTTCTCTTCTTGGGCTATTAAAAATTTAAATTTAAAAAAGAGCAGAAACTAGAACGCAAAGGAACAAAGATAGAATTAAAGTGATACTTGAATAGCAATTCTATTTTTGTTCCAGTGTGCTTCATTTTTGTTGTATGTTCCATTGCAGAGCCCTCAAAGAAAGCAGCGATCTCGAAAACTAAACAAAAATAAACATACGAGTGGTTGCAGCTACACCGTCGATCTTGCATCTTGACGATAAATAAATATTTATATATATATATCTAATTCGAGCTACTGCATGGGACGGAGACAATTAAAGTAACACAAGGACGCTAGACGTAATTTATATTTTAAAAAAGACCAGAAATGTTTAACTATTCTTGGTAACCAGTGAATTTTTCTGTCTCGTGCCTTTTATTTACCATATCGATATAAAAAGATATTATCCGTACGAAAACATCACTTGACAAAGACTTACAGCCGAATTTACCATCTCTTAATTTGTTTATATTGTAATGAAGTGATTAGTTAATACGTTTATTTGTTTTATTTATTAATTATTTATAGCGTCATGCGTCAAGATTATCGGAGAGAAGAATAAGCAGAGTATGGATAATAGTGACAGAGTGAGAAAACTGATGATTTTGTCAGGAGAACAGATATAGATAGATAGAGAGAGGGAGGGAGAGAGAGAGAGAGAGAGAGAGAGAGAGAGAGAGAGAAAGAGAGAGAGAGGGAGAGAGAGCAAAATAATAAAGAAAGCAAGATGGAGAGCATGACTAGAGCTAGAGAGCGGAACAATGATTTATAATAACGCAAGCCGGTGTAACCTGAGGATATTTTCGTCTATCAATTTAGTATGTCAGTGTGTATCCATCTAAACCATGGCGGGACAATATCCTTGAAACTAATTGAATTTAGGATTAAAATCTGACCCATAAAAAGGTTATCAATCACATGGCATTTTTCATAGTTACGTCACCTGATGGATATTATAGCTGAAAGTTTGTCTGCAGTAATATATGCATTAAAACAAGCAGTTCGGAAGATTTCTTTTGTCTGATGAGAAAAAAAGATAGGTTATTATTACGATCGGCTGCACAGTCCTCTATAGCGAGCACAAAAGCGAGGATTGTTTATTTGTCCCACAAACACACATGATATACATGCATCATACAATTCATTGCTCATTCAAAGCAGAAGAAGCTACACATACATGCTTTAATACGTAGAAGAATTTGTGTCTTAAAAGACGTATATAAATCTGTTTATTAAAACTAAATACCAACATAAAGAAATATATCAATTAAGGTATATTCAACTCGTTTGATAAGATAAGTACACTAATGTATTTTTATAAACGGTTAAAGTAGTCTCATTCAAACGTATGATTTCTGCCTCTTGTTCACAAATGATCATGAACTTAAAAACACAAACAAACTCCTTTTTTGCGATTGACTTTTGTATGTGCTATTTTACGATAGGAATTAAATGATCTAATTTAGAAACACCGAACTGACTATGATTTTTATTTCCTCGTTAATGTGACACTTCCCATAAATCGAACAGAAACTCACGAGTGATCTTAAATGAGGGATAATCTTACAAATCTAAGTTGTTTTCAGGCCCCCACAGTTGACACAATTTTCCATAACTTTCGCAGTAGCTCAGAGACAAAACAATGACATGTGGGAACAAATATTCCGGCGGCGAAATCAAATATAAATGATGGTACGAATGTACTGCTACAGCTTGTTCATTCATTAAAATAATGTTTTGAAGAAATATTGCTAGGCTGATTGCCGCTTGCGATACAAAATGTTATCTTCATGTGTATTGTGAAAGCCACTTTGGCTGAAAAAAAAACAGAAATAGGAAAGCACATATTTTGCTTTTGAAATGTCATCCTAGTTTGAGACTGCATTTCCATGTTTGTTTTGAGTTTGAACGCTATGCATTGAAACACACTGGCAAATGAAATCATGTCATACGCAACATAACGACACGACTGGTATGTGTTGACAGACATCTCCAAAAGAATCTCGAACGAAAATTGGTAATATAATATATATATAAAACCATGTACGCAGAAACTATTATGAATTAACGGCGTTCCATTATCCACGGTATTTCCTAATGGACTAGATGGTAAAGTAACTGGAATATAACAAGGCCTTTGATTATCATGCAAGGAGACACAAAAACTGTTGAGTCTAGAAGGTTTTGTGCGATGCATTGCACACTGATGCGACAATAGCAATATTGCTTTTTGAGTAATTAGAGAGCCAGAAACCTAGAGACCTGTGGCTTAGAGAAGAGCGCGTCTTTCCCCTCAGGGATAGCGAAGCGTACAGAAGATTTACATAAGTATTGACCCTCTATTAAAACCAGCAGAAAGCATACGATTAGACCTTAATCGTGAATTGACGGGTGGTAAGAGAACACGATTCGTGTATGCTATCTTGACAATGGCGAATCCAGAAGCGTGCTTCAAGGAGGGGCGGGGGCGCGGGGGCGTCTGAACCTACCGTATATTTTTTTCTAAAGAAATCGTTATCCAATGTACAAACGATTGAGAATGATCCTATCCGTTTGGATTGAAATTAGTAAAGTTTGAATTTCAATTTGAATTTAAGAAATCGAGAAAACAATGGGGGGGGGGGGGGCAGAGGGCAATGTTTTTTTTTTCCAGACAGGATAAATGTGAGGAGAATAGCTTGGTAAATCCCATTGAATAATGATGGAAATGATAAAGATGCTCCGACCGACGGACCAAGACATAGATTGATAACACCAACTGGTGGCGAGTTCTGTCTTTTCCCAAGCTATGGCACTTAGATTTATAGATAGTATGTAGGCATGAATAATCATCAACAGAAAGTATGTGAAAAGAAACATTCAAGCCTAAGATACCACATGAACATCGAGAACAGGATGATTTATAATAGATGATTTATTGGAAGAACATTATCCGATATCTCACATGCAGGCCTACCCCAATGTGTATCATACGGAAACCATTAATGCAAACCACCCTATTATGAGTGGACCTTCTAGAAACCTAGTAAATTATTAGCACAATCATCGTCACTTCTACCTTTACGAGGTGAGCTAGCCGATGCATAATGAGCACTATTCCTAATTAACAATAATGGACAAACTTTGTATATTGAATGCATTCAATACATATACGTACCGGGAGCGTGCGTGACAAGGCACACTTTTCATCAAACCGTTCGGGGCCGTTTAGAAGGTCGTAATTTTATCCCATTTTACAAATTACGGGAGTGGTGAATATTTGATAAGATTGTCAACAGATCACAAAATATCCTTGTCTATAGGGTGTTTTAGTCCATGTTATGGTTTTTACTTTTGACAGAGGGAAACGAGAACTCCATGCAACAGGAAAATTAATGTTTTATAAATGAAATGTCGAGGTAATTGTCGAGCATAATATGTAAAGCAGTCGTGATGTTGAAATAGAGGGGATGCCTGCTGTAATAATATACTGTAACTAGGCTTCCAAAAAAGATTATTTCCTGTTCATTAATAGAATCTTACCATCCTGTTGGTGGTCTGGAGTTTCCATTGTACCTGTGGATGGCTTATTTTTACTCCTTTTTCTTCATTTTGGGCCCAACGAAATTTTCAGTTTCTGATGCAATGCTATCTCGAGGTTCTTGCTTTTGTACTTGTAATTGTTATAATTCTGATTATTTCTATTACGTGTACTCTGCCTTTTTTTTCCCCCAGATCATCTCAATCGTTTGTAAATATCTTAATTTGTCATTAATTTCTTTTGTAACACAGCATTTGTATTTTTTGGAAAGTTTGTATATGTTATGATTTGATTTCTTAATAAACACATAATTAAAAAAAAAAAGAATCTTACCACCCGCAATGAGAAACCCCTATAGATCTACCACTGTGGGAATTGCGAACAAAATTGATTTGTGGAGGGGGGGGGGGGTAGGTCAGTGGGGAGGGGGATCAGTGGCATACGTATACATACTGTATCTACTGAATCTCAGGACGGTTTAAAGATCTTCCCTTATGTAAAGAGTTATGTGTTATCAGAGTGGAAGAACATCTCCGGCGTCCACGAACAATAAATTGAATCCATCTCTGTAAATTGCACGCAAAAAACATTTGAGTTTTGAGTTTGAGTTTGAGTTTATTGGTTTCACATTTCACATGCAGATATAATACAGAAAACAAAATATTCATAAAAGATATATAGTTTCATAATTTAAAAAAATGATTATTGTAATTGACAAAGTAATCAGACTACAAAGTTACATGTCATCACATTTGTTTGACAACTAATATCATTTAAAGGAAACCCAGACAAGAAAAGTACAAACTGTGAAAATTGCAGGAACCTAAAGAAAAGCAGAGCTTGTAAAACAATAGGTTCCTGGGAGACTTGAAAAAATGACATGGACAGAAAATGTTTACTGTAGAGAGAGATGAGAGAAGTACACAATTAAAAGTATGACGGCAGTAATTTGATAAATAATTGTTTGCGGGTTCAATAAAATACGATACAGAAAAAAAAAGGGGGGGGGGGGGGAATAAATACACTAACACGAAGAGGAGTAACGAGCCAATAAATAGCAGAGTATGCACCTATTTCCACAACATTCACAACGAATCTCTGAAGAAAGATGTATAAGAAAACGAAAGGGATATCGTGCTGTTGCTCAGTCATTAGAAATACTACGTTCTCAACTGCTGTGAGAAGAATTATTTAAATAAAAACTTTCACAGGAGGATATGTGAACTACATTTACTTGTTACCCCATGATCTTGTATAATATACAAACAGGAAACGATTCATTTGGCATGTTGGCGATAAAACCGGCAATCCAAGACCAAATGAAAATACCAAATTTATGTAATGAATTCCCAACATCACTAACTTTCTCAACATTGAAAGATTTTGCGTGTTTCCTTATCTTTGTAACTTCTTGAACTGCTTTCATAAGATAAATTATGTTTAACTAAAATAAAGAATTGTTCTCCATTAAAGCCCCACTGCACTACTTATAGCTACTTGCGCCCTCTACATAGCAAACAATGCCTAATCGGTGCCTGTTGGTCCCCAATGATCCTCTTTTTCTTATTGAGAGCTGATTTGATGTGATACTCCACCTGTCATTGACCTTGCAGGGAGGTCTAATCCCCTGGTCAAACTAGTAGAGATGAGCTTTAAAATGAATTTTCTTATAATGTTTGATTCCCGTTTTCTTGCGTGTGATCATACGCAGTACTAACAGTTCTTGAAGGGGGCTTGGGGGCTCCACCCTCCAATTCTTCTTAATTGAATTTATTTATTTAACCGAGGTACGTGAAGAATATTGATACACGAAACCCCAAGCCCCCCCCCTCCAACACACACATTATATTCTTTCTATAGGACTGCGCATTAACATTTTAAGGCTGCAAACAAATTTCCATTCTAATATCGAAGGATGTATATATTTATGACCTTTGACCTTTTGTGGTTGACTGTTTTTTCTCCTTTCATTTCCATTATCAGCAAATAAATAGTACATGGTGAAATTTTTGTGCAACTCCAATAGCCGAATCCATCTGCACTAACACAATATTACAGTAATTTCTTCCTTGAAGTCATAAACTGTGATTATGAATAATCAATAGTGTTTTATTTGCGATTTGTAGTACATGTACTGTGAAACATGATACAAACTATATACCCCTTATGGGCCTGCATGAACAGCTGGAGGTTATACCTTCCCGCCATCCTACCTCCATCACGATATCATACCCAAGCTCTTTTAGTAACCAAGGTAACGCATTTCCCCCCCTCTCTCTCTCTCTCTCTCTCTCTCTCTCTCTCTCTCTCTGTCTCTCTGTAGGTGATTAAAGGATGGGTGACCCGAGGTGGTGCAGAGGAGCCTACAAAGAGGGCAGATTCATTCCTTGAGAGGTTCGCTTTAGGAGGCCCACAGATGGAAGAGGGACATAATATTTCTGGGGGAGATGCCTCTGGTACCGGGTAAGTATTCATAAAGATGCCAATGAGGGACTCATGCTAATTTTTAAGGTTCCGTTCAGACATTGTCCAGTGAATAATGCAACGGACAAAAAGTTGTGCAAATAAAGGCAAGAAGTAAGAGGCAATACCACCCCCTGTTTTCCGTCGGATGGGGGTAAAAAAACTAAAAAAACACATGCGCATAAGGATAAGGGTGGCCACTATGCTTATCCTTTTCATCTGTTAATCAATCATGTTAAAGTAGTAAACCATCTGAATGAGAATTAAGTATTAATTTGAGGCTAATAATACGGCCTACAAATCTTTCTATCACTACTCTGTATTATAAAGATAAAAAATAAAACAATTACAACGAATTTTCTAATCCGGAGATCCGTAGATGGGCCATATTTAAAAGAGAATACTCCTACGTTTTAAAATATCCTCTAAATGTGATTATAATAACTTTTGGCAAGTGGCCTTCTATTAATTAGTTGAGTCAATTGCGAATATGAGTTTTGCGTCAGAAATTCTGTTTTTGAACAGTGCCTTCAGTGTTGCTCTAATTTTTTTAACTACAATTTTGTTTGAAGAAGTGGTGAACGCCTCAGCAATGAGTGAGTAAAACACGAGCTATGTCGAGGAACTACCTGTATGATTAATAATATGATTGCAGGTCCCTCAGGGAGAACAGTATGAATACTAATGAGGCTTCCCTGGGTAAACAAGACATATTATAATTATTATTATTATTATTATTATTATTATTATTATTATTATTATTATTATTATTATTGTATAGCCTCGTTAAGACATCACGCGGTACACCACGTCGTTTTTTTAAGATGACGTTACGTAAACAATTATAACACGCTTCACGTAAGCACAGGGCCAAGTAAATAGACCCTTTGTTGAGCGCAGTTGCCATTCAAATTAAGTTATTTATAAACATATTGAAAACCTCGACAACATCTGACAAGCCTTAACCCTGTCATTTACATTGCCTGAATAGCCTAAATTGGCGATATGGTATCAGCGGCTACGCATGTCCAGCCGGCGACCGAGTTCTTGCATATCAATGTAATGGTAAGAACACGACAAAAGTGCATTGCATTGATGGTCGCTATGTCGGGAAAGCATCGAAATGGATCTATTCACTATGAATATGACTGACAAAGAAAGCGGACAAAATATACAGTTCCTCAGGTAGACAAAGGAACATCCCTTCACTGCTATTATGTAAAAATGTGAAGAACAGGTGAATATGCATGTGGCACCTGTTCTACACATTTTTACATAATAGCAGTGAAGGGATGTTCCTTTGTCTACCTGAGGAACTGTATATTTTGTCCGCTTTCTTTGTCAGTTCAATTCATAGTGATTGTATGGTAGAAGCATACATTGAAAATGCAGTAGTTTAGGAGCTGGTAATTTGTAGATGTCCTGGCCTGACAATCGAGTCCTTTTTCGAATAATAAATTTACATGGACAGAGCCTTGCGTGAATAACAGGCGCATGTGTTTGCTTAATAGCTTGCTAGCCAAACATTCTTCTCAATGCTGTTAACACTGTTTAGTCACGAACGATAATCAGTATTGCCAGGCTAGGTTGCGGTGATTTAGAGGGGAAATAGCCCGGGAAATAGAAAACACTAGAGAAGATGGAGAGAGAGAAAGAGAGAGAGAAAGAGAGGGAGAGGGAGAGAGAGAGAGAGAGAGAGAACGTTAGTCATGAATGCAGTGGCGATATTTGACTTTTTTACATGTGGTGGTGGTTATTTTACATCGACAATCATTTTTCTTCTTGAACACAATTATGTACTATGGTCGAATATTAAAAGAAAAACATTTTAATAGGAAAAGTTTTCTTATTTTTGAAGTTTGAAGAATATGCTTAGGAAAGTTGTTTTAATAAATTTTAAAGATATGTGAGGGATTTATTTTAAATCAATCCCTACGAGAATGAAATATATTTACAGCCATCGGTAGTATGGAGCACACGCATAAAAGTAGGCTCACTCATTAATAAGAAAAGATTCATTATTGATGGTTATTGAGGTAATAATTAAAGCGATGTTTACTTACAGGCGAATGGTTACGCTAAAAGCTCTGGTTAATTGCCGTTTGGTGTACTACCAGTTCGTCAACTACCCAATCGGTATGTTCCCGTATGGTCTACACAGAGCCTGTCTACTATCCACATGGTCTAATGATCATTGTGTCTACTTATCATTTGGTCTAATGACCGTTTAGGCTAATAGTCAGTTGGTCTAATTCCCAGTGTTTCTAATGCCAACTCTGTCTACTATCCATATGGTATGTTGCTCATTTAGTCTAATTTCAAGTTGGCCTAATTTCCAGTTTCTCCAACGCCCATATTGTCTACTATCCATGATGGTTTAATAATCATTTAATCATAAATAATAATAATAATTAAATTATTAGACTAACTTGTTATGAGACTAAAGGAATAATAGAACAATTGGGTAGTAGACTTATAATAATAATAATAATAATACATTATATTTATATAGCGCTTATTACAATGTTTTTTTTATTGGAGATTAGACCAAATGGCTATTAGCCTAAAAGATCATTAGACCAAATGATAAGTAGACAAAATAATTATTAAACCATATGGATAGTAGACGAGCTCTGTGTAGACCATAATGGAATATACCGATTGGGTAGTAGACGAACTGATTGTAGCCCAAACGGCAATTCACCAAAGCTCTATCATAACCAGTCGCCCTAATTTTCATCGATTTCCGCGTTTCAAACATCGTTGCTAGGATACCAGTGTTCTCCCAGCTCGCATTATAGTAATGATATTGTATCATTTGTTTAAACCAAGTTTGACTGTAATATTCGCCCTGGTTAAAATCTCTCTTCTTCATCCCTTATTCATCATTACCATTCAATTCATGTAAAGTAAAAACAATACAAAAAATATATGTGCGGATTAGTGTTTAAAAAATGGCATTTTGACTCTTTAGAATACGATGTCTATAGTTATAAGTGCACAACACCCATGTGTTGATGTAGTATATGTTTGCTATTTTTTCAATAATAATAATAATAATAATAATATTCCGCTTATATAGCGCTTAATACAAATGTCTCTAAGCGATTTACAGATATACTATGACCCCGGTCATTGGATTCAGTGCTTGCCCGCACACACTGTGTGCACAATCTCTACTCCCTGGGGAGCATTCCAGCCAGTCATTTTTTGTATGAATAATGATGATATTTTAACATGTAAAGCTCATAGCGCTCCTACTCCTATGCTGAATTGAATAAAAGAGCAAGGATTATTAATAAAATTATCAAAAAGGGACACTAGCGTAGCTAGAGGATGGGAGCTATTGCCCCTCACCTGAATAGGTAGCTGATATTTTGAATTAAACGTAACATTCTTGCATGGAATGTAGACCCAGAATCTCTGTTAAATTTCCAGACATTTTGGTATGGCTGTGCACCAAGTACCCCCTGGCTGGCTACGCGAATTTCCAGGGTTTGTTTTTTTCATTTAGTAGGGTATACATCGTCCGAATTTCGCAGTTTGACCTATGCAAAATAGAAATAGTTTTGATACAGCGTAGCTTTCGCAACAAGTTGCTCATTTTATGACATGGAGGATTTGATTTGACCTGAAGCAGTGTGGTATATCAAGTTAAAATCATTTGTTACTGTTCAAACTAGCATAAATCATCTACAGACGTTGCGGAGCTAGTGCAGCAACGCTTGGTTACTAGGTAACATAATAACAGTAATAAACGCACTGATGCATCGTAAGAATAAGTGGGGTTGACAAGCCGAAAGAGATTTACGATAAGAGAACGTCGATCGCGTCCGATTGTGCGTCGACGTAGACGGGTCAACACGAGCTTCCTAAATCAATCGGTGACGTCATGAGGCAGGCTGTGTACTCAGGGGAGATTTATTTTCATTTCCATCAATGCATTTCAATCGGTAACAGAAGGAAGGGAGGGGCAAAGAGAGAGGATGAAACGGAGAAAAAGAGAGAGAGAGGAAAAAGTGGGGGAAAGAAAGAAAGAGAGAGAGAGAGAGGGGGTGGGGAAGGGGGGATGGGGAAGGGGGATGGGAAGGGGTTGTTGTAGGCGTGAAAGAGACGTGCGAAGAGAGAAACATGAAAAGTGAGTGAAAAGAGCAATGCCTTGTGAAAAGAAAAAGGACATCAAAATACCGCACACGTACCCGAAGACAAGAATGGACAGTTAGATGCACATGAGAGAATACAGATAACGCATTGAAAAATAAACTTAAAATAAAAACATGGTAATGCAGAGATAGAAAGGGGAAAGGGATGATGACAATGAAAGATGGGGATAAAAAGAAGAGAGAGAGAGAGAGAGAGATGACACTTAGATGCTTTTACAACTCACGGTAAAATGGCGCTCAAAATCGTTCGTTGGCACGTAGGCGATTAAAAATCGTGTTGTGTTTCCCAGATACACGACATCCATTTTGACCTGCATTAACAATGACGTATTTACTATCTTCCAAGACGCTTTTTAACATAAGTATTCACACCTGTGTTTCGCCTCATCAATCCTATTTACACAACGCTGACTGCGGAATATAAACATTCTCATCTTTGACCCACATTTGAGTATAGTATTAGATTAAAAACTTCAAGGCATTGTTTTATCATGATTCACGTTCGTCATTAATATGATATACAAGTCATGTACATCTACAGTAGATGTGAAACTGTGCCAGTTTGATCCGGATACTAAGTTGAAATACAATAAAATTCATATTCAAAGTCGTAAATTGTCGACTATCGGGGACACTAGCGCATATAAACTTAGTATAGAACCGGGATCCAGGGGCGGATCTAGCTTTTTGCCAAAGGGGGGGGGGGGTTGACCCAGTGGCGGATCCAGCATTTTCCAATAATCGCGCCGTTTTACTGTTTTCCTTTTTCCCTTTTTTCTTCTATTTCCCCCTTTTTAAGATGTCTTTTACTTGGCCGCCCAAGGGGGGGGGGGTTAACATCCGAACCCCCCCCCCCCTAGATCCGCCCAATGGGATCCTCTCAGTTACGAAACCCTTTTGGAAGCAAAAATAGATAATAAGTCAGGTGGAATAGTTATATACTGAAATAAGATCCAAACTTGGCAATGAACAGTTGCCAATGTAAAGAAAGTTATAACCATTGTGTATTATGACTTTACGGAGATATACAAATTATAACAAAGTTAACCTTGCTATTAAGTCTTGCCCGAATAAAATCATAATTAGTATAAAGCTCTGCACAATATGTATGTATAATATGATCCTTCTACAGAAAAAAGAAAAAATCTCCTATTTCTGTCCCACTAGTTCTCAATGGACCCTTTAATTGTTAAATTAAACCCCCTAAATTCATGCTTTTCTCAAGAAGTTAGAAATCGACTTTTAAAAGCATCTACCATACCTCATAAACAAAGTGCTAAAAGCCATTGAAATAATTAATGTTTGACCAAGAAAAGAAAAACCTGCCAAGGCCTTTGAGCCATATAGTACCGCCATACGTGCATGACATATTACAACCTGCTTGCCACCAGTTCAGAGATGCGCATTAGAAAATGAGGGTCATTTTTAATATATCAATTTTGAAATAAATTCCAAAACAAGAAAATAAATCTATACAGGGTCATGGAGGATATGTAATCAGTATTTGATATTTCACCAACGGTGTATCCCGTGGTACATGCATAACCATACAAGTATTCATTTCAAAACAACAAGTATTTCTTAATCATCTCCATTTATGGGGAATTATTATTCCAAAATGCACACTTTGTGACCTCTCTGATGTGCTAGTGCCATGTGTTTGTGCTAAGTACGAACTGGAGGCTGGGACACAACTCGTAATTTTTAAATCCGTGTATAAAATCTAGTTTATTGAATAAATTAAATGTGCAATTCCTCGAAGCAAGCGATAGTAACTCAAAAGATCCTAAATGAAATTACAGCTTTATTGACCTGAATATTATCATTTTTCAAAACAGGATTCATGCAAATTGTAGGAATTACCAACAGTGCCCTGAAGCAGTTTAGGCACACATACTTATTTAATGTAAAAGGGGGACGTCGGAAGATCCATACATTATCCCACCCCAGTTAAAATGTCATAACATTAAATATGAGAGATTTAGCTGTTTGCCAAGTGGGGGGGGGGGGGGGGGGGTTGACCCAGTGGCGGATCTAGAATTTTCCCAAAATCGCGCCGTTTTATTGTTTTTCTTAAACCGCCGAAACACCCCACTAGATCCGCCCATGTTAAGAATATCTACAATAATGCTATATTATCTTTAACATGAGTACACTGTCTGTTTTTAATGTGTAGGTGTTTTAATTTGTTAATCATGCTTTCAGATATATGTATAAAGTCACGGATGTAATGGTGATTTATTTTATTCACAAAACGCTAATCGATTATGCAGGGTTTTAGGAATCTATTATCTGTCTCCATTTTGACGCCTAATTCAGGGAACTGTAATACAAAGAAGCAGACTTTAGCCTAAATCAACTCGTATGATTTGAACGAAATAAAGGCATGGCTAAAAGAGGGTAAAACATTGGCATGAATAATGAAAGACAAAGTGCGACTGGCTTCCAGGTTAAACAAATACCCGTAGGCCGTAGGTGATTTCCTCGCTCGGTCACTCATCCTTCAAATCTTGCATTGCTATGGTAACCGTAGCCACAATGGCGTTTTATGGTCACGTGCGCCAAGTTGTAATTATGGTTGGTAGTTTTTGTCGTTGAAAGGAAGAGTAAATTGATATTTGCATTCAGGAGTGTAGTCTGTTGCTGTGTAATTCATAAGAAAAGAATTATTGATTAAAAATCTTCTCTGGGTTTTCTAAACGTACTTGCCCACAATCGTTTTGTCAGTTATATCAGTGATATCTATGTAAATACCATACGGTGTATCAGCTTCAGTGAGCCGTACTTGAGAAAAGGACAGAATTATGTCCATTATTTCGCTGTTAAAGAGATTGTATGGGAGTGTTGTTTTATTTTTTAATATTTGTTTTTACTAACCCAACCGATTATGCGATAGAGGTACTTTATCATATTTAATGAATGGAAGAAAAAAATACAACACTCGTAGAGATCAAAGCATCGCATAATTATACCTAACCACATAGTTACCTGTTTATCCCCTCGTATAATCGATGATTAATTGAAATGAAAATATAACTAATATATCAAATGCTTCAAAATATATTCGAAAATTGAAGATATTATTTACATGGAACTTATGTTGTATTATAATGTATTTTTTTCCATTTGTCCAATTGCAGCGTAATAAACAAGATAGAAAAGACAATATGTCCAAGTCAACAAAGAAATGACGAGATAATGAAATGAATCTGGCTGGATAGCTCACTTAGTTTTGTCAATATAACAAAACTAATCTTTTGGGGGTCAAGTTACATGAGGCAGGTTTGTCTTCATATTAGTCTCCATAGTATTTCCTTAGCTCTGTGTAATATTTTAAGCAATACGTGGTATTTGACGACACGGTGACTTACAATTTTTCATACAGTTCTAAGTTTTAATGAATTTTTGATGAAAAATAAAGTTTGTCCTTTTAATACTTAGAATTTCCTTTCCTCAAGGTTACGGGTGGTCGTAGAGCAAATTAGGGTTGCCTGGTAACAGATGACTCTGGAATTCGTAACTGGAACAAAAAAGCCATTAAATATGCACTCAAACAAAAGAGGTTATTGCCTTGTATAAAACGTTTCACAATGATAATTATGCTTCCTTTAATATAGCTGTTATTTTGAAGCTCTCATGTAATTAGATTAGTAAGTAGGCAAACATTTCCCGAATCCATGTAACTCTCCTAATATTATTAATCATTCCTTTTGTTATTTGTTAAATAAGGACGAAACTGGAGAAATGTGAATTAAGTCATATCCTATGTGATGTAATACTGCAGACTTTATGAGAATGATGATTGCTTTAACAAATGTCTAAATTCAATTTTCCCACTATTACCTTGTGAGCCAGACTGAGCAACGCAAACTCCATTTCTCTTGTTAGTGCGTATACTATTGTTAATGGTAATTGATAACATTTCAGGAAAAGTCATATTGTATACTAAGCTTTCAACACGTAATATCTCAAACAAACATAATTATCGTCGGTCACTGCTGTAATGGATGTATATTTCACTAATGGCTATTACGTAACCTGGTTATTCTTCAAAGGCTAAAATGGATATTTATTTCAAGATAGAAGATCAAATTATCGCTTTCTGGTATAACAGAGAGTTCTTATTGAAATTTGATTTAAAAAACACAACAATCAAGCGTTTTCCTCCATAATACAAACTGAGCACTCTATGCGTACCTCTCCCTACTTTTAAGAGGGCCTATTGTCTGATGGTGGTGGTGGTGGTGGTGGTGGGGGGGGGGGGGGTGGTAAGGTATTTTATGCATTCACATTTCCGACCTTAATCAAAGAGATTCAAAGATGAATTCTACATGGATGTACAGATAATGTGTATCGATGTAATTAGTCGAGTGGAGGGAGTGAAATTACAAAAAAGAGCGGTAAAACGCCTTATACAAATATTCATTTTCTAATTCACTGGCGCGTGTCTATTAAGGATAAGTGCTACATGCATGCTCTATTCCATGGCTCTGGTAAGAAATCAACTGCTTGTTCTGAGATGTAAAGGTTGGTAAAGTAAGATAATAAATGTCAACGTTTAGCTCACCAAATATTTAGACAAACTAATAACTGACCTTACACAGTCATGATTCATATTTAGGTCTCGAATAAATTGTTTTCTCGTAAGTTGATTTGCTTAGATTCCAATTCTTGTTTTTCCTGTGCTCATCCTCATTAACCTTCTCCCTGTGTTCCCCCTTTTCTCTCCCCTTCCTTCTCTTCCTGCATGTCTATAACTTCGCTCTCCCTCTCTTTCTCATTCCTCCCTCTCTTTCTCTCCCCTTCCTTCTCTTCCTGCATGTCTATAACTTCGCTCTCCCTCTCTTTCTCACTCCTCCCTCTCTTTCTCTCTCCCTCCTTCTCTTCCTGCATGTCTATAACTTCGCTCTCCCTCTCTTTCTCACTCCTCCCTCTCTTTCTCTCTCCCCTTCCTTCTCTTCCTGCATGTCTATAACTTCGCTCTCCCTCTCTTTCTCACTCCTCCCTCTCTTTCTCTCTCCCCTTCCTTCTCTTCCTGCATGTCTATAACTTCGCTCTCCCTCTCTTTCTCACTCCTCCCTCCCTTTCTCTCCCCTTCCTTCTCTTCCTGCATGTCTATAACTTCGCTCTCCCTCTCTTTCTCACTCCTCCCTCCCTTTCTCTCTCCTTCCTTCTCTTCCTGCATGTCTATAACTTCGCTCTCCCTCTCTCTCTCATTCCTCCCTCTCTTTCTCTCTCCCTTTCTCTCTATCCTCCTATCCTCTTTTCTGTCTCACTATCCATATCAACCTATCTACTGCCCCGTCTCCCTCCTACATGTAGACTTCATTAATCTATCTCAATCCGTGTTGCTTTCACTCGCTTCGCTCATTTTGACCATCAAACCGATTGAATATCGATTTTCCTTTGGTTTCGCAATATCCAGACCTCCATACATACCTACCAATCTTTATGATGATATTAAAGTCGATAATCTAGGGTTGCTAAAAATAAAATGAACCGCTTACAAAATCACAAATTTTGAAGAGAAACACAGGATATTAAGCAGACTAAAATTAAATAGATCACATTAGTTTACTAAAGAAACAGGATTCTATAAAGGTAACAAGACATTTGTATAGCGCTAGTTTGGATGTTTTTCTACTGTTTGAAGCACTGTAACCCTATCTATTTTTCTTTTATTATATTTGTTAGTGTAAAATGTTTTCAACTTGACGAGAGTCTTGATTTTATAGGAATAATAATCTGTCATGTTAGGGAGGGTGTTATCACATAAAAGAATGATTTGGTATATTAAAAAAGTGTCATAAAACGTACCATTTTCATTTGTCATTGTGGAACAGATCGTTTTCATAAATAGGAAGTCATGTCAAACAATGTTACTTACAAGTACTTACTTACAATGTTACTTACTTCAAGAAGATGTGTGTTTCATTATTACAAAATTGAGAAAATGAAATCCGTAGGACAAAATGCTGCGATAAATAGTTCGTTCGACTATCACTCATAAGACCGAATTGCAAATGAGGGGGGGGGGGGGGGGTTATTATCAGTAGTGATTTAAGCGTCAAAAACATAAATTCATATTAATTGTCTCAACTTTTATTGAATTATATGTCTCAATGAATGCTCTGCCTTCTCTCAAATTCATTTTGTTTAAACGTCTAATTTCCCTTGACTGTATAAAATGAATGTTCACTTTTTTTAAAACAGAAAAGCACAAATAAAATTAATAAAAGTATAAAAGGCTTTTTTATGTCAAAATTGAAAACAAAACCGCAAATTTGATTTCTATGAAAGCTTGATTCCAAAAGGTCCCTGTCTAAATCGGTATGAATTTGTATTTGCATTTATGCATTAGCAATCAACAAATTCATATTGGATCTTTTTTAATAAACAAAGGTCGTGCGATAATCGAATGAGCAATTGTACATGGTGTAGCTGTGTGGATGAGAGAGAGAAGGAAGGTTGGTAATGTCATTATCTACCATCAAGCCTAGTGTGATCATGTACCATCCTACTTCAACCATACACTAAATGATGCCTTCACGTTGCTATGGTGACCGCATGAGCGCGGTATTATGGAGACTGCTCTCAGCAAGATGACTCGCCAAAAAAAAAAAAAAGCGACAAGTGTGATTGACAATCCCTCTTAGTATTACTATCAATAGCCTGACATCCATCTGAACATAAAACGATAATATATCTCCCTCTGTGTTGATCTCTTCTTAGCTGCGAAGACACCTTTGACAGGTGATTGGAAACTGACGATGGAAGTGAATCAAAATTTTATGATTAGCCTAGAATATATATCATGAATTATCTGAAAACGAAGAAAAATGTATAATAAATATGATTATTATTGAGAGGAAAAAATATTGTCTAGTTATCGAGAAACAACTAAGTGAAATGCAGTCAAAATGAAGTGAATATGCAATGAAAACATACATTTAGATAGCCAGTGACATTGTCTGATAATGCTCACTCTTACATGTAATATGGTAAGGAAATTTAATCCTCATAATACGCCCTTGGAGTAGTCCTCTTCGTTCTGTTAGCCAGTAAAAGAGCACCGTATATTATTCAACGGTCTAAACCATACTACCGTTTGTTCAATGATAGATTTATAGCATAGATAGGTATGTAGGTAGGTAAATAAAATGAGGGACATTCAAAGAGAAAGATAGACGGGTGGACGGACGGATGGATGGATAGAAAGATAAATGGATAGATAGATAGATTAATAGATATAGATGGGATAGTTAATGCACAAACAGACAAACCGACATCTAGAAGGATAGATAGATAGATAGATAGATAGAAAGGTGGATTCATTTTTCATTTAAATACATGAACAATACATTGTAGGTAAATCACAATATGAACTGAAGTATCGACTTGATTATTAACTTAGACCAGTTCAATCAGTAATTAAGAAAATAGAAGAATTATGAGTGTAAATATTATTAGTAAATACTAGATTTGTATAGAAAGCAGACGTGAGCTCTTCCATTGCATTTGAAATTACATGATAACAATTCAGCTCAAACACGTTCTTAGAGTTCTGAGAAATACAAGGGTGTTCCAAACATGTACATGGAGTCTTAATTCCGCCAAGGTACCACAGGAAATATGATGTTTACCATATACGCGTATAATTATAAAGAAGAAGACAAAAATGATGGTTTTCAACATTGAATAACCCAATACGATATTGTGTCTCGAAGTAACTATGACAGTAATAGATAAATCAATATCCCGCCCATTATAATGTCGAAAAGGCCTGTTGCGTATTCGATATTTTAGTTATAGATCCTCTTCTTTTGAATTCATCTTTTACGTATTCATATATATAAATATATATATATATATATATATATATGTATATTCATTTAGTCTGCTCAGAACTTTGGGGTTAAATCAATATTAAAATATAGGAGTTGATGTCCTTCTGGCTTCAATCAGACGATTTATGAATTCTTAATTCTACGTGTAATTCCCTTTTCATTTATAAAGGTATTGTAGAATGTAATAATACATTGATGTTATTAGTTCCCTTACAAACAATCCAAACCATAATTTAGTCTGACTATGCCTCTTTATCCCAGCATGCACTATTTATGTTAATCGTTTTAATTTTATTATGAAGCTTAGCAACAAAGATGCCTTGGTGAGTGACACAAAACAAGCGCTAGATTAAAAACTCTTTCCTCCGACCACTTGGCTGTAGAACCAATTACATAAATGATTTCAATAGAATCAGTTTTGCGTAGCGAGCTATAATAACCTCAGTCACACTTCCCAAACCGACCGATTCTGGGCCATTCTGCAATGTCATGTTTGTTCAGTTTCCGGTCTGGTGTCGGTCTACGTGTGTATGTGTGACAGGGGTTTTAATCATCATCCATCTGATAGATGCAGTATTGCGTTGCAAGTAGTCCAATCAATATGATTAAAAGACATCACACTTTACCTAATTACACCGAACAATACTGCAGTGTAGGTATGGCATAACAAGGAGTCGTGAGAGTGACAGGTTAGACTGTAAATAGAAAACTTCTACCAAATATGAAAAGAGGGAATATTAAACATTGTATTTATGTTTAGGGTATGTTTTGAGGCACTTTTGACACAACTTTGACTTTCCGAGATCAAATTCTCGCTCATGGTGTACTTGGATATCTAAAGTAACACCATGTACTAACACCATGTACACGTGTGTATATGCCCTTCCGGAAGGGCACGTATGGTGTCATTTAATATAGTATGGAAGAAGAAGAAAAACATTGAGGAAAAGGAATATAACCAAAGAATATGAACACACTATAACTAATTTAGTTAGACCTAGTTTTGAACTCTTATTATTTGATGCCAAAGTGTAATTTTTATTGGGGTCACAATACTTTGACAGTATGAACAGTGTATTAACACTATCTACAACGAATTGAAAGAAGAGTCTTTAAAGGTTGAAATAAATGAGCGTACAACGGGTCAAAATGTGAATAATGAAGATTATCATAACAGTGTAAGTACTATTACTATTTAGGTTCGCCTTTATTTTTCAATTATTCATTATACATGTAGATTAGCTTTACATTTATTTTAGTCTGTATGCTGTACGGTAAACTGACATTTTAGACCGTGGTTTAGCTTTAGATTACTTTTGTGAATTTGGTCCAATAAAATTATTTCAAAACTCCATGTCAATACTTCTTCCGGGTTTATGAAATCGTTTTAAACTGTTTGTTCCTCCTAGCAGTATAAAGTGTAATGAGGAGTACAATATTAATATATTTAAACGTGATCAATTTGGCGGGGATTTCTAATTGTCGTCATCTGTTTTATAAGCTTATATTTTATCGCCTTCAACCATTTTGATTCTTATTCAGATTGATTTCAGATGGACAGGATCATAACAAAAGTTTCGTAAGAAAAGAATTGTCTCGGGGAAAAATAGTCACGAAAAAAATTACCTTCATATACTGTCACTCCTTAGTTGTTTCTATTGCGCATATAAGTGGTTTGATAAAACCATCGGTACTGCTTATCGAGATCAAATGAGATGGAAAGATTCCTGATTTTCATTAGCAAAGTATTCTTGAGACAAAACCATCAAGGGTCTAAAGTTTATTTATCCTTATTCTTCATCTTCTTTTAATCATTGATGGTGTGGTTTTATGTCTCTTATCGGTATTCCTTTCGGAGTTGATGGACGTCGATAACTTAATTGAAATCTATAGAATTCTTTAAAAAAAATGTTATTTAAACATATCTCCTTTTAGACCCGTGGTTATATATCACGTATCCAGCATTACCACTGCCTTTTTAGATAATTAGGAAAAATAATCTTCTACATTCCAATATAAACATGTTCTTCTAGTGGTTTGTGGTTAAGGCGAAACCACCATACGTGATAACTGAATGTTTAGAGGATTTCTGCATTAGTTTTCTGTGAATCATAATGGAAAGTTTTCGTACTTCTACGAGTTTGAAGTCTTTTTGCAAGATTCAAGTAATTATGTGGCTTTTTATTCAAATATGCATGTATATCAATTTTTTTGAAAATATTTCATTTACATTTTTATTTTCAAAGTGTTTGTTCAAGTAATTTTTATGTTTACACATTACATAATGATTATCGTCGGTTCGAGCCTTTATAAATCATGCAGAGTAAAGTAAGTTTGTCTATTTATTCAAAAGGACATTAAAACCGGTAGGGGAAGAACGCTAGGAATAAAAAAAAGTAGGGGACTTCATGTATGATGTACCTACAAAATCAAGTCTCGACCGCCTCAATGTAAAACATTAAATTAGCAAAGCAGCATAATCGTTGACAAAAGCTGTTTTTATAAAAAATAATGTGTCGTTGTCTTTAGTATATCGGATAATGATTAATAATTTCGCATTTAATCTGCACCATTTAAGATTGCCATACGCCCTTACAGGGACCATGATGATGTAATTACCTCGCATAGAGAGGAGATGGTACACATTGTTTATGCATAAACGATTCCGATGAATCATAATTGTCTTTTGAGAATCATATAGGCTAAGGACTATCTAGTTGATATTCTAAAGATTCTGGAAAAGAAACTGCCTCTTTTCTTTATCTTTAAACTGATATTTTGGTAGAAATTAATAAAATATGATTAGAAATTAATTATAGTGTTTACTTCATATGATACACTATAAAATTGTCATAATTTGAAGACACTTTTAATCTCTATACAATGGAAATATACATGTATATATTTCAAATTGTCAGTGCTCAAGGAGTTCAACTACAGCACGAATGTTTTCTTTGTTCTTTTGTCAAACTATCCCGAGGTCAAATTAGCTTGCAACCTTAATACCTTGCCTGGAATATCATTTAATAACCGATGCCAGAAATATTAACGAAATATTCGATGTAAATTTGAACAGTGGTATGCCTGCATACTCATATGACAATGTTACAACGAGGGAAATGTATTTCATCCAAATGTCAACAAAATCGAATTAAAAGTGGCCTTTCTGTGAGGTTCCTTGGTAGGTGTAAAGCATGAAAGCCTTGCGTGCATGTCATGTGTCGATTCACTGTATAGGTCACCATGCGAGACAGTATACCTTACAATCCCGTGTTGGTTTGAATGCCTTGAAATAATTATGAATATCAAATTTGTGCAAGCGTCCTTAAACTTCGTAAGTATGCCTAAAATATGCTGGATCTTAGCTGAAAAGCATGTAAGCATGAGACGCTTCAGTGTTCAGATTCATTATGATTTATAGCTTGATAAGACTAATTCATCACACATAATAATAATAATAATAATAATAATAATAATAATAATAACAATAATAATAATAATGATAATAATAATAATAATAATAATGATAATAATAATAATAATAATAATAATAATAATAATAATAATAATAATAATAATAATAATAATAATAATAATAATAATAATAATAATAATAATGATAATGATAATGATAATAATAATAATAATAATGATAATGATAATGATAATGATAATGATAATGATAATAATAATACACACAGTCATGTATAGTAATAATAATAATATGCCATACTGTATAAAGTGCATATTACAAATATGTCCCTACCTCACTCTCCTTCTCATTCTCATTCTCCCTCCCCCTCTCGCTCCCCAGTATAAATATAAGAGTAATTGTTTGTTGGAGAGCAAATTCGATTTCATTACAATGATTATAGAAGAGAGTAAATTTCATTATTTTCTTATCCAATAGAGAAATACACTTTACTGAATAGTCATGAAACCAGTGGAAATTCAATTCTTTCAAAAACAGAAATGTATTCCGTATACAGCCTTTCTTTATTGTAAGAACACAAATTTTGTAAATATAAAATGTATTACCCTCAAATGTTCGAGCTACATTTTGACGCGGATCCCTTTCGGTTGCCTTTTTTTTTACATGTACATCTCATTTATCGACTATAAAGTATTACAAAATTCGATAGTACAATTAGTAACATAGTGCAAATTATTCATGGACCTGCATGAGCGTTGTTACTGTCAATTGTTCCATTGTAATGAAAAAACGAACAATCTTTACATGACGATGATTTCTAAGCATGTCACCGAACACAGTGGGACATTGAAGGCCATTATGATATAAAATCAAGCACTTAAATGCCGAGGCGCAATTATAATGTATCAGCCTATATACATATCAGGCGACGCTGTGACATTTCATGGGATTATGAAATGAAAAGTTTGTATTGGCACACGCCCCTCATAAAGAAGCAAGTCTCAGTTTATGAAAATGTGTCATGAAAGACGGTATCAATACACGTTCCCTGAGGGGCTTGAGTGTAGGGAGAGAGAGAGAGAGAGAGAGAGAGAGAGAGAGATGGGGGGGGGGGGGACCTGTAAAATGTTGATGAAGTTGCAGAAGACAATATATAATGTGAACCACCTACACCACTCTTAATTATGCGAGATTAAATTATTTTCTTAGAAAAATATTTGCTATTTCAGCCGAACATGAATATCCTATACTGAGGGTTGAAATGGTATGATGGTTTTATTTACATGACTGTTAAAAATGCACGGCTATATTTACAATTAAGCATCTGGAGGACTGACGTACGGCTCCAAGTCCTCTCCTATGGACATGGTAATGAGGCATATGTCGTACCAAAGGGCACTAGCGAATCCATTTGGTTTCGAACCCGGGTTCCTTGCAGTTTCAGGACACCTCATCTACCATTGGTAAAATGATCCATTTTCTTGTTAGATGCACTCTTAAGTTTCTTGAGAAAAAAAAAGTTTACCTTAGGCCCCGAACGGAAAAAGTTGAATTCGTCTTATCTGACAGCTTATATTGTGAAATATGATTTGATGATGATCATATTTTACGTTTTTACAGAACACATTTGCGTGAAAACCCCAATAATTGATTAAGAGAGGTAATAAATGAGATTGTGGACATAAATTAATATTAATTCAAAGAAATGGAGTGTATACCACTGCACGTTTGATTTTACGCCTATGTATACTTCTTTTAAAGGCGTGAATTTTGAAGAGCTTTAATCAAGATAGATTAACAGTCTTCTGGTATCTAGGTCAGAAATACCCTGTGGCTGATAGATATATTATTACATAGATATTACGTATATAATACGTAATGTTACGTATCACGTACGCTCTTTTAGAGAGTCTGGTTTGGTTTGTCCATGCATCCTTCGTCACAAAGCGCGCGAAATATATTCATAGATAATTATACCATGTAGCAACATAATGGGGATAAGGTCACCCATAGCAACAAATAAAAATCATATGAGGAAATGTCATTGAAAACCACATGTGGTAGAATATTGTCAATACTACATTAAAAAACATAAACAATTCTATGACTCTATCGCAAACTGTTTTCAGCGTTCCAATTTTTAGCCTGTATCTCCCCACCCCTATCTCTATACTTTTGTTCTTTAATCACACCCTATACCCGTTTCATTACTTGACCTATTTCTATATTTCATTAATTCTTTCGTTAGATGGATACACGTCATGTAAATTTGAATGCAACTCAAAAGGTGATTCCAGCTAATACGACATATTATAGAATGAGAAGTTTATCCGAACTATGCATTCACAACGATTCTGAATTTCATGACGCAACATGATATATTTTGTACATTAAATGACGTAGCGCGGATATGGCTGTTGAGTGGCTCTTAAGTCTAAGAGAGAGGGAGAGGGGGAGGGCTGTACAAGAGAGAGAGAGAGAGAGAGAGAGAGAGCAAGGAGAGTGAGACAAGGGAGGTTTTAGAAGGGATCGGATCATCTACTTGCAACTTTGCCTTTCACCTCTCCATTTCTCTCCCCCCCGCAATTTGATTGGGAGGGAGGGGGGGGGGTGCCGCCGTAGCTACCCCAATGCACACTCCGTATAACATCCAAGTTATATCATCCAAGAACAGGATGATGTTTGTCTGTTCAATCATAAAACTTATCAAAATTAATGAATTGGATGAATGTCAATTTACAGGGTGCGGTTGAACAACGTCACTGCTCTCTCTAACACATAGCGCCGGTTCGTCTGTTACTGTTAGAATACTCATTTCATTTGCCCGTGCCTGTCACTGTGTGCTTAATTTGCTAAGAATATTATGTTGCCTTCAGTGCTTTTTTTAACATAACATTAAAGACTGACATTGGATCGAAATACATGTTTCCATGAAAGTATAGATTGTTACCACTATAAAAACACGATTGATAAACATTATGCTAGTATACACACTCACACTTTTTTTTCACACCTTTGGCTCGCTCACCTACACACACACCCACACGCGCGCGCACACGCGCAAACACATACATAATAAAAAAAAATACGAAGTTAGTGAACGACCATAATCATGAGGTTTTCTTCAGAGTTTAGCCTTCACTGCAACACCGGATGAAATCGAAATAAACTTTGACCCAAAAGAAAAAAAGAAAAAAGTGTCTGCATTTATCAAGCGAGGAATAAGGACGAGGAAGAAAATGTCCGCTGATAGAAAAACACATCACTAAGATACTGTATACTTATCGAAAGGAAGAGTTGCTCTTCTGTTGAGTATAGATTACATGGGTGTGTCATGCTGTAAGTGCAAGTTACACGGAAATCGTGTAAATGCAAAGAAACGGAGACAATCAGCCTGAGCTGTAGCTTTCTGTACGTACACGGGTTCGTATTTATTGTTATGCGACGCGAAAAGAACATTATATTGGATAGCTAATAGCGTGTGTTTACTCTTACTTACACGTATTCCTCAGGCTGTTTGAGATTCATTTAGAAAATGTCAAAATATGAAATGCCATCCGAGGTAATTGCTCGTAAATATAGAGTGATTTGTTATTACATAAATTATATTTATGTGCACGTCATACATGTCATACAGTAGGACGGCTATAAATTAGATTATGATTTATATCCAGTTTACAATATTCATTTAATTTTGAAAAAAATATGTAATTAAAAAAAAAAAACCTTTAATATGAGCTTGTCAAGGTATCGTTATAAAGTATACTAAATGTTAACAATATCTAGATTTCAGGCCGATGGAAATTTAGGTCACACATGAACGAAAACATAATGATGCTATTAGAGAAAGAGTTTTGAGGGCTATATCTTATATCTCCAAATCATCAATATCATTTTTTCTTTCTTATTCTGTTCAAACTTCAAGAGGAAGATAATGAGAGGGAGTAAGAGGAAGAGAGACAGATAGAGAGGGAGAGAGTGAGAGAGAGAGAGAGAGAGAGGGAGAGAAAGAGAGAGAGAGAGAGGGAGAGGGAAGGGGAGAGAGAAAGAGAGAGAGCAAGAAGGAGTAAGAGTGAGGGGATGGGCTTGCAGACTGGAATGAAAGGGAGAGCACGCTCGTTTGTAACCTGATTATGATACTCTGTATCCATGGCAACAAAAATGAAATAACAATTTACACGAATATAAAGCTGGAGTATGTAGCATTAGTCATATCGTTATAGTGTATACTTTTTGCATACGTACACGTTCGCTTTACATGCGTGAATTCATGGGAGTTTTATTTATTTGTTATTACCAGTGACATTTATTAAGATATTTCATTAAACTCCTCAATCCTACGAAGGATTCAGCACCTGTGTAAGCTGTTTAGCCCGTATACTCTACAGTCAAATCGAATTAGTATGAGTATGATCCGGTGAAGCAGCTCCAATGAATAAACAATTAGGGATGGAGTGTACTTACCAGTCTTGAACTAAGATTAGGATTAATCCAAGACGAAAAAGGAGTGATCTTAAGTCACTAAATACTCGTCTTGTGGAGATGTGTATTCAAATTATTATTATTCTTAAAATTATTATTATTATTATTACTATTATTATTATTATTATTATTATTATTATTATTATTATTATTATTATATTATTATTATTATATTATTATTATTATTATTATTATTATTATTATTATTATATTATTATTATTATTATTATTATTATTATATTATTATTATCATTATTATTTACTTCAATACGGCCTCGCTATACTAGTGCTTGTTATGGGCATTGTGTGGTCTTCAAGAAGCTCGTTATCAACACGTGATTTTTCGCAAAGCCCTCAGACCTTTTTCTTAGATTCTTTAATTCTAATTGATAAATACCACGATTGTAACGACACAAAGCTGTCGTTAAGTTTCTCTAAAAGCCCCCACTGTACCATAGCTAATTGCTCCCTCTATATATAAAACAATGCCTAATCGGTGCCTGTTGGTCCCCCATGATCCTCTTTTACTTACGTTAATTGAAAGCTCAGTTGATGAGATAGCCACCTGTCAGTGACCTCGCTGGGTGGTCTAATCCCTCCTGGCCCAACTAGTACAGACGAGCTTTAAAGTGGAATACGGGAGGTGTAATATTGGTATAGCCATTTGTGTTTGTCCCATTTTTTCCTCAATATTCTTGTTTTGGATGACATTTTTAAAATTGAAGTTAATTATTTTTTATATCATAATATCCGTCTTATCGCGAAGTCTCTAAAGAAAAGTTAAGTTCGAGTCATAAAATTAAATGGTGGGAAAACCCGTTTCAATTCAATCAAGAAATGCTGATTATGTAGTAAATATGAAGTGGTGTACTGTAAGGTTTTTGGGTTCATCACTTGGTCTTGCTACAAGACAAATGCACTGTACACAGATATATACGTATATGGGTCTACACAAAATATTATGTGACATGAAAATGTTGGTCCAAATATTTGTTCACATCATATTTTAAATATGAGGGTATTTGAAGAGTAATCCTTTTCAGAGGACATTTTTACTATGATTGTCATCCAAACTGACATAAAAGTAATGGAAAGGCTCAGCAAAATAATCTTCACCAGAACTCAACGTTCTCGTTAAGTGTTTAAAAAACATCCAATTTATTGTGATTGTCAATTATTCATCTCCAAATGATTGAAATGCGGTTGACTTGCACACTCAGATCAATGTAAATTGCCAATACCTGCATGCAAATCGTAAGCATCTTGTATACTGAGCAGTATCATAAACATTCTGAAGTACCGTATTTTAAATATAAGCATCATACTTTCCCGGGTCATGTCTCACATCAATATTTTTTATTTTATGTGTGAAAGAAATTTTAAAAATACTGCATATTTTGTTTAAATTTGTATAGTGGAATGATATCTATACAGTGTATTTGCATGTAAACGGTATAGATGTGTAAATTGTGAGCAAAGCTAAGTCTCTTGGAAAGTTGAATTTGAATATCATGGCATGCTTTGATGTATGATAATGCCTGACAATATTCGTTTTTATTACCCCCCCTCCCCCCCCCCCCCCCCGTTCCATTAGAATCAACGCTCATGTTGGAAACAGTCACTTATTAGTGGATGACACAATACCTGATATATGCAGTGAAGATAATGATATTTTAGTATATAGCACATTACGCGATTTTTTTCAATGCGCTTTACTATGTTTACAGTGTTATTTATTGATATTACCCACTGGTCACTTTTTTCAAACCTGCACACAAGTTTGAACTTGACTGGAAATGAAAAGGTCCTTGGTTCAAGCCCCGGCAGCGCACTTATCTCATGTTATTATACACCACTGATCAGTTTATCTACACTACTCCTCTCCGTCAAGGCGCTAAATGGGTAACCGGTAGGATGCAAAGGTCATTGAAATTGGCACGCTCCCCAGGGAGTGGAGAATGTGCACCGTAATGTACAGAAAATTGAGTCCAGTGACCATAGTGATCAGGTAAACACTGCAAGCGGATGTTACTCTTGTACAACGCTAAAATAAGAACGGGAATTAATTATTATTGATGTTAATATTGTGTGCACCATCTCCATGGAGTCTCCCTGTCGTTCTGCACCATCCACACGTTAGATATGCCTTGCTAACATTGCTCATTATATATTATTTTATTTCAGAAACTCCCAGCGCAAGAAACCCAAGATAATCGTTTTTGATCGTTCATCGGGGACCTATTCATCCTGGCTGTTCATCATCACTGTGGCAGTCCTATACAATTTGTACCTCATCATAGCTCGGGCATCTTTTGTTCAGCTCCAGACGAACTATCGAAATATTTGGTTTGCTCTGGATTACATCTGTGATTTCATTTACATCCTAGATATCTGCGTGCAGTTCAGAACAGGTAAAATATATGACGAAAAATACATTCTCACACAATCATACCACAAACCTTTATATTCTTCCATAATCTTACGAAATAAATATAATATTTTCTCACACAATCATACCACAAATCTATATTCTCCCGTAATCTTACGAAATAAATATAATATTTTCTTACATAATTATACGAGACGCTGCCCACAAGCATTTCGCATCAGAGGATATTCCATAATTTTATATGATTTTACTGCTCATATAATTTTGCCGTATGATCTCATTTACTATGTTTTAAAATGGACAATCGGTGAAATTGTATAGAATTGATTTGAGTTGAAAATAAATAATGAAGTTTCAAAACGTAAAATACTACAAATACATTACATCTGCTGTGTTTTGGATAACAACAAGAATAGGCTATTTGTGTTTATTAAAACAACATGAACATTAATTGAGCAAGACAAATCACCACGTGCACTGCTAAGAATATGTGCACAAATGTGTTTTTAGTGTTTTTTGTGAATAAGAATTCCGCCAAGTTTTCACTAGTCTGTTTATACGGGTTGTCTAAAAATTGAACCAAATATTAATGACTATGTTACCAAGTATATGCTACCAAGTATGAATAAACACCAAAACTGTGTAATTTTCCTTCATCTTTGGTCTGACATAAGTTCTACTATAGGGCTATTAACTTTCAGATATACATTTCAGTTCATATATTTCTTTATTCGCTTTGAATTAAAAAGCACGTATAATAAAATTCAAGGTTAAAAAATTGAAGTTAATATGAAATACAAAAGATTCACATAAACAAACAGAGTTAAATTATAATGCAGATATGCAATAACTTAAATAAGATACTAAAATCAGATATGGCATTGGTAACGCATGGGACAAAACAGCATGGATTTACACGTCAGAAATCGACCTAATTCATACTTTTTCATTCAATGTTAATTCACACTACATAATGAACATACAATGAAAACCAGGTATGTACTTAATAATTCTTGATTCATATATCATTTCACCTAAAATGAATATTTTTTTCAAAGTGAGTTTTCTTTGATCTTGCAGGTTATTTGGAGCAGGGTTTGTTGGTGGTGGATTCAACGAAACTGAGAATAAACTACATGCGAGCCCGTAAAGTGACCTTCTACCTAGATGTACTATCCATGCTCCCTCTTGATTTCCTCTACTTCAAAATCACCACAGTCTATGCCATTGTCAGGCTACCCAGACTATTAAGGTTTCATAGAGCATTAGAGTTCTTCGAACGTACAGAGACCATCACCAACTACCCCAACATCGTCCGCGTCGTCAACCTCATCATCTACATCATCGTCATCATCCATTGGAATGCTTGTATCTACTTCTCAATATCCAAAGAAATTGGACTGGGCGAGGATGAATGGGTTTATGATAATAAATTTATGATGGAGTTACCAAACGGAACAAAGATATCTACTGATTCACTAACCAGAAGGTATATCTACAGTCTGTATTGGTCAACATTAACACTGACTACCATTGGAGAGACACCGAAACCAGTGACGAACGCAGAGCATCTTTTCGTTGTAATTGATTTCCTTGTTGGGGTGCTTATCTTCGCCACCATTGTCGGTAATGTAGGCTCTATGATAAGCCACATGAATGCGAGTAAAGCAGACTTTCAGAACCGTATTGATGGTGTGAAGCACTACATGAGCCTGCGTAAGGTCAGCAAAGAACTCGAACAAAGAATCATCAAATGGTTTGACTATATATGGTCCAATAAAAAGACCCTCGACGAAGAAGCAATACTCAACACTTTACCCGAGAAACTGCGGGCTGAAATTGCAATCCACGTTCACATGGACACTTTAAGACGAGTTACAATCTTTTCTGATTGCGAACCAGGACTGCTGGTGGAACTGGTCCTGAAACTGAAACCTCAGGTGTTTAGTCCGGGAGATTTCGTTTGTCGGAAGGGTGACATCGGACGAGAGATGTACATCGTGAAGCAGGGTAAACTTCAGGTGGTCGGTGAGGATGGTAAGACTGTTTATGCTACTTTAAGTGACGGCAGTTACTTCGGTGAGATCAGCATTCTTAACGTACCTGGTAGCTTATCAGGTAACCGTCGAACTGCCAACGTACGAAGTGTTGGCTATTCGGACGTGTTCTGTCTATCAAAGGACGATCTTCTAGATGCCCTCAAGGAGTATCCTGAAGCGAGGGTTATTCTAGAGGAGAGAGGGCGTACTATCTTAATGAAAGATGGTTTGATCGATGAGGAAGCCGCTAAGCGAGGTGGACGCACCGCAGAGCAAGTCGAACAGCTTGAGAAACTGGATCGCTTGGATGGGAATTTGAACCATTTGCAAACTCGCTTCTCACGCCTTCTGCAGGAGTATAGCAATTCTCAGATGAAACTGAAACAGAGATTGACGAGGTTGGAGAAGAAGATGAAATCAGTGAGAAGCTCTCAGTCAAACAATGAAGCGACACCAAGGTCTGGTCTGGACACTGAAATAGACACGAACAGAGGTTACGTGTCATGATGCTGTCACACCAGTCAACAAGACAATTTAATTCTAGCATTAAGCGTTAAATTATGCTTTCAATAAATACTGGAATAGTTTTGAAACCAATGACAAGAATGAATATTCGGTTGGATAATAATGCATCATATCCCGTCATGTATTGGTTTCATATTTTGTTTTGCATGGAGTATATGCAGAAAATAATCAAACAAGTATATGTTTTCATTTTAAACAATTTTTACTCCTTTTGGGCTTGTTTATTTTATTTGTAATACAATAAAATGCAGTGATGCAAATGTATATATATTTGAAATCATAAAAAGGATTTGAATATTTTTCTAGTAAAGATGCCACTGAACATTCTAGTACTAGTGCCAATGAAAATAATATCAGTTTCTTATTTAGAGATCAGTTTCGCCTCTCGGTGGCTCTGAAAGCGTTTTATTATTACCACAAGGTTATGCGGGATTGAACACACTCCTGTCGTTTGTTCGTCGCAGATGGAAATATTCTCTTTCTATATACTTCTACATGTTTCTATAGAACAAAAATATGAATAATTGATCAAAACCTTTTTGATATGCATTTATGAACAACAATCAAATTTGTGGTAGTTTTTAGAAGCAGACAAATTTCGTATATAGTCGAACAAATATCGTTAAGCAGTATATCTGAGGCTTTGACATACAGTTTCAACAAATTTTTGTCATGATCTATTTTCTTACAATGAACAAAAGTATACAATGAACAAAAATATACAATGAACAAAAATATACAATGAACAAAAGTATATGAAGTAGAACAAACATGTAACTTTTGTACATTTCATATTGCTATTTTATGATGTGAAAGAAATTGTGACAAAATTGCAAGTTAAACTTTGAATCACTTTTTAACTATTCTAATGCTTATCTAAACGCGCTTACTGTGTTCTGTCATATGTGTTACTTTACTCATTCAATACAAAAAAAATTATAGTGATTTACATATTTTCTGTTTTTATCTCTTCCTAAACTGATATCTATAAATTTCCACAAAAAAAAAATGATGAAGATATTAATTTAGAATTCGGGATTATCACTATGCAGTGGCAGATTTTTTGTTCTTAAATTGTAGATAATTATGTTCTCAAAACTTTCCATTACTGTCGCTAAAAAAGGTGTGACAGAAAACAAAAGTTGCCTCATATGAACTTTACATAATACCGTAATTATATTTATGAGTTGCAGGGGAGATATGAGCGTATATCATTCTTATTAGTATATGAGTGTGGCATCCTACATGTAAAGAAGAAAAGGCAACATTAATTACCATGCATTAATGCATTACCGTGGGTAGGATCATGACAATGGATTGTAATTGCATTTATTTTGAACTATATACATTATATAAGTTGCTTCGCTTATCCTTATTCATTTACTGAGTTTAAGATCAGTTTCTCAGTACATGCTCAACGACTTTTCTGCTAGGTAAGCAAATGTTCATTTATAACAAGTTCATTTTACAAATTTTCAAAGGAGTCATTAATCCAAAGAACTTTTCGAATTTGACATACTTACCCGTATGAATGTTTTTAAATTTCGGAGTTTTATAAATTTTGTTTGGTGTGGATATCCTATATAAGTGTTATTGTAACAGGCAGCCAGGATGCCTGATTATATCCTATTTGAAATGAGGTCATATGTTCAAATTTACATGCATATGGTGTTAATATTGTGTGTTTCTTTTGCTTTTCATATTTAAAATACTTATATCTGTATATTTTGAATGCTTTCTCATGGTTAGGTGCAGATAATTATATGTGTTAATATAATTATTGAGTCTAAATATGCCGTAAAAATATTATATTCATGTTGTGTTTTCTTTGTACATATTAATTGTAATAGCTTCCGTGATTAGAATTTGTGACATGACTTTAAGAATATAATTATGATACCCGTATACTTAATTCATTCCGTACGTTTAGTACAAGATGGATATGCAACTTATAAAAAACCCAATTGCAAATGTTAAAAGCAGGCTTTTTATGCAAAACAGGGCTTCTTAATATGGAAAGTCTGAAAGTCTACCTGTTCTCTATTGTAGAGTTGGAATAAAAACGTGTATTCATGGGGTATTTTAGTACTTTTTTAAAACAAAGTTCATTAAAATGTTGTATAATCATTATTTATCAACAATGCAATGTTAGAAAACAGTAAAAATGGAAGTGAAATAGAGACCTTGAGGAAATGTCGGTGATACTTACAAGAAATCCACTCAAGGGTAATATTAATAGCTCATTGCATTGCTTGTATAGAGGACATGTTGGGATTATGTAATATGTCACTGTGAAAGGTGATACACATGCATAAGGATGATTTATGAAGTTTTTCCAGTTGTGTTGCCCTGATTTCTCCTCACGAATGGTTTCCACTTCTGGAATAAGAATATTTGCTGATAATAATGGACACCCTGAACAATAACAATTTATTGTATAATAGATAATATTACACCCCCTGCCAGCCAATATCTGTATAATGAGGTATGTTACTAATGGCATTCATCGCGTTACTTTTGTTTGTGGTCCCATTGGAGGTATTGATCTAATCAGGACATGACATTGTTTAACCTTTCATCTTCGAAGAGTAAGATGACAAGTCATAAAATGTGGAGGGATTCGATAAAACATGTTATCATGAAGAACAACTTGCTTTGACGGGAGGGTACCTATAGGGTGTATCCTCCTCCTTCAATCGAATGGCCGTCAGGAAAAAAATGGAAATAAGTAAAGAAAGAGAAAGTTACGAGAATGAGTAGACGATGTGAAAAGATGATTAGACAATAATTTTATATCATGCCATCCCAGTCATTAGATGACACAGGACCTAGTTTTCTCTCATTCTATCTCCCGATTAGACCAATTTCTCCGATGGCATCAAGCCCTATAACTGCATGTCTAGATGTTCACAAAATAAAAGGTGTTTGAAATCATGATACCTCTAGACAGATAATGGAATCGACACTGTATTAGATTGTATTGGTTTATAAATTGGTAGGCCCATTTTTAAGCACGAATACAAAAATTTAAAACAAATATAGAGTGATTAATTTGGAATAAACACGACTTAAAACCTAAGACCAATATTTACAAAACAAATGATCATGACTGTATAAAGATTATGAATAAGTAAACAGGGAGAAGATTTCCATAGAGTAAGGAATAAGTTAAAGTTATAATAATAATCAAATTTTTCTTTTATATCATGTTTTAAGGAATTAATAAAAACAGTGACATTTGTAAATATCTCTTTTCTGAATTAAATCATGAAGTCAAATTACTGTAGTAAAAATGAGATTGTTTGACCTTTCACCTTTAAAGAATTAGATACAATCATGTAGCTATAGCACTAAATAGAAAATACCATCATCTCATGCATTTACAGATCAATTGAACAATTTAATTACTTCTGAAAGGCAGGTCTTTCTAGGGTCTAGTTGTAGCATAAGTTTGTCAATGCGTTAATGTCAAAACACTCTCAATGAAAACATTACTACCAATCTATGATATGCATGTAATATAATTCTCGTAGTGGTCAGGGTGGTATACTTTTGATTTGGGGTCAGGGGTGTACCGAGCATTTTAAAGGCAGTCAATAAAGGACATGAATATGTATGTATGTATGTATGTATGAAATCTTGCGGTTTTTGTAAAAATCGAGAATTATAAACGCAAACATTTACATGATCAAAGTTAAATGAATGATTGGCTTGTGAGAAGAAGAAATAAAAGGGATAATATTAGAGGTTTGCTGCTTTTTGTGGGAAAAATGTAATCCTTCAAACTGATAGACCATAATAAGAGTCAATATTTTAAGATTATGGGGACGTTTAATTTCATTTGCATTTAATCGTTTACCGAACTAATGAGTGTGTCAGATATAATATATGCGTAATTGGTTGGGTTTAACAAGTCGCTTGCTAAACACCTGTCAAAGTTTTGATTCCTTTCCTGGGGGAGGGAGTGTATGGAGATGGCCGCAGAGTCGGTCTTACGAGTATTAGAACTGGGGGCGTTTCACAAAACTTGTCATCAGTGACAAATGACAATTTGTGTTATAAGCTACTGAAATCCTTGCTTCTGATTGGTTATCAGCAGATTTGTCACTGATATCTGTTATTTGTCATTGAAAAAAGGCTTTGTGAAACGCCCCCCATGCAGATTTTCATGAAATCTGATTTCCTGCATTGGTCTGGAAAGATGCATATTCACAGGAATTCTTTACTTCTTAGCAAAGGGTTGCAATGAACAAACTGCTACCCCCATATACGTAAACAAGACAGTTAACATATTTGGAGAGAAGAAAAATCGGTTAACAATATCATCCTTAACTCGGACTACGGCAATCTATATACAGTTTATTTTTCCAAATATTTTTGAATATAACAAGCTTGATTTTGGAAAGTGTTTGCTTATTTCTCAGTGTCTTTTCATTGAAATGGTAACAAAAATCATGTCTAAGTGAATGCAATCCCTTTCTACAGCCATGATGGCACGACTGATTAGTTTACTTTCATTTAAATTAAACTAATCCCAAATCGTGATAAAATGGAAACATGGAATAGACTCAGAAGCGGCATACGTGCGTTTACATCAGTCAGTACCACGCTTACTACATTATATTTTAATGGATGTAATGTCATTGAATTGAGATCGCAATGATAATAGTTAATACTGTCTTAACTTTCTTTTCTGTGCAATTTTACAAATATGAGGGGAAACGTCCTTTCTTGACGTCTAGTATTGCTTACGTTGTTATCTGATCATGTATGTATATTGCGACTACAGGGGATTATAATTGGGTTGTAATATGATATAATATTTTAGATATGATTTAGAATGATTAGTATGCAATTTGAATTTATATGTTTACGAAATAAAGATGTAGAAGTTTCAAATAATTCCTTTTACGTTGTGTTATTATGTAATGCTTTTGAATGGAAAATGAGGTACTTAGGTGGTTGGCACTAAAAGTGATAGAAGAAGGGAGGGAGTGAGGAAGGAGAAGGAGAGAGAGAGAGAGAGAGAGAGAGAGAGAGAGAGAGAAAGAGAGAGAAAGAGAGAGATAGAGAGACAGAGAGAAAGAGAGAGAGAGAGAGAGAGAGAGAGAGAGAGAGAGAGAGAGGTTTGGGGGAGAGGGAAGGGACAATTTGAGAAAATTGAGAGAGGGTGAGAGAGGGAGCGAAGAAGGGGGGGGGGGTCATACTAGTTTGTCTATTTGTGAATGGAATTAACATAATTATGCCTAAAATATTCTAACCTTTCAATTGATTCATTTCGATTTGGCAAGACATTAACCTACATTTGCCACACCCGACCCAGGTGAGGTAAATGGGGTACCTGACAGGAATTCATTCCTTGAAATGCTAGCCTGAGCGCTGTAATGGCAGTCATGCTAAACTGAGCCGGGGTAATAATTTCAAAATTTGTAAACGCATAATATAGAGACGTATAATGCTCTAAACAAGAACCGAATATCATTATCATCATTATTAAGTAATGTAATGTAATGGAATTGGTTATGTAATGTGAAGATGATAGCTTTGCATTCGCATCACGTCATTCATGTTTGATTGATTTATGGATCCAAGCCTTGTACGAAAGTAACTCTTGGATAATGGTGAATTTATCACGATTTCAGAATCAATAATATAAATACAAGTAGGGAAAGAAGGGAGGCAAAAAACAACCACCATTATTTCCCTTGCAAACAAAAAAAAAACACAAAAAAAAACACAAAAAAAACAACAACAACAACGAGAGAGGCAAAATAAGAAGGCAAAGAAAATGAGAACTAAACAAGACGAGAAAAGAGTGCATGATTCCGACCAAACTATTCGTTGCGGGCATTCAATTACTTCGTTTCGTTTTGGTCTTTTTCATCGCAAGTACCACACGAGGACCCACCACACCTCTCCTACATGTTATTGACCGTCTGTGCGTGTCTATGCATTTGAATACTTACTGATGAAATTCGATAGACGAGATACATTTCGAGAGATCTATAGCAAGGTTGAAAACCCTCTCGGGATCATTACAGAACAAACCCTTGGACTTCGATTGGAGAGGTACACAAAATAGTCAGGGAAGGATCGAGGTTGGGAAGTTAACTAGAGCCTTGCATTCTATAAGGACCTGCCAATCAACTAGAGTGTATTTTGTATGTCTTAAAACACACGAAGATAGAGATATAATACATTGCACTGAAAAGCCTTCATTCCATCCCACTACTTTCTCCTATAGGTGGTAATAGCGGTTTCACTGAATATTCAAATGCACGTACATCGTAATGAAAAGAGAGAGAAATAATGTAAAGTGTTTTGTAAGAATACGGAGTAAGGTCCATTAGCAATTAATTAATTCGACTCAGGAACTAACAACTAACTGAGATATATGGCTAAAAGGATGAAGGGCGCGATTTATACGCAATTCTCTTTCTTTGAAACTAATTTGCCCAGGTTTTGATAGAACACTGATTAATTCTGAGACTTGCTGGCGTATGATTGAACGAAGTTAATTTAATAAACGAAGTTGGGATTTAGAAGAATGCAGAACTCCATTCCTAAACCCCTGACAAATAATTGATACAGAGCATAAGGGCTGAGATATATCCAAGGCAACAAAATATACCGAATCGGAACAAAGACATCTAAATGTAATTAAATTAGTTGAAATCATGATAAAATCATCCTCTTCATCATCTTTTAAATTTTGCATTCTTTATCGAAAATCATTCTCGTAAATCTTGAATTAATTTTATGTAGCCACTGTATCTGGGCGAGCCCAAGGTATATGACTGTATGCCACATAATTACCAAGTAAAATGGAATTATATTATGGAATTGTGAACATGAATTGATATAAAATATCCTTTATTTGACTTTTCGTCTGATTCAAGCCATAGTGGGGCTATCAAATTCATGTTTGTTTTGTTTTGTTTGTTTCTTTATCATTGACAATTTTGGATGTGTACCCCTCATACTGCCCATTTGAAATATTTCTTTCAATGAAAAAAAAAATGCACATTCACCCCCCCCCCCCTCAATCCTCACATACACTCAAACACATCCACCTCCACATACATCATTCTCATCTCTCTTTAATAAATGCATACAGGAGTTATCAACATATGACAAAAGTGAAACGGTAATAATCAGTTTATTAATTTTATTAATTGTTTTTTTTTAAATCAATCTTCATTCTGATATATGGCTATTATTGAACAGGAGTTAACATACACAAAATATTTCAATCGATCCTTAGCAATTTATACATCCAAGCATTGTTACGTTCCTTTATAGAGAACAAGTACATCAAGGCAAATACAACGTATATCAATAACTTCAGATGAAAAATACATCTTTGAAAGGTTTTAGCCCTCCATGCATATGGTTCTCTTCTCTGATAGCATCAAAGAAACAAGGAATTGAAAAAAATAAAAGACCAGACTATTTACAAGAAACAGTATATATTATCAGAGTTCTTCCGAAATGTACATTGTACAAGTATATAGTATGCAGTAATCAAGTATAATTGGACTATCTTTTTGTACTAAAGAATATACATCATAAATAAGATATGTACAAAGGTACAAACATTTGAGATTCATGTTGGAACTAAAATCTGTCTGTACACAACATGTCACAATACTCATATGCTAAGATACATGTATATAAATACAATATTGATGTTTAAAAAGTCATACATGTACAAATTTAACTCAAGGATTTCTTATTCATTTCATGAGTTGCATAAGTATCGTTCTTATAGCAAGCCTTTGCTGTTTGATTGTTAATGATTAAAAAGACATACATGTTACAAAAATTACTCAAGGATTTCTTATTCATTTCATGAGTTGCATAAGTATCGTTCTTATAGCAAGCCTTTGCTGTTTGATTGTTAATGATTAAAAAGTCATACATGTACAAATTTAACTCAAGGATTTCTTATTTATTTCATGAGTTGCATAAGAATCGTTCTTATAGCAAGCCTTTGCTGTTTGATTGTTAATGATTAAAAAGACATACATGTTACAAAAATTACTCAAGGATTTCTTATCTATTTCATGAGTTGCATAAGCATTTGTTTAAACCACAAAAAAAAAAGGGAAGAAAAATAGAATTAAGAAAGGCTACAGTACAAAATGGTTTAATTTTATTAGAAGATGGTCCTTTACAGGAGATTCTCGTTTATCATAATTCAATTAAAGCACTCATTTATATTCCTGTTGCTTGGATAAAAGATATATAGGAAAGGATTAGACGGTTTACAGTTCATTTCGTAGTTAAGGTTCTCATCATAAACATAATTGAAATGGAATACAAAGTATAGAAAGAAATAGAAACGGGAAAAAAAACAAATAGGTGTTTCAAGGAAACAATGAAAAAGAACCTGCCGTTCTCTCCATGTTAAAGCCCCACTGCAGTAGTTTGGCCAGGAGGGATTAGACCTCCCTGCATAGTCACTGACAGGTGGTTATCTCATCAAATCAGCTCTCAATTCACATAAGAAAACAGGGGATAATGGGAGACCAATGGTCACCGATTAAGCATTGTTTGCTATATAGAGGGCGCAAGTAGCTATACGTAGTGCAGTGGGGCTTTAAAAGACAACCATCATTTTTTTCCTTTCATCTTTTACTTAAAAAACAGTTTGATCTGGGTATGTTTGATATGGGCAAATTCACATTCGACTTTGATTACATCACATGAGCTCTGTGAAAAATCTCCAAAGTCAAATTCAAACAACAGTTTAATACAATGCATGACACACACAAAAGAAAAGAGGAAATATCCCCATTCATGAACTAACAAGATCATCATCATCATCGCCATGACTACAAGAGAGGGCCTTCGGTCTTGAAAAGCGCTATATAAGAACTAGCTATTATTATTATTATTATCATGAGTTTACTTTGAAGCGTCACTCACTTTGCCCCATCTTGGTATTGAAATTATTAAAAAATACTTGCTACATGTTTATTATTTTCAGTGGGAACAATAAACAATGAATCAAACAAATATTCATTAGCTCAGAGAACCAGTTATTCTGCTAAATACAAGGATAGAAAATCATGAAAATGCAGTGATTCCAGAGTTGTTCAACCCTCACAGGTCTAGCTTATACAAACAGTTTAGTGCAAATCTTTAGTTATATCTTGAATACTTATTCTCACAAAACAGAGATATTTAATTAATGTAGTATGGAACCACATTCTATCACATGCTTCTAACTTTGGTGAATTATCCTAATGGTACGTGTTATTACAAAAATATAATGAAATAGTTTATAAACTATATATATATATATATATCTCCCTTTCAGCCTTGCACATTGCAGTCATAAATTACTGTCAAACTGGGTACCTACAATACAAGTATTCCTTATTTTCACTACTACACAAATCACACAAAGAAAGCACCACAAAACTCCTATCACATATTGTTATCACATAACACATATTTAGTGAAGTTGAGATTCATAACTGAGTAAAATGTTTCTTCTGCAGTTTTATATGACAGAAAATCAAATGATTCCTGAGAAGGCATGATTGCAAAACTATTAAACGAGGTCCATATTCTTAGAGCTAAAAGACATGGTACCAGTCAGTTATATACGTGTAGTGTGATCTGAATATTTGAGATGCATAATTCAACAGATTCCAGTCATAGATTAGGCCCCTGCAGCTTTGCTATTTTTTTATTTAACCCAATGCAACCACTAGCATTTCAGATGGGAGTGAAATGTCTAGTAAACTAGATAAGTTTAATTTTCATTCTTAAGCAATCTTGAAATGAGACCAAATCATAAGACCACACATATACTAAAATTCTGTGCATGAATGGCAGAGATCAATGACAATAATGATGGTAGTATACATTTCTTTCATTATTAAGAACATGTTACAACGTCTTCAATTGTACTATAAAAATACTGCTATAGTGGCCAGGTAGATGTTCAACAAGAATTTTATAACATCTGTTTGTTTACAATTCTACCATCATTCCAACAAATCTGACAAATGTAGAATGTTGGTATTGGTGGTAATGATTGGCACGGTGGGGCTACTGAATGGCAGTATCCGTCTTTTTCCTCTTGTTGAATAGTGTAAATAAAACCTGTTCAACCAATCCCATTATTCCCTTTCACACTGTCATGGCATTCATCTGCTACCACCTTGCTTCATATACCCAGCCATCTGTCAAATCAAACAGTGCAAGAAGTCTTCTACAGCTACACAGTTGATCTCTGGCTACATGTAGTGACACCAGGGGGACGTTTCACAAAACTTGTCACCAGTGACAAATGACAGTTTTTGTTATAAGCTACTGAAATCCTTGCTTCTGATTGAATATCAGCAGATTGTGTCACTGATTTTTGTCATTTGTCATTGAAAAAAGCTTTGTGAAATGGGCCCCCAGGTGAACTGATCTCCCTGAATGACTTTCTAACTCCAACTAAGTTGCCTTCATGCACAGATATCTCATACATGTATCCAGCTACATTGCCTATAAATCCATTAACATAGTGCAGTATATACTTCTACACTGTTTGGTACTACCAATGTCATTCAGAACTATATCATTCAGTAACCGTTTTACCATACATGCCCTCTGGTGGTCTGTATAGTTTAGGGACTATGTTGTAACCGTTTTACCATATGTGCCCTCTGGTGGTCTGTATAGTTTTAGGGACTATGTTGTAACCGTTTTACCATACATGCCCTCTGGTGGTCTGTATAGTTTAGGGACTATGTTGTAACCGTTTTACCAAACGTGCCCTCTGATGGTCTGTATAGTTTAGGGACTATGTTGTAACCGTTTTACCATACGTGCCCTCTGGTGGTCTGTATAGTTTAGGGACTATGTTGTAACCGTTTTACCATACATGCCCTCTGGTGGTCTGTATAGTTTAGGGACTATGTTGTAACCGTTTTACCATACGTGCCCTCTGATGGTCTGTATAGTTTAGGGACTATGTTGTAACCGTTTTACCATACGTGCCCTCTGGTGGTCTGTATAGTTTAGGGACTATGTTGTAACCGTTTTACCATATGTGCCCTCTGGTGGTCTGTATAGTTTAGGGAACGCTCTTAACTGCATCTTGTTGAATGCGTACTTGTTGATTCCAGTGTTCTTTCTCGAGTTGTCTCTCCTTGTTCCCTCACTGAAAAACAGAAGACACAACAGTAAGAGTGATTTTATTACCATTCTAAGACTTCCCAAAACCTTTGAATAATAGTCTCATATGATGCAAATCAACTTAAATACACAGTGGCTAAAAAACGGACCTCCCTATAAGGTACTGTACAATGCAGACGTTCTACATTTTTTCCCTCTCATAATGCTACAAAAGATGCAGAATCTCAAATTATATTATCTGATTTCAAATTAAATCTTAAAGACTTCAGATGATGCAAAATACATTGAATTGACAATAGAACAGGGAACACATTGTCTGCCTAGAGCCTGAAGGGCAGTATAGTTTAACAAAAAAAAACAACAAAAAAATCAGTAAAAATCTATTCAAAGCCATATTGACTACATTTACAGCAGCAAATGGTCATCTACAAAAGACATATCAACAGTCCAATGTACAGGACATCTAATAGCACAGTTTCATCTTATAGCATGACACAAAATGGACAACACTCTACAATACAAACCTGCGCATGGTGTTGAGTAGATGTACAAACATATGGGGCTCCATCTTGTGTTCATCTTGAAGTAGTTGACATTGTTCTAACGTAACAGACATGCCTGTCCTATCCTTGGCACTCTTACAGCTCATGAAACGGATACCATTGATTCGTCTCACCAACTACAAATGAGGACAACATTTCACATTCATCATACATTCATCAATTCATTTTTTGAAAATTATTTATTTAATCACACAGTGTGGAGCAACGGGGTATGAAACGGTTGGCTCAAGACCGAGGAACTTGGAGAGAAACTTGGAAAGACACTTGATATAGAATTTTGAATGGGTCACTGAACCTGTCATAAACTGACAGATCACTATTGATGATGATTTATTGTAAAGTTATTGTTATTTTATGTAATCAGTGAGGTCCAATTTTAACAAGCCATTCATGTGCTCTTCATGGTCCTCCCACTTCAGACACCTCATTATATGTGTTTATATTGAAGATTGTATAATTTTGTTTTGATCTTGGCGTGGAAATAAATAAAAGCTGCAAATGGTACATGTATCTTCGTGATCGAAAACAAGCAGCAAGTGGTACTACATCCCACGACATGAAAGAGAAAGAGTAAATGAGTCATCCCACAACCCATGCACTGAATGAGAAAAAAACAATCGATGGACCAATAAAAAAAAATTAATCTGAATACACAGAATCTATCATTAAGTGAAACTGAAATTGATTGAACAGCTCCTTCTACAGAGTCACACATTATTATATGTCATTTAATATAGATAGGCATTCAATTGATTTAAAAGTTTTCCTCCACAAAGGGTAATAGTGTCTAATAATAAAGAACTATGAAAATTCAGCAAGCAGATTAACTGCATGAATGGCCAAAAGTACTGAGTGAAGTGAAGAATTAACTAGGCATACCCATGTATTTTTTAGTACATTTACGATGATGTCTACGCTTTCATTAAAGAACATGCACTGTAGCACATATATATTATATTGCTTAGTTTGATGTACACTGTGTATTGTATTTTACCTGTCTGCTGATGTGTAGTATCTCGACATTCTTCTGTCTCTTAGACTGTACATGATGCCTCAAGCTTGTCATCAGCAGCTCTATACTCAATGTACTCGTCGAATGAGGACGATCTGGACAATAAAAAAGAGAAATAAATGAATAGTTTCAATGCAAACAGCAAACAATCTGAAGTTGCACTACTTAGCAAGTAATTTGAGACTCCACTGTAAAAGTTACATTAAATTATAAAATAATATCCTAACACAATTATCACTATCTTACTATCCTTATAATAACTGTAAATCATTCACTATCTGGCAAAAGAAGTAATTAACCAAAATACATAGTTTTTCAGTCAATATACATTCGGATGCAAGAAATCAGTGATCCAACATATATTCAATTCAATTCAATTTATTTATTCATCATCCATAAAAATTATAACAAATATTGACAATATTTGACGATGCATAACAATAATAACAATAGATGAAAGGATACCTTCAAAAAAAGCACGGGGCTTGTACAATAGAAGGCACCTGAACAAAGTTAAATAATACATTTATAATTGCAAAATAATTCACCCAGCCACAAAACACAATAGTCACACACAAAAATGCGCCGACACACGAACACACACACACACACACACAGACACACCCTCACTCACAAACTAACTAACTACTAACCGAAATGTAACGTAAACAATCTTTTGAAAATCATTGTTGGAGTACATCAAGTATTGTAACTGTTAACGAAATGCTGGTTAAGTTTACGTTTGAATACATTGAGTGTGGTTGCATCGGAAATACAATTTTCAATTTCGTTTAAAATTTTGGGACCAGTATACCGAATGGATCTTATATCTAACGAATTTTGAGGTTTTGGCAGTCGAAATTTCATTGAATTGCGGGTAAAATGTGAATGAATATCTGAATTTAGCTGAAACATATCATGAAACGAAAGTGGAAGAGTATTGTTTGTATATCGATACATGAAAATACCAACAAGATATTTATATATGTCAAAAATGTTTAAAAGATTTAACGAATGAAAAATAGGACTAGAATGGGCAAGATAATGCGAAAGAGTACAAATTCGAATAGCTTGTTTCTGTTTCTTAAAAATACTTACTAATCTGGTTTTACACGCTGAACCCCATACAATATTACCACACATGAGATACGGCAAGATAAGAGTATTGTATAATAGAATTAATATATGTGGGGGTACTGTAAATTTCAATTTATATAAAATTCCAATGGTTTTACTTATTTTATTACAGACATGTCTGACATGAAAATCCCATTTTAGATAACAATCAACATGTATACCAAGGAAATTATGACAGTCGACGAAATCAATCAACTCTCCGTCCAATTGTACTTTGGGTAAAGCGATACTCCGTGAATTGTTCAAACAAAAATATATACATTTAGTTTTTTTAACATTGAGACATAGCTTGTTTGTTCTTAACCATTCAACAACCTTGATAAGTTCTGTATTTGTTTGACATATTAAGTCATTCTGATTATAATTTGAGGCAATCAAACAAGTATCATCTGCGTATTGAATAAAGTGAAACAATTTTGAAACACAATATAAATCATTAACATATAATAGGAACAATAGAGGACCTAGAATTGATCCTTGAGGAATACCTGTTTTGATCAAAAGTTTTTTAGAAATATGAGTTTTATACATTGTACATTGATTTCTGTTTGTTAAATAATCTTTAAACCATAAATAGGGTATACCACGAATACCATATCTAGATAACTTAGAAAGTAATATGTCGTGATCCATTACATCGAAAGCTTTCGACAGGTCTAAAAATATACCGATAACAAACTTATTTGAGTGCAATGCGTTACATACTGTATCATTAAAATCAATAAGAGCATGATCAGTTGAATGGTTTGGCCGAAAGCCATATTGATGCATGTATAAAATATTGTTATGTTCAAGAAATTTATATAGACGAACGTAAACTAATTTTTCTAGTAACTTTGAAAAACAAGGAAGTAAAGAAATTGGACGATGGTTGCATATATCATAAGGATCCCCTGTTTTTGGTACAGGAACAATTTTTGCAGTTTTAAGCCGGTTTGGAAATTTTCCAGTCGAAATTGATAAATTCATAATGTGCATCAACGGACGGGCTATAGCGTGAATAGATTTCTTTGCTATATTTTGACTAACATCATCAACTCCAGTGCTATTTGTATTCTTTAAATTCCTAAAAATATTTATAATTTCGTTTTCAGATGTAGGGCACAAAAATAACGAATTTGGATTTGATGCGTTCATGTAATCCAAATGGTGTTTATAAGAGCGAGGAATCTGGGCAGCTGTTTTGGTTCCAACGTCATTAAACATTCTATTGAACAGTTCGGATATTTCGCACTCATTGTCTACTATCACACCGTTGACTTTGAAATGATTCGGCAGGACTTTAGCTTTTCTATTTAAAATACCATTGATAATGCCCCAGGTTTTCTTCAGGTTATTAGAGTTGTATTTAAGCATATCACCATAATATTTTGTTCGTGCTTGTCTTAGAAGAAAAGTAACTTTATTTCGATAAGATTTATACTTCCTACTCAAATCTGAAGAAAATTTCAACTTCAATTGCTTATATAACTTATTTCTCCGATTGATACAAGAGAAAAGATAATTATTTATCCACGGTTTTCGAATTGATTTTTTCTTCCTACTTTTCTCCTTGAGGGTAAAGTGTTTATCATACAATTCAGAATAGATATCTATAAATATATTATATGCCTGTTCGACATTTGTGGATCTATAAACACACGTCCAATCATATAAATGTAGACCAATGCAAAATTGTGCAATGTTTGCCTCCGTAAAATGCCGTGTACGAACATTTAAGATAGGAATAGAAACCTTTAATTTGTAGTTAATTTGAAAAATTGGAAAATGGTCTGTAATATCACAATATAGAACTCCAGAATGAATATCATCGATATATGTTGTCGATCAATGACATTGATTTCGATGTTATTCTGGTGGGTATACAGGTGGAACAATTGCTTTAAGCTTCATTTCGTAAAAGATGCAGAGCTAGAGCTTTGGTTTCAATTGGGTAAGGCTAAGGTAAGGTTAGGGTATAGCCCTGTTTAGCCCATAGTTTAAATAAAGATACAAATCAAAATGTTCTTTTTGATTAATTTTGAACATTTTGTCAAATATTGAAAAGTGCTATATCACATCACATGTAGATACCAACCTTCATGTTGTATTAATCTCAAGTATCTGTCAAAGTAGACATCTATTTTGTGCATGTTCTCCTTGTTGATAGCTTCCTGTAATGATGTGTCTCCAAACCTGTGAAATAAAGCAAAGATTTAGCAATACTTCAATAACATAGACTCTCATCAATCTCAATTACTGTTGGATGACGTTAATCAGAGTGACAACCAACTTCTTTAAAAGCCTCCTATAAGGGGGCTAAAAAGTATAAAAAGCAGGTCAGACTGATTTTCAAATTTTTAGCTGGATTGGAGAGTAAAGTTTCTGTTATTTTACTTGTGATGTTCTTAGCAGAGCTCATCTGTCTTCAAAACTATTATTCCTTTGAAAGAACATTATGGTGTTACCTTCCAAACTGGTAAACAGTTGCAAAAATCCTGTATTTTAAGAGTAACTTGATGGATTCTTAGATATTTAAATAGAGGTCTGGATGTTTCCCAACCAACTGAGTTGTAATAATCCTTCTCCTTCACAGAACTTAAGTATTTTTAAATTAATATTTCAATGAGTATAAGAATATAATTTCCCCTGTACCTCAAGACTCACAATAACTCATATAAAATTTAAGTGAATATTTACTCTTGCCTCGATTGGTATCTTTGAAATCAAATGACAGAATTCAGCTGTTGCATTTATTTTTTACAATCAAAAGATATACTCACAATTCAGCAAGTGACTGTTCTTCATTGATCCCTACAGTGAAGAGAATGGGAGTGACCTTGATGGGCTGACCTCTACTGAGGTCATCTGGTAGCTTGGTCAAGGTGTTCACATCCAGCGGTACTTCTACTACTATGCTGCATCTGAAATGGAAGATTAGAAAGCATTATCAGAACAGTGCCAAAATGACTACTGTTACAAATCTTATTATTAACGATATGGTGTAATTACCATATATTGATTTTTCAAAGTTATTTCTAATGATTTGTATTTTGTTTACATTACCTGTCCTGCATGGACCATTAATCTGGTCGAGTCCTGGGGGTGTTTCACAAATATCCTAAGTCGAACTTAAGTCTAAGTTGGTCTTAAAAATCATGGAGAGCCATTTTTATCCTTAAATTAAAATATATTAGATAGCGGAAATTCAAATAGTTTTTACTTTTTATAAATTCCACATCAAGACCATGAAATCTCCTTGATAATAGAAATCATGAATGATTTTAATTAACATTTTATGCCTTTTAAAATAATTTTTACAATTTTTTTTATTGATGCTAGCAGCTTTCCATAATTGTTAAGTCCAACTTAGGATCTTTGTGAAACACCCCCCCCCCCAGGCTTGTCATTGTATTCTCTCCTTTTCTTAGTATGCCTTTTTCAAAATGTATCTGTTCCTTTATTGCTGAATTATCAATAAAGTGATGTACCAAAAAATGAAATATTCATAAAGATGTTTGAGCACATGCATTCAAAGCAGTTGATGAATGAGAGACTTCACACTATGAACATGACGGACAAAGAAAGCGGACAAAATATACAGTTCCTCATTCTACCCTAAACAATTGCTACGGTAGACAAAAGCTATGGTCACAAATCGGAGCAGCGACCGACCGATCAGTAGCCTGCTCGGTCGCTGCTGGAATTAAGCATCGCCCAGCAATTAGGTCGGTGCCCGGGCGGCGACCGCCCAGGCACCGAGCGTATTTTGGGCGGCGAGTGAAAAATGAGCAGGCGCCTCCCAAATTTTAACTACGCGCTAAAACTTCAGCGGCGACCGAGCGATGCCCTAAAAACGAGCGGTGCCTGGGCGGCCGCCGCTCGGTGGCCGGGCAGCCGCCGGGCAGCTGCCGGGCAGAATTGGTTAAAAACTCGCCGCTCGGCTGCCGAGCAGGCAACTTTTGGGTAATGTGACCATAGCATTAGGAACACCCCTTCACTGCTATTATGTAAACATGTGTAGAACAGGTGAATATGCATGTGACACCTGTTCTACACATTTTTACATAATAGCAGTGAAGGGATGTTCCTTTGTCTACCACAGCATTGAGGGTAGAATGAGGAACTGTATATTTTCTCCGCTTTCTTTGTCCGTCATGTTCATAGTGTCCATAAAGGACCAGTCACCAAGGGTAAAGCTCAGCTAATGTTTGTGATTATAATATTTTTTTAGTTTCTTGTGTATTAGTGTGGGATGGCCGGGTGATCCTTAAATAACGTAGAGTCTTCATGTAATAATACCACAATATAGAGGGATGTCCAAAGATATCTAAAGTTACCTACTTTTTCAGCTTTTCAACTTTGAAACTATAGATTAGGGCTCTGTCTTCTAAACTAGAGTCATGATAGATTTGAATCAACCACAAGTCATCCAGTCATCTTCAGTATCTTCTGTACTGAATTAGGATTGATATCAAATCTCAAATTACGATGTAAACAATTCAAATCAATTACATCTCTCTATGAGATGGGATCCAGCTCTGTGTTATGTTCGGTAGAAATCAATTTAGGTGATTTTAAGAGTTACCACATTACAGGACAAAATTTGAAAGCTAATGTACTGTACATATGATATAATAATCTTGATTTAACGCCCTTTTTTTTGGGGGGGGGTCTAAACAGAAAGAAGGCCTCTTTTAATTTGCACCTCAAACTAAAAGTAGGTTAAGATAGATACCTGCTTCCACAGAGGATAGGTTTATCATCTTCTGATTTGCTTGGAATCAACTTGAATGTTACTCCTTGAAGATCTTTGATTGATGCTGACATGTCTTCCAGCATCCCCATCTCATCACCTAGCAACAAACAAAAAACAACACTCATAATCTTCTTCATAGACTATCTCAATACAAATTAACTAACATGGAGCCAATTACTGAAAGGTTTATAAAAAAGTAACACTTTTTAAACTGATGGAATATGGTTTTAGATTTGTGCAATAAACACTCACTCCACATGGACAACATATTCCTTTACATAAATCAATGTACTACATTGACTAGCAATGACCAAAATCAACTTTCTGGGCTGCAAATAATATTTCTTATTTATAATACATAACACGACGACAATCATCGATTGATCTATTTAGTAGAGTGAATATCTATCCTTGCATCTTAGAAAGGGTTACCCGATACACACATCAATGCCATGTTTATTTTCCACAATCTGCAGGTGTGGCAACGGCTGGCTTAACGGTAAAAAAAAAAAAAAAGTACACCGTAGATTTTAGCACTTTTGTTATCACCTCCTAGATAACTGTAAGCTAAGGGTTATAAATAAAGAATCCCTATTTACTATAATCTTACCATATGTACTGAGTAGACTCTCAAAGTGGGCTAAGAATCCTAGTTTACAGAGCTGTTTGAGGTAACCTCTGTTGTTGATGTTCTCTTTGAGCTGTGTCACTACACCAACAATCAGAGATGTGATCTGATGGAAACAAATATTCAAGAGAGAAAACATTTAAATTTAGAGTCATTGGTTGGAAAGGAAATATATGTATCTATGTATACCATGCCTTTCATCATGCGAATCCAAGAGGCTAAAAGGATCTTAATGAATAACTTCTACTACCTAGACATATTTAATTCAGTATCTTTGATTACATCTGAACAATCATTGTCACTAATAAAGTGATGTTCCTTTGTGGTTTGACAACAAACCAATATGCACAGTTCTGTCTTTATTGATATTTTATAGTGTTGAAAACTTGAGGTGCCAACAATTTAAGTCCAAGGTATTTGATCAACTACAAGAAAAACTTTACTGCTAATATTTTACCCCCAACTGCACATTCTATGTCATAGAGCTCTTAATATTGCTATATTTACAAGACTGCTAAAGATACATACCACTTGGGAAAATACAAGGTCTCTTCTGTTCTGTAGATTCTGCAAAAAATCAAGGTTTTTGTATTCCTCCTGAAACAGATTCAAGAAAAATAAAGATTAGAAAGTAAAGTTCGAGCACTGAGGAGTTCCTTCCCCATCAAAATATTAAACGAGGAATAAACATATGTAGTTACTAATGTTAATGATCAGATTATACAAAGTCTCCCGAGACCATTCTTCCACACCCAGATGTTAAAGATGTATAGTAGTGGGCTCTCATGAGGAATTTGACACCATTAGGGGGTTTACCCAATAACAGGTGTTGTCAATCATCAGGATTAGCTTTCAGTTTTATGACCAACAGCCCTTACGTAAAGCTCTGCATTTCCCATCAATCACACCATACGGAAAAGTGATCATCTTAATTTCCCTTACCCAAAGACTCTTCGAGATAGTAGGGGATTTCTCGATGGGACCTCGGGTTTGCTGTGTGCAGACTTGTACACCCTGATATTTCCACCAAGTCTGGTGGCGGCGAATTATGACCCACTACAATTGAAAACTGACTAACACCTCCCTTTAAAGTGTGGTACCAAACTTTGTTTCCTTGCTCTCTTCTTGCCACTCCCCTTACCCATATTCTCCAACCTCTTTCTTCTTGAACACCACCTACAACAAATTCTAACAAACTGCAATTCAAGATAATTATGAGACTTCAATATCTATGTCTTTTCTTTTGTCCCAAATTACATAACAATAATAATAGTTACATTCCGCTTATTACTAATGTCTATGTGTTGTATGAGACTAGCATTAGCCAAGCTAGGACCGGTAGGAAGGAATTCCTTGAATGCTGTGAGCACCAAAATCGGTAGCCTAGCAGAGCCGGGGTAATATTGGAGCGCTTTGAGCACCTTGCAGGGTGGATATGTGCACTATATAAATATCCAATATTACTATTATTATAAGGTGCTCTGGCGTTCAAGGAAATTCTTCTCACCGGGTACCCATTAGCATCACCTGAATGGAGATTGTGTCAAAGTTGCTACATTATTTAATACCTGTAATCTCTGGAAGCCCACACTGAACTTGGCTTGTTCTTGTAGCTTGATCAGAGCCTCATTGAGAGACTGGAGTCCAGGGTCTACTGCTACCATTCTCTCCTCAGCACTAGCAGCCTCAGGTAACATCTCAACTACTTGCTGTAGCATGCTCACAGAGTCCAGAATCTTCTTGCACATACAATCCTATAGAGTAGCAAAGATAATCACATGAAAGTTATTCTCTTTCATCACTGGCAAACCTAAGTAAATAACAGTAATCTTTTACATAAACAATCTTGAAGAGGCAATGATTTCATTCCCCTTTCTGCACTGGCAGGTTTGACAAAGCATTTCAGCTACTTCATGTAGCACGTTCACCTAGTCTTAGATCTTCTTACACATATAAATAGAAGCAGACTCAGGCAACAACTCAACTACTTAATGTAACATTCTCCCTAGTCTTAAATCAAATCCTCAGGAGTGAGAAACTACTACTGATGAGACACTTTATCTGTAAAGACATGATTTCTCTAGATAATAATTTGAACTACCAATAATCTTCATAGATAGTACAGCATATTACTCATCCATAAAGGGACACCTTCTCTATTAGGACATGATTTGTATTGACAAACACACAGTCCTCCCTATCTATAAAGGTAGTGCAGTACATGTTACTCACCCATGATGGGACACCTTCTCTGTTAGGACATGATTTGTATTGACAAACACATAGTCCTCCCTATCTATACAAGTAGTTCAGTACATGTTACTCACCCATGACGGGACACCTTCTCTATTAGGACATGATTTGTATTGACAAACACATAGTACTCCCATAGAGATATATACTTAATAAGGCTAGAGTGCGGACTCGTCATACGCGCCCGTTCAAAGCTCTGTGCGCGCATGGAGCGCGGTCCGCCATTACTAAGGAGGGCACAACTTCGAGAAATACCCGGATGTTCCCTTCGAAACTGTGCTACTGATAAGCAATGTGAAGCTTTATTTTTCGAGTTGATTTATCGGTTTTCGAGTATGAAACGTTATAATTGTGGTATTTTGCATAATGCATGAACCCTACTCATGCCTCAGTCATGGTATCTGGTGTAGGTCAAGATTAATTACGGGTGTTATGGTGAGGTAAAAGGGACACAAAAAGTTATTTATATTTCAGTATATCTTCAATTTTTCTTCCTCTTTGTCAATATAAAACTGCGATATTATGACATCAAATATTACTTGGCTTTCAACCAATCAGAATAAAGCATTTGGGACTTGTATTTGATATTTATGTCATGATATTAACCAAAGTTTTATGCTACAGGGCCAATGCCGGGGGTCAATGTTTCTAATTCAGTTATTATGAGAGCCAGGGTTTATTGATTTAAAACGCTTTAAAGGTTATATATTCATTTTATGTTTATGGCTATTATAAACAGATTGATACTTATAGATTTGGGATAGAGATGGGTATGTAGATAGCTAGACACATAAATAGATGGATAGATAGATATAACATAGAAGGATAGGTAGATAATGGAAATGCAGATATAGGACGATACTGAAGATAGGAAGAGGGGAAAGGAAAGAATTATACACATTTATTTAAAAAAAATTATGTTATTTACTCATCCAATCATTCATCCATCCATCCAAACATTCTTTTTCTTCTTCTCTCACTCATTTTATATCAAATTCACACCTTATGTCTTTCACCTAATCTCTATAAAATTTCTATATGTCTGAAAGAATAATTCAATTTTTTACAGTTCACTATAAATATATATGAATATTCTTTAAAAACAGCTGATCATTGATGTAATAATTATTTATTCACATCACCTTTTTTCTCCATAAATAATATTCTCCTTGATACAGTGTATTTCTTATTTTCTTCATCAACCAGTTTTAGAGAATAAACTTATAATTCAATTTGAAGGAAAAAAATGAATAAATGAACCTTTTATTACCACACGGCACACGTGTGTTGATATTCTACAGCATAGGCATTTAAGTTTTGACATTTTATTATACTGCAATAATACAACACAATTGAAAGGACAGACATTGCAAAAACAACACCTCAGATTTTAGCCCCAAATTTACTGTCACGGATCATAGGCAACACAACCACGACAAATTGATTCGCCACCAAAGACAAGCATTACACATCCCAAAACCGCCACAATAACTCCCAAAACATAAATGTCAGGAGGCCAATGTCTATGTGTCAAGATGTCAGCGATAACGAACACTTTATTAACTAGTCTTGGCTCCAAGCGCACGCAGGCGCGTTACATTTACTAATAATACAAAGACATTTCATCGAGTAATAAATGCAAACCAGAAAAAGTAATTGAGCATATATATTCCAAGTCACCTGTATTGCTATGAAGAACTATAATTGAAGAGACTTACATCTCAGGATACTGCACTACACTATTCAGTGAAACCTCATAGTAACATGGTCTTTTGACATCATTATTCATCAGGTATAATAATAAATTTGAAACTGATTACCCTCAAATGTACACAGTAGATACAACAAGCCAAAGAGTGCACAATCTTATGGGTTTACATCTAGTGACATTATTCCATATAATTGTTCTGTTATCAAATCTCTTCAAAAGCAGTTTTCCATTTTGGAACAAAATTCAAACCTATGTACAAAACGATCTATGGGTGTGTATATGGTGTGCAACTGTGCATTACACAAGCTTTTCAATTGCAACACATCTGTGAATTCTTCTCGTTTATTGAAAATGGGCTCACTTGATGTGAATTTCTTGCTTTTCATCTTTAATGATGTAAATCACTTGGTTGAGAGCAATCCAGACAATGTTATAAAAAAAGGTCTACATGTTTATCTCAGGTTATCCATACTGTACCTGCAGAATCAAAGCACATGTAGAGTGCAAATAATTTGCAAAAGTTATAGCAACTGAATCAGATACAGCAGGTACAATTATGAAGCTTATAGAGTAAATATTCAAATACAGTGTACCTCACAACAACTCAAAATTCAAGTACATTTTGTTTAACCCCTAATTTAATCAACTCTTCTAAGTTCCACTTTAGTTTGCCTTCGTGTAAAGTTAACAAACAGAAAATTATGGTTAGGTTGTGCAACTGTCACAATGTGTCCCAAGAATTTTATTTCATTACACAGAACAAAAGTCTCAGATTGTTCTGTTTTTTTAAAAGATTATTGAAAGCTCTCTCCAGTTTTAAACGGCTTCACAGTCAATCATCCAGTGGATAAGCTATGCAGACAAGAGGCAAAATATAAAAGACTGATCTGTCTTTGTAGTTTGTACGAATGAAGTTCTATGTTTTGGTTTTTTTTCCTGAAAATGCGTTCTCTCCAAAGTTGTGTTGAAGTAGGTCAAGCTGATCCTGGCTAATGAGCTTGCTTTCGTGGACTTCCTGCAAGAGAGTCCTGGTTTTTCCATCTCTCCTGTTTACCTTGTTTCACCACTTGAAGCTGTTTCTTGGCATCCTGCACTTGCTGTCTGGTTATATTCAGTTTCTAATCAACTCAGACAGAAAAAGAATAGTCATGTTCTTTTGTAATGTCATAGGGTTTCTTTGGAGGCACGGGAACACTTTCGGATGTTGTACATGGTTTTGCTGGGAGTCTTGAGCCATGGGTCTGTTTATAGGGAGGATGTCAAAGGGAAAGACAGTAGGCACAGCTCTAGGAATGAGATGTGGTGTGTAACATCCTTTCCTCTCTTGAGTGTATTCCTGCATTACAATAAAAGCAAATGGAAACAATAATGAGTTTTTTCTCATAACATGACAATTGTTCTACTATTCATGCTATTTCATGTGATTTTTAAGACTGAAACTGAAAGCAGCTTCCAGCCAAATAAATAAAATAATAATGTCAGCAAGTCATAAGCAAATTTGATAGAAATAGTGTAGTGTGCGGTGGGATTTTTAGGCTTGCCTAGCCTAGTTGGATAACTCCTGTGATGTGAAATATGGCAGGCTAGCCTGGCTTAGACCAAAAGCTTCAGTCTCTCTATATCGTCGGTTGTTCTACTGAGACTGCATCTGGCTCCACTAGACCTCTGATTATATTATGGGGAATGTCAACAAATGTCAGTTTTATTAAAGAAATGACCCATATCAGACGGTTATTTCTGTCTAACCTGGCTTTGCTTTTCAGGCTTTAGAAATTAGAGACTAGAGTTTAGATCTAGAGTCTAGAGTCTAGATCTATCATCTAGCTCTAGTCTAGTCTAGTTAAAATATAAAGAAGCTGACATTTGATTTTTAATTTATCTTGAAATTAGATAAGATCAAATTAATTATATCATTTTATTCTAGACTTTCCTTTAATAGAATCAAGCTCATGGAGTTATATTTCCGAGTTGGACTCTCTGACTCTTGGAGTTGCGAGCGACTCCAGCGCAGCAGAATTTTCCCATCACCATCCCCAGAACCTTAACCCATGCCTGCCCCAGCCCGGCGGGCGTGGACTGGCGCGCTCCGCTGCTGCAGGAGCTGCCGTGGCTTGTCATGAGACAACCCGGGTACAGACTACAGTCACTGCATAAACTACATTTTTAGCTCTAAAATCTCCTTATTAATCAACATAACATTAAGAAGAACTTACTTGTGAAATATTATGCAGTTCCCTTTCTTTCTTCGGTTCGAACATCCAAATGCAACGCACGAACCTGGCTTCTTCAATTTTTCCACGTATGTTGTGCACAGTATCTTGTTGGGTCGTCCGTTTTTCTGCCCTCCTTAGTAATGGCGGCCACCGCTCCAGCTCGGAGCAGCAATTTGAGCGAGTACGCCCTCTAGTGTTTAGTAGTATATATCTCTATGAGTACTCCTTATCTATACAAGTAGTGCAGTACATGTTATTTACCCATGATGGGACACCTTCTCTATTAGGACATGATTTGTATTGACAAACACACAGTCCTCCCTATCTATAAAGGTAGTGTAGTACATGTTACTCACCCATGATGGGACACCTTCTCTGTTAGGACATGATTTGTATTGACAAACACATAGTCCTCCCTATCTATAAAGGTAGTGCAGTACATGTTACTCACCCATGATGGGACACCTTCTCTGTTAGGACATGATTTGTATTGACAAACACATAGTCCTCCCTATCTATAAAGGTAGTGCAGTACATGTTACTCACCCATGATGGGACACCTTCTCTGTTAGGACATGATTTGTATTGACAAACACATAGTCCTCCCTATCTATAAAGGTAGTGCAGTACATGTTACTCACCCATGATGGGACACCTTCTCTGTTAGGACATGATTTGTATTGACAAACACATAGTCCTCCCTATCTATAAAGGTAGTGCAGTACATGTTACTCACCCATGATGGGACACCTTCTCTGTTAGGACATGATTTGTATTGACAAACACATAGTCCTCCCTATCTATAAAGGTAGTGCAGTGCATGTTACTCACCCATGATGGGACACCTTCTCTGTTAGGACATGATTTTCCAGGTAAACATACTCCATTCATCTCCCAATCTTCATAGATCCCATTTGACACACCAGTACTAGGGCTAGTGGGGCTTGTACATCCACTACCTGAGCTTAGTACGCTACTCCTCTGGGGTGGCTGTAAACAAATATTTATACATTATCAGTTAAACTGTACTGCAAAAATAATTATCCTTTCAGGTTGCAGGGTATCTGAAGCCTGAACAACTTTTTTGGGCCATTATTTACACAAAAAAAGAGAAGAAAAATAGTGGCAGTCTGTAGTTCTAATAGGAAACATAATTGCCAATATCATTAATATTACAAGCTTTATTGCAGTTACAAAAACTACAAAACGCAGCTGCATGCATCATTTCTCTGTCAAGCAAACCTAGTCACATTACATCTATCTTACAAAATCTCCATTGGTTGCCCGTAAAGGAACGTACAATCTTCAAAATCCTTCTTTTAGTTCATCAAATTATGAATAGAACTGCTCCTGAATACAACCATTCTTTAGTTAACCTCTACCAACCCACACCTACCCTCCAATCTGGTCATCTACACATACCACTTTCAAAGAAATCTTGGGGGAACAAGCTTTTGCTCATGCCAGACCAGCCCTGTGGGCTTCACTTCCACAGGAGGTGAAAAACTGATCTTCAACGTCTTTTAAGAGCAACCTTAAATCCCATTTGTTCAATTTTGCGTATCAAAGACAGACATTCATTCATGTTTTCATTTTTGTATTGCTTTCTTTCTTATGTAAATGTTCACAATCCCTTTGTCATGATGTAATGTGTTCCCTAATATTTTCAAACGCCTTGAGCGCTTAATTAGAATAGATAACGACGCTATATAAATCTCAGGTATTATCTAATTGTATTATTTACACCTCAATAAATTTAATAAAAAAACGAAATGTACTCAACTGAATATCAATTACTTACTATGTTTGAAATCAGAAACATTGTGATCCTAGTATTTAACTGCCCTGGATTAACTGAACAGATCACATGAAACAAATCAAACACTCCCGTTTTTAAATTTTGAAACAAGACTTGTTACTTACTGATGAAACACTGATGCTGCTGTTGCGTGAATTACCAGCGCTCCCATTGTCGGTGGTAACAGGATGATGGTGACTTTTATGATGCTTGCGATCTGACTTGCCTTCAGCCTTAGTAGCATCTTGGTATGATCCATGGGTCTTCTGTAATGCTGGGACTACACACTGCTCTAAGAGTAAGGTTACCTGCGAGATCAACACACACAGAAACATATACATGGGACTGGATTGTAAATCAATGAGAATGATCATACTTGAGTCTGTCTGGTACATGGAAAGCAGATAAGGTTACATTATGGAAGATGATATGAAAGGATCTATGGTGGACAACTCTAATATACATTGTTATTTTCAGTAAATTTCTCTGGTTCTGGTGATTTTTTTCCTACTTCTCTCTTTGGGATGACACAATTTTCATAAGTTTTGTTTTACATTACATATTTTACAACAAAATCCATTAAGCGATGAAATGAAATAAATAAATAGGCCAAAACAAGGAAATGCAATATATATAACACCTATTCACACAAGGAATAAGGATGGCAATGATACATTAGTTCTGCAAATCAGTTGATCATCTGATATTCTATAAAATATTATAAGAACAAAATCTGACAAGCTTTAGGGGAACTTTCTAGACATACATGTACAATTGCTTTGTCAGAGTAGCAACTATAAAGATGTATCACAGCAAGTGACATTGTGTAGGAGCCAATTCAGCTCTCAACACAAAATGAACACACAATGCATAGTCATTGATAACACTGCATCAGGGTACCGGTACATAGAAGTTTAATTTAGACTTGTTGTTATTCTGCCTATGAGGATGTAACTTGAATTTGCCTTGCTTCTTTTACAATATCCTGAAAACCTTATTTAAAAATTCTTACCATAAGCCTCCTAGTAATTTTTTATTTATGGATGTATTTAATAAGTCCATGCCTCAAATTTTAAAATTTGTTACAAGTGGAATATTAGTATATACATGAATGTTATATGCTGGCTTCTTGTTATTAGTTGATCTTTCTTGAAGCTCAAATGCTTGACTATTCAATCATCATGAAAAAGACATTCTATATTATGCGCTTGAGTACAATACAATGTGCCTCCTGCCACCCCCTTCCAACCCTGTTCAAGTAAACTAGTTTGCATTATAAGCCAACTGTATATGGTTTAGTCAAATGACAGGTATATAGGTTACATTGAAGAAAATACATTACACCTGACTGATTCATTACATGTTATATATATGTGTGTGCTAGTGGAGATATGTATTCAAATTAAGGTTAGGATCCATTAGTAATATGACACAAACTAAGCAATAAATGAATATTTGTACATAATAACAGAATCAATCAACACTTTTGGTAATTTCATCCATAGAGGTATTTTCCTTTACTGATTCGCTGCCATCTATTTTCATTTGAATCATTTCACTGAAGATGGCTCTTGAAGCTTAATATTGAGTTTGTAATACATAAAAGATCACAGAGGTAGTTGGTTTGATGTACCCCTTTAAAGGGATCCAGTAACTTTGTCTCAGATTCTGAAACAAAATCCTGGATTTAGCTCATGCTGCAATGATAATTATAAACCTTTAGGTCAGTCAGGAACCCCATGACTTTTACAAGCCGATCACCTGTCTAATTATCACAATATGTATGATTGGAATTACAAATTTTGAAAACCGTTTCCTAAACGGTTTTCATAACAATACAGTCTATTGGGGAAAACGAGTATGGTAAAACCGGTCACTCAAAGATTTTTACTTTTTTGAGGCATTTCTTGATCATTTTGAAGCACGATTTTTGTAGGGCTTCAATATTACACCATATTACAGACACTGATAACACGTAAGGTCGTGCATCTCGGATTTAACATTGTTAAACGATGCCTTTAAATAAAGACATTCTTAAAGGAGCTAGCCACTGACTGCTCTCACTTCAAGTATTATGCAACCTAGATTTACTTCCAAGTTGGAGCATATTAAGCTGCTCATGGCTTTAGTTCAAATGTTTCAAGTTAGTTGTGCAGTGAAAGCTGAACTGAAAGTCGATGAATGAAAGATTTTACTTGACACAATAATACTTTTTAACATGATGTTAAAATGTTTAATAGGTACATACATTGGCATGCTAGGTTGGGATAACATAGAAAATCTCTGACATTAATCATTAACACCTTATAGACCAAACCAATTGGAATCCAAATCAATTGAAGACAAGGATGAAATATAAAGGGTTTATAAAACCATATTCAACACTCTCTCACTAGGTATACAATGAAGACACTGAATTAGTACAAATGGGATTACACGCTTAAGCATCATGCAAAAAGAAACACATAGATTTAGAGACCTACCTCTCTGCAGAAGATGTTAATCTTTTTTTTTTTTTTATCCCATCATGATAAACAAGAAACATTGAAATACAAGTTAGATTAAATAATCCCATTGACAAGTCCACAAGTGAATAAAATTGAAATCAATAAAATATGCAAATTGTGCATTCCATTTTCAAGTGTTACATACAGCACATTACTTAAAGAATTTCACATATATACATGTGTATCATATGTTAACACAGTAACACATTAATCAATACGTGTATGCTATCTCAATTGATTATACACACACACATAATATGAGCTGGTATTTGAAGACCTGTTATGAATGTACACATGTGCATTTATCTAGTATACTTGGCATTATCTTGAATTGTATTCTATACAACTTTTATTCAAATACACACTGTACATCGTTATACTTTTCTTGCAAATCTGAAAAACTGGATATTATAAGCATCCTATACATACCAATATCATGGTCTCTAGTTAATAACAAACAAGGAAGAATGCCTAGTACCATTTCACACAGTGCAATGCACAATAAATATGCTTGGATTTTTGTTAATTTGAACATTCTATGCATACAAGACATTTTAAAAGCCCATTGAGGAGAGTATAAACATTCTTGAATATAAGAAACTATCTTGTATCTATTACCTGTTCAATGAGAGCCTGTGTCATATGCTTCATGGTGGTGACATCTTTGTACTTGGCAGCTAAGCTAACGTCTTTACAGCACTGATCAACCTTCTCTCTCAGCTCAGACACTCTGGTTAACACATCAGCTGCTTGGGAGGATAGGCAATGATTGTTGCCAACACTGCCGGCAGGGTTGGAGAAGAACGAAAGGTTTCAAAACAATTATCAAGAATACTGCAAACGAGGAAATATTTACGGTGTAATTTTCGCAGATTTCGCTCTGAAATTGGCGTCCGCGAATTTTAGAACCTGCGAAAATATAAACATGGCTTCTTTTGCGTGTCCTGAACGGGCTGAATTTGGTTCAACGCGAATTTAAGAACCAGTGAATATGTTTTGGGGTCGCTCAGCGCGAAAAATTAATCGCGGGAAAATAACAGCGTTAACAGTATTTGGGAAATTCAGTATGGGGGAGAAATGATCTCAAATGAAGTACTGGCTTCACTTTATCAAACTTGTTGAAGAACAGCTGTGGATTTTTTTCTCTTGGAAAAGTAATGATTCAAATTCATTTTGAATTTAATTTAAATTAACTTAATATCTGCAAAGGAATCTTTAAGCTGCTAATTTATAAATTTCAGGAAAATTTCTTTCAAAAATTAAATAATATTTCTCACAGATTTGAAAATAATTGTTTCTCAGATCTATTTATTTACCTTATGAAGAAACAAACTATGAAGACAATAACATGAACAATCCTTTTAATTTCATAGTATATCTAGGTAAATTATGGCTGTCTACAAGATATCCTTCATTGATGATTGAGTTCAAGAGACGAGATGTATATCGTTGCCTGGCTAGGAGAAGGGCGTTAGCTCGAATTTCAGGTAAAAAAATGAAGCATTAGCACTAAATCGTCTCAAACTTTTATAAAACTGACTTATTTCCGGGAATTTTTTTTTGTGTCTTTTAAGTTTTAAAACAATTTTCGGGACGGAAAGCAGTTTAAATATCAAACAAATCTTTAAATGTGTATAATTCGAAAAGTAATTTTCTGCCCGCCGGCCGACGATATATCTTGGTACTCACAGTCTACTTTGTTCATCTGCATACTGCTGGAAAAGTCTTCTTAGTCCTCCATGTTTGAACTTCATTGTGTGTGCACAGGGGGCTCCAAAGGTGATGGTGTTATATACAACTCCTGTATAGAGGATGCAGAATATATCATAGAACGGTCTCTTATATTTCATTGAGCAGAATAGGTAGTGTTGAAAGAGACTTGTAACCACTTCGATTGATTGGACATCAAAAAGAATTCAGGCGAGTTCAACAAAATATCTTAATTTGATAGAAAGTATCCAAAATTATTATATAAAAAGTCTCCAAGAAGATGAATTTACAATGCAATTTTGCAATAGATTACACTTGCATTGATATCCTCAAATACAATGTCCAAGAATATTTTGAATTAAAAATGAAGTCTTTTACATAGTGCCCCTAAATCTTTCTGATATTGAAAGAGGTTACCAAATCTCAATCAAAAGGAATAATACCTAATTAAAACAAGGGAAACGCTCTCGGCGGTCTCGCCTGCATATTCTGCAATTCAATATGATAAACCAGAATGTCAATGACGTAGCGCTCATCCGCATCTCGCAACAACAAATATCGTAAATTTTATGTGGTACACTTTTGAACTGGTCAAAAAATAAAAATTTGATGCCCTGGAAGGGACATAATTTGATTTCATTTGCATAAAGTACCATAAATAATCAATGGAGCAAAATCTCACAATTCTGTGTAGAAGTTTAGTGTTCCAAATTTAGCTCTACCAGATAAGGCAAACCAAATCAAAATCGGTCAAGAAATGAGGGAAAAGAAGCAATTTTTGTTATTTTTGGAATAAATTTGCATAAATTACCATAATTAATTAATGGAGAACAATTTCAAAATTCTGTGTAGAAGTTTAGTGTAACAAAGTTAGCTCTACGATATAAAGCAAACCAAATCAAAATCGGTCGAGAAATGAAGGAGAAGAAGCCTTTTTTGTGATTTTTGAATAAATTAGCATAAATTAGCATAGATAATGAATTTCACGATTCTGTGTAGAAATTTTAAATCCCCCTCCTAGCCCTATCATATGAAACAATCAGAATCAAAATCAGTTGAAAAATAAAGAAGAAGAAGCATTTTGAAAATCTTGATGTTGATGCCACAACAAAGTCTAAGTTTGTTGACCTTAAATGACCTTTGACCTTAACTTAGTGACCTGAAATTCTACTCACATGATTGGGGAGACTTGATAACCCTATAGTCCAAGTTTCATTGACTAAGAACTTATACTTTCAACATTATATCAAAAATTCAAAAACTTAACCTTAGGTTAAGTTTTCGATGATGATACATAAATTAAAAAAAAAAAAAGGTTTTCGATGATGATGCTACAACATAGTCCAAGTCTGTTGAACTGAAATGACCTTTGACCTTGAATTTGTGATCTGAAATTCTACTCACATGATTGGGGATACTTGATTACTCTATAGTCAAAGTTTCATTGACTAAGAACTTATACTTTAAACTTATATCAAAAATTCAAAAACTTAACCTTAGGTTAAGTTTTTGATGTTGGCGCCTATGTCTCGCTTTTTGCTACGCAGGCGAGACAAAAACTATTTATAAAAATATATGTTCTCTAACAGGTATTCAAACAGTTATTACAAGCAATCTCATATCTTGCTTGGGACTAGCCTGTAAATATACTCACATCATTTTGACTGGAAATACCTTGTTTTATTTAATACATTAATCATATACTTCATCACATGGATCTCTGAGGAACAGAAGTCTGATATATCGAGGGATCAGTGACACAAAGATGTAACTCCATTTCAGCCATTTTGAGAAAAAGTGGTTTATGTGTCACTGAGCACTTGGGCCTGGAAGAGTTAAGTCTATGTTTCACTAGCCATTGGCTGCAATGGGGTGTTGAGTGGAGTAAAGTCTTTGTGTTTCCTGGAAAGTCCAAATTTTCTGATCATTTTGATATCAAATACTCATTTTGGCAAAATATGGAGTTACTTCTTTGTGCCACTGAACCCTCGATATATAAACATACCTTTTGAGCCTTGCTCCTCAACTCTCAATCTCTGAAGATGAAGATTGGTAGGTACAAACTCAAGTCTCTTATCAGTCTTCTCTGTGCTCTTCTTGAATAACCTAAGCTCTGCAAAAAATAGGAATTAACAATTTATTACAGGTGACAGTCATCTATAAATAGCAGGGGTGATAGTGAGCATATGATTTGACGACTGGGAGGAATAGAAAAACACAAGTTTCATTTCACTCCTATGCTCTTCTTTAATAACTGTACCTCTGTCACAGATAATAATCAGGATCCAAAACTGATATTGTTCCTTATACAATGACTTCTATTTAACATTCTTCAATGGTATACAATGGAGAAGAAGAAAAAAACTGTCATATGAAACTGATATTAAATCTGACAAATCTACTGTGAATTAATTTTATTTCAATATTGTGTGTCATGTGAGCGTGTCAGAATGGGTTAATGTGACCATTTCCACCACAATCTGCCGTAGCTTCTAGATGGATGTATGGAAAAGCTGGATATCATAAAATGGGTGCATTAATCAGTACTGTCTAAGTTCCAGGGCCATTAGAACTCCAGTTTACCTATCCCTAATATTTTCTAATCATTTCAACACACAGTTTACTCACAGTGTACCAACCCTCCTATACATGATCGTGCACTGTCTTATCACACCTGGAATACGTGCTTCAATTTAACCACTTCCTCTTCACATCACTCAACGTCACTCCGCATCAAATGTTGGTTGCTATGACAACCATTAAACATGACAGGAAGGGGAGGAGCCCCCCTTACCACATGCAAACATTTGAATGTTAATCTGCAGGGGGGCTGTGGGGTGCTGTGGGGGTCTGAGCGGAAGGGTACGGTAGTGGAAGTGAAGGGTTCCTGTATTGGAAATGGGACACTCCGTGAGGGATAAGGGTGGCTCCTAGTTTAAACCTGTCTACAATGATGTAATGCTGCACTCTAATAGCAGTTTGCCTAATACCTTTAAAGGTAGTGATCATCATTTCAGGCTTTCTCATCCTCTTCTTTTCTTCATCAAAGCTGGATGTCTAATTACAATTTCTATACTATCAGTATGAAATAATGAACATGTTTATATAACATCGCACATTAAAGAAAACTAACAGGTGAAACCTCTTCACAATAAAGTAAATGATGATCATAAGACTCTACGTACTCCCATTTTCCACTTGACTCTCTTTTTGATTATATTTATCTAAAAGAGAATACATTTTGAACACTTAAGTCAGTGATATAGTTTACCCTTTTTCTGCATCTTCTTTAGTTGATCCAAGGATTGTGTGTACTGTTCTATCATAGTAACATGTTCAGCCATCACAGCTCGACCTATTCTATCCCAGTCTTCTGAGGGCTGTAGAGGGTGAGATTTCAAAGAGAGAGAGAGGGAGAGAGGTGAGGAGGGAGAGAGAGAGAGAGAGAGAGAGAGAGAGAGAGAGAGGGAGAGGGAGAGAGAGAGGTGGAGAGGGAGACACAGAAAGAGGAAGTAAGGGAGGATTGAGATAGAAGAAGATAAAGGAACATAGAGAGTGCCAGAAACAAATGGAGATGGAGAGAGAGTGAGTGAGATAGGGAGGGGGTGGAGCAAGGGAGAGGAGAGGGAAGGGGGTAATAATGTGTAAAAGGGAGACAGAGAGAAGGAGAGGAGAGACAGCGAATTGGAATAAGGGAGAGATTTAGATAGAATAAAGGAAGATAGAGCGCCAGAAATAGATGGAAATGGAGAGAGAGATAGATAGAGAGTGAGATATGGAGGGGAATGGAGCAAGGGAGGGGGTAATAGTGTGTTTAAGGGAGACAGAGAGAAGGAGAGGAGAGACAGAGAATGGAGGTAAGGGAGAGATTGAGATAGAATAATAATAATAATAATAATAATAATAATAATATAGAGTATTTGTAATAAAGGAAGATAAAGAGAGTGCCAGAAATAGACGGAGATGGAGGAAGAGAGAGAGAGAGAGAGAGAGAGAGAGAGAGTGAGATAGGAGGGGGGATGGAGCGAGAGTAGTAACATGGTGAGATGGGGAGTTACATTGCAGAATAAAGAACAGGATGTGAGTGAGAGGGGAAAATAAATATGAGTATGATAAGATTAACACAATATTTCTTCTTTTTTTTTCATTTCATTTCGTTTATTTCCATTTCCAACAAAAGAAATAAAGTACATGGGATTGCATTGTACTTAGTAAAACAATGAAACTCAACAATATATTTGTAATTGGTCCACAGTGTATAATAGGCATATAAAACAGGTTGGTCATGGAGGGGACTGCTGAAAAGCTGGGCTTGTAGATTGCAGCCCCCTATAACTTATAGTTGCAAAAATAGTATATCAATAATAAAGGAACGCACAAATACATAAACCAATAAAACATAACATAGAAGGAGTGAAAGGGACAAGGAAAGAAGGGAGACAACGAGAGAGGGCAGGGCTCTTACCTATAACACACACAACACAACACGGGCCGAATATTCTCATTTTGCCTTCCTAGTTATAAGGGTTAACATCAATAAGATTAAACAAAATTCCATTAAAGGTTCATGCAAGTGGTTGGCAATATATTTAGGTTTGAAAAGTCTTCAATTCTCACTACTTGTTTTTGAAACCTTTTGATAGATCAGTGAATCCACACTACCGAAACCAGCGATATGAAACTTGCAAGACACACTTTAAAAGGTACGAATAGAGCAGTGCATATTAGTCTCTCATATCACGCTACATGTACTTTTGTGTGGCTTTAAATAATAATAATAATAATAATAATAATGGTGGCTTCTTATAAAGCGCACATGTCCGTCACGTTGTGACGCTCCTGGCGCTGCCCCGAATATGACATACCCTGATTAAACCATGACAAACATGTACATGTAATGTAACATACTATTTACAGTAATTGTAGAATCAATGTGACAGTACTTAAAGGTAAAGACCAGTTATGGTCATGCGATTGCATTGTGAAAGAAATGTTGTGGAATCGACCAGAAAAGGTTGATCATCTAGCATTTAAGTATTGGTGTGTACTGCAAGGTTCTGGAATCATCAAAATGATAAGAAATTTGGCCCAGTCTTTGTAAAGTTACAAGCACTGTACACAGAAAAATGTATACGGGACTACGCACACGTGCGCGACACGTGTGTTTATCTCACACACCAATAGATAAACTAATTTACCAAATATATCAATTAGTAGGCGGTTTCCCAGCAAAATTTTTATCATCATGTATTAGTCAAAACATACTCTTTCACATGATTGGTAATAAGAGCTTCCATTTCCTTTTTTGAAACTGGGGCGTTTCCAATACTGGTCTATACCTTTAAACATACTCTTTCATAGTCACACTCTTGCTACATGAATAATCATAACTTTTGTCACAAACTTCTACAAAGTTTGTATGTGCATATATCACTTCTTACATATTTCACTTTCACTAAAACATCATTCTAAGATAACATGTAACTCACCAAGGCAAACACTGAAAGTTCTTTTAACTTCCTCTTCTCCTCATCTAAATATAATTCTCTGCAAAACAAGAGAGGACACAATTAGAAAAGAATAAAGATGAAAATATTTCCTGCTCAAGCAGAATTTCACCATTTATTTCAGTAATATGTAACAATCAAGCTCGCTTAATTGGGAATAGTATCAGGATCTGCTTATTACAAAAATATCATTGCCAAGTGAGAATTCCTTCCTCCTTGCCATATACAACATAATACAACATGACTATACTTTAAAAGAAAGGCTTTCTGCCAAAAAGGTATTATATTATTTCAATAACAGGACAAATGGAATCATTAAGCTACATGGCCACAAAGAAAACATTAGATAAGATATTTTCTTTGAGGATTGGAATTAGAGATGAATTACCTCAAGTTTCATTTCATGTTATCTGGCAAGAAAATGATTACAATAAAATAGATTCTCAAGAAAAACAAAGAGAAGAGGAAAAGCTATGTGGAATAATGCTTACAGCTAGATGCATGATGGGGGGGGGGGGTTAATGTTTTCTATCAAACTACCTAACTCTAATTGAAAAGGAAGAAAGAAAACAAATTGAGTAAATGTTCAAATGATCCTTACAACATCTTCTGTGGAATGTAGAACGAGAGTTTGCTCTCCGCCATGATCTCTTCCACCTGTACTATCTTTCCATCTGGGTTGAGATAGCGATACTTCTTATTACACACACAGCCATACAGACCCTTTGAGATGGAGTCTCTAGTAGATGGGGTATGGAGTGTGCCTAAGCGAGGTGGGTGCAGAGTGGTGGGTGATGGGGGTACCTGCAGTGCAAGATGAACAATGTTGAATAATATGGTCCATGGATAATTTAGCAATAAATAAACACTCTCTAATACAGTCAAACCTGCTTTAGTGACCACCTGTCTAACAAAAACCACATTCGTTGTTTCCCTTGAAAATGGCTTCTCATTGAAACATGTACTAAAGGAACCTGTTTACAAAGGCCACCTGTCTACAAAGACCACTTTTTGTGTTTCCCTTGGGCGGTCGCTATAGATAGGTTTGACTGTACTACATTTAAAACTTAATTAGTTGAACTTACAACTTGCTACACAAGTAAACCCATAAAGGTAGAAAAAAACGAATTACTCTACAGGAAGACAATTTCCAGGTGAATCGAAAGATCGTGGTGATTTAAAACCTATTAAAATACCATCTCAATTGATCATTGATTATACAGCATTGTCACACACTCAAAATAACTGATAATGAATGAATTACAACTCAAGCCTATTTCATACATGTACATGAACGTAATCTGAAACCTATTAAAATACCATCTCAAATGATCAATGCAGCATTGTCACACACTCAAAATAACTGGTAATGAATGAATTACAATTCAAGCCTATTTCATACATGTACATGAACATGATCTGAAACCTATTAAAATACCATCTCAAATGATCAATGATTATCCAGCATTGTCACACACTCAAAATAACTGGTAATGAATGAATTACAATTCAAGCCTAGTTCATACATGATGTGCCAAACAAGGGTCTAAGTGAACTCATTTATCTCTCTGTAACAAGATAGAGCAATGTGAAGAACACTACACTCATGTAATATTACCATGCCCTCTTTACCACATAATGCATGTGAACGAGGCTTAAAGAGAAGGTTGAGTTCTGGAAAGAGGTAAAAAATAATTTGTGAGCGTTATCATTGTATTATGTAAATGTGGAAGAACATCAGATAAAAAATGTTCCCTGAAAAGCATGGCTCTTCAAATGCCTTAATATTCTAAATTATGGCATGTAACATCATAAAAATTGGGATGGATTTTTATGCCACATGTTTGTGTAGTCCCATATACATATTTCTGTGTACAGTGCTTGTTACCTTACCACGACTAGGCCAAATTTCTTATCACTTTGATGATTCTAGAACCTTACAGTACACACCAATACTTTTTTGGTAGATGATCAACCTTTTCTGACAGATTCCACAACGTTTCTTTAACAGTACAATCGCATGACCAGAACTCAACCTTATCTTTAAGTTGACATTTAAAGACTTGAAGAACTTACTCCAATGATCATATTACTGAGTGGATCTGGCGGGGTCACTACTTGAAAACCTCTCTCAGTTTCAGGAGACACACACTGATCAAGCTGCAGCAATTAAGTAAAAACAAAATAAAGAGTTCAAAACAGAAAGAGAGCAAAATGAAAGAAGAAATCTAAGAAGTTGACAAAAAGATTTGAACTCTTGTCTTTACTTTGATAGATCTTCAACTTTTGCTCACTGTAAAGTTTACAGATGTATCTTTGCTTTCATTTTCATTGCATGACCCGATTGAGGGTTGTTAGGAGGCATTCATTCATAAATATTTAAAAATAAAGAGTTCAAAATAGAAAGAGAGCAAAATGATAGATGAAATCTAAGAAGTTGACAAAAAGATTTGAAGTCTTGTCTTTACTTTGATAGATCTTCAGCTTTTGCTCACCGTAAAGTTTACAGATGTAAAAATGATATACTGTATTTTCATCAGTTGTTTTCAGGAAGGTAATTGGTTAATTTTCAGTCGAAACATATTAAATACACTCATACTGTTGAGGGCATTAATATAAGCTCCTTCGACCTGGGCCATATGAAAAAGAAAACTGCTTAAAAAACTTGAAATAACTGCCACTTTTTTATTTCAAAATTGCTTATAGACAATCAGTCCAATGCAATGTTGGTTGGTTAGTGTTTTTATGGCAATCAGTCAATTTTGACTATTATCATCAACAATTTTTTAAATATTTTTTTTAATCATATGTAATAATACAACTTTTTTGGTAGTTATAGTTTTAATATTTTTAATAATTGTTATATTTTGTTTTTAAAGATAAAACAGTATCATGCCAGGTTACCGAGTCCTGTCCGTTCTAAATTGGCACCGTCCGGACAAACCTGCTTGTGTTTTGTACAAAGGTTTCTGGGAAACAAGTTTCCCATGTCTCTCGGGTGCAGACACGGGGCTCCCTTTGGGATACCTCAATATCTTGAAACCATTTAAGTAAACTTATATCAATTCTAAATATGATGTGAACTTGTTATTGATAACAAGTTTGATTAAATAGAACCTGTAAGTCCTTATGACCTACCTCCCACAGCAGCAAACTGATGGTGCCACCGCAAGGTTTATCATCAGCACCGATGATGTTGAGTACAAGCTTAATGAAATAGAACCTGTATGTCACTATAACCTACCTCCCATAGCAGCAGACTGATGGTGCCACCGCAAGGCTTATCATCAGCACCGATGATGTTGAGTACAAGCTTAATGAAATAGAACCTGTATGTCACTATAACCTACCTCCCATAGCAGCAGACTGATGGTGCCACCGCAAGGCTTATCATCAGCACCGATGATGTTGAGTACAAGCTTAATGAAATAGATCCTGTATGTCACTATAACCTACCTCCCATAGCAGCAGACTGATGGTGCCACCGCAAGGCTTATCATCAGCACCGATGATGTTGAGTACAAGCTTGTTACCCGGAGCTGCGATGATGTCTTTGAAGGAACAGATGGCATGACCTATAGCACAATGCTGGTGGGACGATGAAGAGGAAGACAAGGAGGAGGAGGAGGAGGACGAAGAGGAGGAGGAGGTGGAGGAGGTTGAGGTGGAGGAATTTACACAGGTATGAGAGCATGACTAAAATGGTAGCACACACAGATATCAACCAAGTCAAGTGAAACAAGTTGGTTATCATTAATGATTGTTTTTCCCCATTTTTAATGAAACAGCAACCCGTTATAATGACAGCATAGAAAATGTATCATGAGAAGGATTTGAAGAGCAGATGAAAAGTAAATATAAAGAAAAAAAAACAACAAAATATAAGGAATACATATTTTTCAAAACATTATCTAAACATTTAGTGACTAGTTACTATGGATATCTATTCACAAATATCCTTCACCTTAGGTAGCTTACAGAAATGTAGTGGCACAAGAGATGCGTCCGGAACACAAAGGATGGAATACTTGGTAACGTACATGAATTAAAAGTTCATTTTGTGATTTATACATATTATGAATACCAATTTTAAGTAACATTAGGCCTTATCAATGAAGTACATGAATTTGCCAGCTCCCAATCTTTAAAAATATTCCACCTCTTCAAATGTATGTCATAAAGATATGATTTTCAACCATTATGCATTTTGAGTTCTGGATGCGTCTGATTGTGTCACTGCGTTTTGCTATTAAAGCTACCTAATTCCATTGTTACCACAAATAATAAACAAAACAAAAAACAAGATAATAATAACAAAAATAAGTGGTCTAATAAAATAAAAACTAGAAATATTCTTGCTTCAACATACTTTTGCAAAAATACAATAAAAAACAAAAGAATTTCAAAAAACTTTGAGTAGGCAATCACAAAAACACTTCTGGAGTATAACCCATGCAAGGAAATTTTCAAGCAATCTCTACCAGTTAAATAATATTGAAGATGATATCCTTGTATGCCTGACTGAGTGAAGTTTGCTCATATCGATCAACTTTAGTTTTGTACTGCAAGCATAAAATGGAAAGAGGTTATATCCTATCACTCATACTATGAAGATGATGCAGTCAAACATTTTTCAATGCAAACTTCTAGAACTGTACATAGAAGCTGGCTCTTCCTCCATGTTTGTCTTTCATTCTGACTAACAATGATACTCATACTTATACACTTAATTCTAGGATGGCATTCTACATCCCACACTGTGCAAGATCTACTGTATGCAAGATCATACACATGTACATCTCTAGGTATACTCTTAGAAGATTGATGCAACATGTCTCCTTCTCCCATTCTGGACCATGCAATCCTATGTCTGTGAAGTGCAACTAATATACAGTTAAACGTTTCTAAATCCAAACAATTGGGATTCTCAGCAGGAGTTTGTCTACTCTTGGTCAATGGACCAAGTCAATTTTGCGGATTGAAAGTATGTACCAACATACATGTAACTATGGGAACTATTTTGAACTCTTATTTAGGAGAAATGAACTTAGTATTCTTTTTCTAGAGCACGAAATGTATTTTGCATCGATGGAAATCCTGGCATCATCTATTAAAATCTTGATTAATTGACTACTTTCCAACTTACCGACTGGTTTGTCCTGTCTTCCACTGCATAAATATTAGCGCGTAACCTGGTGATGACAGCGATATTGCGACTAGTCTCAAAGACTACCGTTGATACAAAGAATGGATTAGATTGTTTATCAATGATCTCTGTTTGACCGCAGTTTAACCATCTTGTATCAGGCGGCGTCATACAGTTGATGCTTGCAAACACGCTAGGTTCATCGCCATTTGATTTCATAGGGAGATGATTGCAGGCTGCACAGGAAAAGTGAAAGGAGAACGAAGATAATCCATCAGTCTTGCTGTAGAAGTGTTTACAGCTACTCGCATGACTGAAAATACAGTACTTCAGGATTCTTTTCTTTCTATTTGGCAAACATTTCCTGAATGATTAGAGACAACCGACTATTCTTCATAGAGGCAGAAGGGTGCTATAACTCATAACACGGAATTAACACCTTTCTGGCTTTCAACTGATGACCAGGAACTGTCTAACATGCTTAAGATGTCTAATCAAGAGGTCATTGGTATTTTGAACTGACGACATTTGCTCTTGGAATTATTTCCTAAAAGATAATGGTTTACGACTTGGGTTATGATATAGAATTTCAGGTTAGATTGCAGGTTATGGTTTAATAGGGCTATGCTGAAGGTTAAAAGACATTAGAGTCTCTTAAAAGATTTATTGGAGGGAAAAGTAAAAGGTACCGGACCAAGAGGGAATCAAGAACTAAACTGGGAGGGGAACATTAAGACATGGCGTGGAACGACACTGCAAGAGTGTACTAGGGTGGCAGAAAAAACAGAGATTTGTGGAAAAGTGTTGCAATCAACATCCAAGCTGGGAGAAGATACCTTTATAGGTAGAAGGGTAGAAATTTGAATAGTGAGACAAAATGACTGCTGAGCAATTGTCATGGTATCTATTGGTATAAGACGAGCACTGTCAAAGCTCTGTCGATCAACAGTAATCTTCATATTGCCTAATTATAAACTCTGCATCTAGGTGATAGCCACTTACATATCGACATCTCCAGGACTGGGTCATTCTGCATCCCATCAGAGAGGTTACCAGGGTCAATGACCCCTGGTTGACCCTCACTAATGGGGTCACGACCTGTGCGCGCTAAGATCTGGATGCGAAGCTTCTGTAGCTGTACACGTAGCATCTCGTAGCTTGCCAGGCGTATCGCCGCTACCCACTCGTCTCTAAGTTCTGTGGAGTGTGCAGCAAAGTACTGGTTGTGTTCCTCTCCGACAAATTCTGCACAAAAAAAACAATCATTCCAATACAAACTATTGTTAGTTAAATGCTATACAATACATGTACAGTACCTACTGTATAAGAACAAGTGTTTTAACTAGGATATCCAGTCTAAACTGGTCTCTTCTCTGGTCTTTAGGCACCTTAACTACACTGTATGCACAACACCACCTAAAAACATTTCATATACTCAATAGTTGTTACTATATCAAGCAAGGCCCTATACAACCTAGAAAGAAATGCGTACTTGGTTTATGTAACCTCGCTAGACTCATGGACTACAATCACGTGATGGAAAAATGAATTTCCGGGTAGAGGTGAAATTTGATGCATTCATACCCACAATCAAAGTAAATAAACAAAAACAAACTGGAGCAATATTTCACATAACCATCATATTATCTTAATCGCTGGGAAATAATCTACATGGATAAGTTAACAATATAAAAACAATATCCCACACACTTCCTGGAATTGTTCACATTTATTGTATTATTAAGACCTTGAACTTTGCTCCTTGCATACATACATTACCTGTGAGAAAAGGTCCATGTAACCGGCTGCACATACATACAGTGTACATGTATACATTTTAAACAATCATATTTCTTTATAAGGCCTAAAAAGAAAAAGATGTTGTATCGCCCTTTGCGACTGACCCAAAATCTTGAAATCTATGGTCGACTTTTGAAAAAGTTTTTTTTTTACCGCTTTTTAGAAGAAAAAAATGTATTAAAGCATTTAAAACTGAGAAATATCAGCCCAAAGAGGGAGTAAAAAAAAAGAAAAGATTTCTGACCGACCACAAGGTTTTGGCAAGTAAAGGGCAATACAACATTTTTTTTTTAGGCCTAATGGGAATTCAAATCATAAGAAGCTACATTTCAGTATTTGATGATTCGCTATTCACCATCGCTTTTCAAACAACAACTTCTGTGAAGAATGAACAAATATTTGATTTCTCTTAAGAACCCTTAGGTACATGTAGCTATTTATACTTGAAAGCAAATATAATTAATAATCCTTTAGTGGAAATATACTAAGAAAACAAGGAAATCAAACAGCACTAAGTGCTCCATTCTATCTTATAATCCATGAACCTAAATAGTACATGTATATCAATGCCAGGGGTTCTTTCCCTCTTTAAAAGGAAGTGGTATTTTTCACTAGAAATGGACTATCTGTAATCAATGTTTGGAAATATGGAAATTCTGATTATCCCAATATGAGCATTTTTTTTGAAAATTACCTTCACTCATAGATCACCCCCACAATCAGTGTAAAGTGTATGTGATTCATGAAACAAGAAAGGAAAGTAGGCACTCATCATCCCGTCGTTACAGAACAATTCTCAATATGGTTGTCATTAAAAGGAGGTTAACACAATATTTTGTACTCATTGAACTGGTTGGAAAACAAACATAGGTTGATATCCTACTAATTACAGTAAGCTAATAGTAAATTGAGCAATTAGAGTAGAGCTAAATCACAATGACCCAATAGTCAGCATTATTAGTACATGTATTAACACATTTTTGAAAGCAACAAACTAAGCTAAATAAAATTTCCAAACCTAACCAGTTGGAGACATTTAAATTTCTACTCTTACTTGCATTCCTCATGGGTTTGGTCCAGACTAATGTCTGGCTTAATTGGTATTTAATAGGTTGACGGTATTGTCTGAGGCATTATCTCATGCATACAATATATCACTTACAAATAAAATAATTCTACTATGTGTAAGCATCTAACTGGGGAAAGACATTACACATTACAAATATTACTATGATGTTGCTGACATGCACAACTAACCCCCTAGCTCCTCCATATCCCAAGAGAAGGCTCATATTTCAATAAATCTAGAACCCCAACACTGGGTTAACGCTTTGCCTAGACGCAAAACTAACATACAAATGTTTTACAAATGTCTCATTTTTTTCCCATGTCAAACAGGAATTAAACCCAGCAAAAGGTTAAAGCCCTTTGAAAGTGTTGGGAGCCCCAAATTCGCCAACAATTTGATGGCAAAATGTTACTTCATTGTATCATAATGTGAAACAGAGTGTCATTTAGGACATACCAGGTACTTCTACATAGATTTCCCACCCAAATGTCTTTGAAGTCAAATATTGATAAAAGAATACATAATTTAGGTTTTCTGTTATATGCAAAAAAACAAAATTTGTGTATTCTTTGACTTCAAACACATTTGTTTTGAAAATCATTGCAGAAATGTGTCCTAAATGTTATCTCCTTTCACATTATGATACAACTGGAGTGAAATTTTGCCATCAAATTTGTCATCCCAATACTTTAGAGGGGCTTTAAACTAAATGAATAGAAAACAAGCTCTAGGGTTTGAAGAGAACCCACCTAGAGAGAAGGCATGTGGTTTGACCTCGGCATATTCCTCTTTGATAAAGCACTGCTCAAGTACGATGACCCCTTGAGGCTCCGGGAGGAGGTTACGATCCTTGAAGAAGAAAAGAAGATTACCTCGTAGTCTGCACCATCTTTCACTGTAATCTGTGAGAAGAATCAGATTCAAGTTTGAAGTTTTTTTGTTCCAGGGAAAAAAATACACGGGGCTCAGGGTAAATTAGCTCCCAAAATGCCCAAAAGAGCCCCCGAAAGTCATAAAAGAGCCCCCAAAATTTGCATAGAGTTCAATGCAAAACAAATTAAACAGTGTTATTTTCATGCAAGCAAGCGTGAAAAGTAGCCCCCCCCCCCCCAATTTTTAAAATATTTTTTTCCCCTGATTTGTTCCACATTTATATAAAAAACAATTTAATTTTTATAAGCGATTAAAGCGTAGATTACAAAATAATTTAAAGTATAATGTACGGAAAATAGGTACAAAGTTTCAAAATATATGGATATGACAGGCAAGGTAAAACAATGTAAAATGTGGGGAGCCTAAATGAAAAGCATAGCTTGTATGTAGATAGGCTCTCGTCCTGAGTAATATAATAGAGTAAGTCTGAATTAAAAAGGAATTATAGGAGGCGAAACGGAGTAGTATAGTATGAGATTCTAAAGACGTATACAAGGAGAATGAATCTGAGAAAAAAAAATAGAATAAAGAGTATTAATGAATGCATTATTCATTCATACTATCTTATGATTGAGCATAACTTCTTTTGCGAAAAGAAAATAACAGTCATGGATTACACATAACGTGACAACCAATGAAATAGAAAGGAATGATTTCAGATTACCAAGAAACGTTAACTAGATAAACAAATTGAAAAGCAAGTTGTACTGTACATATCACAATAGGGGAACAGTAATGAATTCAATTTATTTACTGTTTTGCTATACAAGTATGTTTTGATGAAATCATAAATATACACAACTTGTCATCAAATACACAACACCTTGGTTTTAAGCTTAATCTAGATGGAAAACAACATACACCGCAAGGTGCAAATTTAAGAAAGTCCATTTAATAACGCATGTTTATCTAGTTTTCTCCATATCCCAGAATTTGTTCACATCTTTATTTTTTAGTATGTGTTTTTTTTAAGGAGATTTACTCTTTTGGACCATGGGATAGAACATACACACAGAACATGCACATGGATTTTTTTACAACTTCCTGCACAATAAATGGTTTGAATTTCCTTTAATTTGAGTCCCATGGAAGATAGCCAAGTGTGAGGTACAAACATTCCCTAAAACACGTACAAATGAAAATAGTTTCACAAGGGCCTCTAGATAGAAGTCGGTCAAGGTAGCAAAAATTTAAAACCTAAAATATGCAGGAAGAACATTCTACATGGACCTTTTTTCTATCCTTAACAAACATTTGTAGAGTAAATAATAATACAAATAAACCACAATTGTATAGCCATGCCAAAACAAAAATAAGCAAAGCGAAAATAGGTTACTGAGTTTCTTTTATCTGTTTAACATTTTGAAAAATGTGTTCTAAAGGGCATTCTTAAAATTATGATTAATGTTTCTAAGAGAGTCAGGGAGGATATTCCTTAAAACTGGGGCAGTGTGGGCATATGAACATTCACCATATTTGCTTATAAATGTCAGAATAGGAAGAACAAATCCTCTTTTGGACTTGCGTATTACTTGATTTAAGAAAAAAAAAAAAGATTCAGAGTTTTATATTCAGAATAAACAAAACTCTTCTTCTAATTATAAATGGCAATAAAAAGGTGTTGGCAATCATTGGTTACTTATTTGTCACATTTCATATCATTCATAACATTATTTGGTTTTAATACAAATCAGTACAAAAAGTTCTAAACATTGAAAAGATAAGGGAAACCTTTCTGCAGTTTGTTCAAATGCACAAAATAATTTGAAATGGATTAATTTTCCACTTTTTGCACCAAATGCAAAGATTTTTGTTTTTGTTTGTTGTTGTTGCGGCAGGATGAGGAACTTGATCATGTATTCAACACTTGGGTTATCAATATCAAACCATATTATCATGATTCATATATTCAAATAAATAACTTCCTCATACAAAGTTGTCTTTAGCTGCTGGTGCTGTGGATCATCATTTTCATAAAAACAGACTTCATACCCTACATAGTACAGTACAAGTAGGTTAAACTAAAGGCTCATCAACAAATACTATGATAAGATCATAATAGATGTTTCCTGTTACGTGCGACTGATCTACATTAAATGGGTAATGGGTAAATTCTTTAGAAAAAACTAATCTAGCCTGTACAAAATAGGATCATTGAGTTATCTAGTGCTATTAACAGCTGAATTCCAATACTAAAAGTGAATCATCAATAGTTTTTGTTTGTTTTCCAGCTAATAGAAAATTAGTAAAATTACTGCATTTACAGTGTACTTCTCTTCTTTCCCTTATTTATATGTAAAAGCGTTTATATTATTTCGTCCCGTGAAGATTAAGGTCAATTATCATAATGCCAGCCTGCAAATAATTCTGAAATGTGATTACTCTAGTACTCAACAAACCATCTAGGTTTGAATTGCGTAATGCACACAAGCATGGGAGACCCAAATTAGCCAAAAATTTGATAGCAAAATTTCACTCAAATCGTATCGCAATGTAAAAGAGAATGTTGTTTAAGACACACTTCTGAAAAGATTCCCCCAAATATTGATAAAACATTACATAATTTGGGTTTTCTGTTGTACGCAGAAAACCTAAATTTTGTATTTGACTTCAAACACATTTGTTTTGAAAATCCTTGCAGAAATGCGTCTTAAAAACACCCTCTTCTATTCCCTATATTAAAAGCGATACAATTTAAGTGAAATTATGCCATCAAATTTTGGGGCTCCCAACACTTTAGAGGGGCTTTAACAGATCCTTCTAACCCTAATACATGCAATAGGACGGCTTGTATCAGACAGCATGGCTTGCATATTTCTACTTGACCTAGAATTAAGATCTTTCCTCTAAAAGGATTAATCAATTAGCGAGTGTGGACCTATCCCCTATTCCTGAAGTAATTAAGTCAAATCTAATTAGCAGGCACTTATAACTTGGCTCTATAAGCAAAGTAAACACAAATTTCAAACCATTCCCCAGTCATGCATATTTCACAATTAGTATTGGTATTATGGAAGGACTGTTTTACTCTGGAGCTTTATAAAATAATATTTTGGTGATTTAGGGCCCAGCACTAGCAAATAGAAATAGGCATAATGCTATATACAGGGTGTACATGCACTCTGGTCATGCAAAATTATACAGGACATTTTATCTTTAAACAGAATACTAATTCAAATCCCAATAATACCCTTTTAATTTTAATCTATGGTCAATAATAGTATGGAAGGCATAGAAGACACTTGCTTGCAATCATTTGCATGGCTAATACTCTTTTTTTTAAAAAGTTTCACAGATTGATCCAAATTGATAAAATTTCCCATACATTGTTTATGTCTGGACGTGCACCTGGCATCCTACTGATTAGCTGCAGTTCTTCCAAAGTTTGAGGAGGGAGCTCATTTTGTACATTGATCTGTTTAGTCATGAAAGAGAAGTCTAATGTCTGTGACTGATAAGATTAATTATTAGACAAATACTTGAACGATGTCTAATTCCTCATAAGAGCTCATAATTATATGTCTAACTGATGAGATAACAAACTTCTCATAAAAATGGACCTCAGTTTGTGAAGACCAGATTTAGGTACATGTAGGCTGTTAAGTTGTAGCTCTACATAAGCTGCACATGTATTCTGTTAGCAAAAACTATTTTTCTCACTTTCCAGTGTTTTGTTGCAAGTTGCTATTTGCTAAACAACTGCCCATAAATACAACGAGAAGCCCAAATAAAAACAAAACACCTGCAGAAGCTTCACCAATATTTTAAGTGTAAATTATGCTCGTTCTTAAAACATTGGTGAATCATTTTGATTTTTCGTCACACAACTCTAGCAGCTTCCGTGTGAGCTGCAACAAGTGGCGCATGCGCACAACTCACCCCCCCCCCCCCCCCCCCCCCCGCAAAAAAAAAGTAGTGTAAATGGCCGTAAAATTATTTTAAAAAAAACACAATGCTTTTTCAAAATGGTTTGAGGGCTGTGTAAATGGGCCATTATGCATATTTTTTTAATAAACATTATTAGTTTGCATTTTTATTGTTGACCAGTGTATAATTCATGGCTACAGGCCAGATTCTACCCTCTCAAAGAAAAGCAAAAAAAAAAAACCTAAAAGAACAAGGGAGAATCTGATTCACAATTGAACAATGGATTTTTCTGCAAAAATACGAAGTTGTGAATACCAGCTTAAAGATAAAGACCAGTTATGGTCATGTGATTGCATTGTGAAAGAAACGTTGTGGAATCGATCAGAACAGGTTGATGATCTAGCATATAAGTATTGGTGTGTACTGCAAGGTTCTGGAATCATCAAAATGATAAGAAATTTGGCCCAGTCTTGGTAAAGTTACAGGCACTGTACACAGAAAGATGTATATGGGACTACGCGACACGTGCACGATATCTATCAGGTCCTAATAGATATAATAATTTACCAAATATATCAATTAGTAGGCGGTTTGTCAGCAAAATTTGTATCATAACGTAACAGTTAAAACATATTCTTTCACATGATTGGTAATACATGTAAGAGCTTCCATTTCATTTTTTGAAACAAGCACAATAAAATACAGTAGGCTTGCGGGTGCACCATGTGAGAGAGAGGGAGGATTGAGGAGTCCTGAAAAGGGCTCTCGGTAATCTTTCTTGAGGGTTTGTAGTCCTGAAAAGGACTGTTGGTATAGTCTTGAAAAAGACTGTTGGTTCAAGACTATAACAACAGTCCTTTTCAGGACTACAAACCCTCAAGAAAGATTACAGAGAGTCCTTTTCAGGACTCCTCAATCCTCCCTCTCTCTCTCACAAGGTGCACCTGCAAGCCTACTGTATATCTACATCACCATGCAAGCCGATACTTACAAGCAGCATCTAAGTACAATGAATTCTGTTAAAAGCAAACAACTGCATGTACACAGCTTTCAAAGCATGAACATAAAATTAATGTGTACCTAACCATTGTACCTATGCAGGTATTTAAAATAACGATGAGAAAAACCATAGCCTGCTGGGGGCCGTTTCTCGAAACCAACTCCACGACAGTCATATCTTTGTCCCCGACCTACGGAGATGTCATGAAGCGGATAAACCGTTTCACAAAGCCATGACAGACATGATATCGATATATCGCGATACCAGCAGCTCAAGAACATAGTCTTTGTCACGATCCATTTGATTTATCAAGAATAACCCAAAACAAGTTTTGGGGCTAAAATTGTTCAAAAAGAAATATATACATATAAATTCTCCTAAAATATATAATAAATAGTGTCATTATCATATTTACATCATCAAACGATTTGCATATTTCTGTAAAGATTCTTAAATTGAAGAAAAACCGGTGAGTGTTTTTTTTCGACAGTCGAATCAAAAGTTAGTTGAAGGATACCGTAATGTGATAGTTTATCAATACATACTTTTTTGTTTATTGTGACGAGGAATTTTAGGCAAAATGTCTTTTCTCAGCCAGTTTTTATTCTAGAGTCTCATAAATATTCGTTATATAATTGATTTGATATTGAAAATATAATTTGGAAGAAGTAATTAGAGAGGGAATAATAATGCACATAGGCCCCAAAGGTATGACGGTATCCTAAGAAAAGACTATGGATCGACTATGGAAAACGGTGTGTAACATTCTTACCTCTCTTATTTATATGTTATAGTTTAATGATTTGTGATTTAATGTTTATATTCAGCTTTTTAAAGTTTCTGTATAATTTGTATTCTCACTTTTGTACATTTGGATTTCGCATCCCAGAGAATTCCGTACCGAACTCGTCTATATTTTTCTCAAAATGATAGCGGAACTAATCGTCCATTTCGCGTCCCACGGAATGGCAACAAACTGACTTGTGATGGCGCTTTACAGCAATTAAAAAGATATGACAGGTTCGGAGCAGTGACAACTCGCTTGTCGCGGAAGTTGTCGCTCATCTTGGCAAAGACGGCTTCGTGAAACACTTAGCTGACAAGTTGCGTGACAGTGGCGAGATGTCGTTGATCTTGTAGTTATGACGGTTTCGAGAAACGGCCCCCTGTTTTCAGATTTGGAATTACAAGACAATTGCTTTTGTTAACATCTCGCATGACACTAAACACTAGCAAATTGCAGAAGATCTTTTAAAGTGAAGTTGGCAAATTACAAAGGGAAGGATATGTGTTAAGGATGGTGTAAATGAAATAAGGAAGGTACTTTATGTTAATGATGCTATTAATTTACGAAAGAAATGGGTTTGGAATTCTTTATAGACATGTGTATGAAGCCAAAATCAGAGATAAAGGCCTGCATGATTGTAATTTAAAAAAAAAGCAAAATACACGATGGTCTACATATTTACAGAAACCAAGTGATGATACCAATAAGCAAGGTTTCGGACAGTACAACTGAATGTTGAGCTCTAAAATTCTTACTCTAGAATCCAGATTCTTCAATTCTTCATTTTCATGGGTAAATGTCAAAATGTCAAGAATTTGACGAATTGTACTTTTCACATTCATGAAATTGGTACAAATAATCAGCATTTTTATTAGTCTGGACAAGTAAGGCAATGTGAATAATGATCTGTACATATTTTTGTAAACCAATTGGGTGCTTTGTGGTGACACACTGATTTAAAAAAAACATCACTGAATCTATTACCTTGCCAATAACAGTGACTTAGATATTTCTAAAGGTTTCCTAATATACTATAAATAGATCTTAAAGGTATAGACCAGTTTTGAAAACGCCCCCCTCTCAAAAAATGAAATGGAAGCTCTTATTTTACCAATCATGTGAAAGAATATGTTTTGACTAATACCTGTTGATACAAATTTTGCTGAGAAACCGCCTACCGGTACTAATTGATATATTTCGTAAATTATCATATCGATCTGGCCTGGATAGATACTGCGAATGCACTTAAACATTGAACATTTGGGGATATTACTACTGTTTTGCAAATTCAGGTTGAAGTATTGCCATCTAAACCTCTGAAGGCAATATTCAAACAATATTGAATGGATATTTTGCACCCAAAACCCTTGAACTGCAATTTTACCACTACCGATCTATATCTTTAATGATGATACATAGAGAGCAAAGAACACACAACAATATTTACAAAATTATTGCCTTGAAACTAAACAAGTGAGACAAAGGATTGAACACAAATTACACAATGCAACATTGACATGCCTATCCATGCGAAGCTAAACTAATGTTGTGCAATGCCAAGCAATGTAATAGGCTAAAAGCAATGATCAGTGCTAGGCACAATAAGCTAGTCCCATTCACATAAGATGTGAAAATGGTTCATTACTGTCTATAACTATCAAACAAATGCTATGACAGGGGTCTGAAAGTAAAGACAACAGAGTTCCTCCTTATCTCTGCCATATTCTCAAGATTGTTTTGACATGTCTATTTTGTATAACTTGCCAATAAAAAAAAAGTGTATCAGGGCAAGATGTGAAATGACATTAAATATGAAATACATCTATCATGCAAGTAGGGCCATCACATTCAAGAATAAGTATTGACTCTAGAAAGGGCAAGTAAGAGAGGATGTGGGGATAGGTGGTTGGGGGAATAAACATTCAATCCACGCTGATATACTCTTCTAAACAAAATTCAATTAAAAAAGTGCTCTTTGTGAACAAAATTAGACATTTCAAAAGTTTCTTGTCTAAGAGCTGATGAAAGTAGTTTCTTAATCTGTAAACCATGTACAAAAAGATTTAATTTTGGCTTTGGACTTCTGTTCTATTTTTAAATTGTTGAATGTTTCTATTAACTGCGGCTCAGCTTTAGACACTTGTAAAATCTATAATTACCAAGTTCGTTTGATCAACAGGTAGTCGGTAGACACAAATGCCAGCAAAAATAGATGATGTACCAGATAGAAAGAGAACTGCCAAATGTTGTTCTTTGATCAGTTGATGCAGCTCAGAATGATATTTATTCATGTTTTGCTTTATGTATCATGAGGCCTAAAAAAAAAGATGTTGTATTGCCCTTTGCGACCAACCCCCCAAAAAATTAAATCGATGGTCGGCTTTTTGATTTTTTTTTTTTTTTTATCGTTTTTTAGAAAAAAATGTATTAAGACATTCAAAACTGAGAAATATCAGCCCAAAGAGGAAATTAAAAAAAAGAAGAAAAAAAAAAAAAAAAAAAAAAAAAAAAAAAACAGATTTCCGACCGACTCATGTTTTGGCACCTAAAGGGCAATACAACATTATTTTTTTTAGGCCTTACAGATGATACTTTGTGTGTGTGGGTGTGTGTGTGATATGAAACTTAAAGCTCTAGAACAAACCTCTACTCCCACAGGAAAGGTAAGACTAGTAGCTAGGGTGATCCTCTACAACCCACAGTGCATGAATGAATGAATGCAGACCTCAAAGGCTAATTGAAATAATTACCCAGACCTTTCTTGCGCCAACCACCAGCATTGACTTTCATGTAGAGAGGTCCCTCTTTGGTGAAATACTTGGAGGGCTCCATGCCGACCCCTGCTAGCTCCTTCTGATTGAAGCGCATCTTGGGAGATATGTGGATCCCACTAAGTCTCCAATAGCTCCAGGTGGATCCCCGGTCTTCAGTGCTCTGTAACATCCGTGATCAAGGGGCAATCCAAAGGCTGGCGTAGCAGAGTTCCTGGGTTTCAAACAATTTCCTCTTTCTACGATTACATCTTCACGGACCGGAGAAAGTATCATCAATAACTCAGGAGCAGTGCCGAGTATCAATTTACAAGTTTCTGTTTCTGTACTTCAACAAAATTGAGTTTATGATTGCATCCATGAAGTATACATTCAGGTAATCTTTAAATCTTTAAATGATATCTTTATAGCAGGTCTCCATTTTTAATGTCACTAAATGCTTTCTCCTTCAGAACCTCTGCTGTTGATCATACTGGGGAAGAAAGAAGATAAAAAAATGAGACTATTACATCAGACATGCATGTACTGTAGGTGTGTACAGTTGTAGGCACAGAGAAATCCTGACTCAATTCTGGTTATTCTGTTTACATTCATCTTTCAGAGGTACGACAACTTGTATGTGTGTCACATTCCCGTATTTGCCGGCGTAAAGGCCGCAGTATTTTTGGAAGAGAAAATATCAAAAAGTTGGGGTGTGGCCTTTACGGCGAAAGAGTAAAAAAAAAAAGAAAAAAAGAAAGTCAATACCAGCACGAATTTGCACATATGGGACTACGAATGGTAAAATAACTATACCACTATGGTACAGGACATTTCCACACATTTTACCGACAATTTTATCTTGCAGTGTTGACATGAAGACGAAAATAAACGTCCTAACACAACATTTGCCGATAGATCTTGATCTAAGTTAGTGCCAATGCATTGCAAAAGAAAAGGAAGGGACCGTTTAACGGAGCTGCTACGAACATCCATCCGAAGTCGCCATTTTGTTCTCCATTTCATGCAGTTTCCCATTACACCGTACATTGTGGTAGGGTATATATCGGACACCAAATCTGCCTGCAATCACTTTTTTAGCTTAACTTCCAGTAAATTATAAGAATATTGATGAATTTGGTATCAGTTTGTAAAAAAAAATTGGTGTTTTCAAGAAAATTATGATTATTTTGTTTTGTCCGTTTTTTTTTCTTCCCTTTTTTTTTCCTCTTTGAAATGTCAAAGTTGGGGTGCGGCCTATGCGGCGGTGCGGCCTTATCGCCGGCAAATACGGTAAGCACACTTATAACTACCATAGAGCCTACATGCCTACAACATAAACCCAAGGCTGTGTACAACAGTGTCATGAGGAACCCGAGTACACTCCCAGGCTTACAAGCGAATATTCGAGTATTCGGACGCCATGATTTTTTTGAATTTTTTTTTTTTTAAATCTGAATTTTTTTGAATTTTTTTGAATTTTTTTATTTTTTATTTTTTTATTATTTTGTTATTTAAATTTTTTTTTGCCACCACCATACCACTGGAGAAGTATCCTAGATCCCAGATCCATTGCCGAAAACGCATGCAATTTTACTTCGAGTTGCAGTTGAAGGCACTGATTTAATAATAATAATAACAGTAAACAATGCTGTTTTAAAAACCAAAGATGGCAGAATAATCCATTTTCCTCCAAGTCCAAACAGAAATCTGGACATTTGTTCCCAGTTTCTGAGTGGTGAGTTTGACAGTGCTTGAGTTAGGAAACATTTTTACCGACGACACCATGCCAGCGGCCGCTGTCTCCCTGGCACGGGTAACTGTGGGCCTGGGATTTTTTTTTTTTTTGTTGCCGAATATTTGAGTAAGAGAAATTGTACTCGAGCAGTTGTCAACCGTGCGGGTACTCGAGCATTCGACTACTCGTCGTCGCAGCCCTAGTGTCAATGTTTGAACTGTGAAAGTTGAATACAAAATCAAGTAGGGGATTTCCCTATGCATACACAAGAGAGGTCTATTGTTCTGTTCAACGTGTTCAGTTTGCAAAAGCTCCTTGCCTTTCTGAAAAAAGAAAAAGAGGGAAAACTAACCTGCTTCAATAGTATTGTCAGTCAGTAGCCGACTATCTTTTGTAGCATCATTTCATGGCAGGGTTGCTATTCATCTTTCAATCAGTGGAATGTCCCTGCACATACCGGTATTAGGAAGAATAAAAGCACAATTGTAAGAAGGTCAGCATGACTATACTTCAATCAGAGTTTGAGCAAGTTGAATGTTTTGTTGTCACATCCTGTTCTTGACCTTCTCTCTCTCTCTCTGAATTTATTTATTTATTTATTTATTTATTTATTTTTTTTTTTTTGGGGGGGGGGGGGGGGCATGGTTGTTATTTGCTTTTTACAAATAAAGCCAAAAATAAAACATATATTTATTTGGGGTCATTCATAAGCATGTTCTTCCTTTGTATCACTACTCATTGTCTATGTTGTGTTATTTCTTAATGTTATGTTTCTAGAAATGAAATAAATAAATAAAAGAGGTGATTTCTTTTTTATATTTTGCTTGAATGGTACAAATTTCATAGCACTGTTCAATCAAGGCTTCTGGTGGAATGTAGCTGCAAATGTATGTGTTTAATACATTACTGGAAAAAAAAGGGTAAAAATTCAGTTAATTGCATGAAGAACTACATATTACATTGAAAGTCTCAGTTATTACTATTAGAATCAGCCAACTAAAAAAATAGCATAAATTCTATCGCTGATCAACATGAAAGAAATGTAACACTAGTCCTTCACGATGAACAACAATATCAAAGCAATGGATATTATTGCATCAGAAAGTTCTACATGCTTTGAAACTCAAAGACTTTTAGACTTTCAATACTTTCCTGGCGTTGAGTGGTTAAACTGCTCAAGCTTCAATATTGCTTCTAATGATGTTTTTTTGTTGCACAGAGAACTGTGTCTTTCTTTCTGAAATCCGAAATGAATACATGAGTAAGAGTTTTACATCACAAAAACAATGTTTGAAGCAAGATAAAGAAATGAAAACGGGCACTGTGATTTCAAACTTGTTCCATGAAATAAAAATAATAATAATAATAAAGATAGCGCTTTACAAAGTAAAAAATAAGCAAGTACAAGTATATTTAAATAGTTACAAGAACGAAATATAAAAACCTTAAACTAAAGACATGTCGCTAAGAGAATTGATGCAATTGAAAACTTGGGTTAAATTCAAGAATGGGAATTCATGGAAATTTGTGTATGCCACATCTCCGTTGGAAAAAAGCCTGAGTTATTTCACAAGATCCTGCAGCAAAGCCACTATCTAAAATCAGTATTGATATCCTTTTCCAGTCTCCTAGCCTAACATAGTGATCCTGAATAAGATAACCATGTATCCTAAACATATCAAACTAAATTAATGATATCCCTCGGTCTAAATCAGATATCACTAGAAATCAAATATGTGAAGCAGTATACATGTAGAAGGCAATGTGATGCATCATCTGTATTTTTCCAATGGTATACTACTATACTGTACATACTCAGTATGCAGTGACATATACAAATAAACAGATCCCTGTTGTACAGGTATGTACATGTATGTACACAAATGATCATACTAATTAACTAATACATTGTTTTTCAATACATGTACAAGAGGATTTTCACATCTGGTTCTAAAAATATACAAGTATAAAGAACAAATAATAACAACTTTGAACAGTGGTCATAGATAATACCCAGTAAATCTGGAATGCTCCCCAGGGAGTGGAGATTGTGCACACATTGTGTGCAGGCAAGCACTGAATCTAATGACCGGGGTAATGGTATATTTGTAAAGCGCTTAGAGACATTTGTATTAAGCACTATATACAAATTAAATATTATTATTATTATTATAACAAATTCAATCTGCTATCCATCAAATGGCATCTCACAATGTATGTATGCCTATAATGTACATCATTTTATTACTTTGTATGTAAGTCCTCATTTGTTTTCTGCGTAATGATCAGAGGCAAACAATGTATTGCAAATTAACATCAGTGCCACCACTGGGTGTCACTCTTGATTGACCATTTGATTTTGATTCAGTCTGGTGCTATATCAACTAGACCGTGATGGCTAGCTCCGGCTAGCTAGCTAGCTATCCAGGGTATTCAAGGTAATGATGAACATGTTATTTCCCCTAAAACTGTAGCTTATACAGGAAGTAATCCCTGATATTAAAGGTATTACAAAGTTTTGGTATAGGGTTATGTATTTGGTTCAAATTAACATATTGGAAGCATAATTATGCGTTCCTACAATATTCATTGATCGTTGTCGCAGTTGAAATCGAGTCTAAAGATATGAAATTATAAATAACAAACTCTTTATGTTGTATAGCTCCCTCTCAAGGTCAAAGTATTAATTTAGCTATGAAACAATGTTTCTTAACTAAAATCGACCGATTAGCTATTCCCGTTTGGAAATTATATATCACAACTACATAGTCTGAGATTTTCATGGTCGCAGCTACCATTGTACCGGCCATAGGCGCTATTTGAAATTTAACAAAAATTTACCAGGAGCACCGGTAAATTTTTATATTCAATTTTTCTCGAAAACAGTAGTGTTTTAGGGGCTAATTTTTTTAGTGCTTATAATACATCCACAGGGGCATCCAAATATATCAAAATTTTAAAGATTCACTATCCACCCAATTTTCAAAATTTCCCAAAACTTTGTATTACCTTTAAGTTGGTTTTAATAGAAGCGGACAAATGGGAGGATTAGGTCAGTGAAAATTTGAGCAAACTGTTATTAACAATTAGAGAATTATGAATTTTTAAATTTACAATCTATCAAACCCAAATTGGCAATTCAACATTCACTCACCTTTCCTCTCATGTTTCTGCTTCTATTAACCCTTTGCTTATGGGAACCTGGTGGTCCCTGTGTGAAGCCTATAGGACCTATACAATTCAGTAGTCAACGGGTTAAAACCAACTTAATAACAGGGTTAACTTCCCTAGTACATGTACATGTATGTGCATTGATTTGCAGCTAGAGCTAGAATTACGATGCTGAACATTTTCATTACCATCACAATATATTTGATTGAAAAGCATTACCTATAGATGTACAGAACAATGTTCCACTAAACTCAGTCAATGTAAACACAATCCACCATACATTTTACTGAACCCTGTAATCTTGTCCGATGAAATCCCAGGGCAGCATTGACACAGCCCTGCATAAATACATGTTCAATGCATGTTACCTATACGCTACCTACAATATCAAAATAACGTACCACTCAATTCCCAGCCGGTTACAATTATACTTTTTATCAAATCCTACATAATGAATGCCAACCTCCCTCCCCTCTTTCCACTCTCGATTCCCAACCTGTGAACGCTGCCAGTGCCTACCTCGAAAGCGGCCCACTGGGGAGTGCAAGAGAGCTGCGTATCATGCGAGACATCTCAACTACAACATCCTGAAGTACAGGCTGTTTGACTCCAGGGGAATAGTCAAGAAAGAGGAAAACCACAGTGCTCCTCAGAGACCATCAGGCCAGGTCGGATGCAGTGTACATGTATGCTACAGCATGAGAGTACACCTGCTGTGTGTGATGATGTCAAGAAAGTAGAGCACACTTGAACTACCGTAGCTAGCTAGCTCTCCTCTCCTGTTGCACAGATAGTAAAGGTGCAGTAGGAAGTGCCATGGATTGCATGACAGCTAAACCACTTCTTACAAAATAATATTTTTAAGGGGCTGCTGAATAGTTTGAAAGCTGAAGTTTATAATTGTTTTTTTTATTATGCACGGATGCAGAATAATCTGGTAAAAAAAATTATTATTCATTCATATATCATACACATTTTAACTTTAACAGGACAACATAACATGTATAAGACTGTTTAACACTAAATATTTATTGTGCATTATTATCAGCAAACATTAGAGAAATATGGCAAATTGCCTAAAGATTAAATTTAAGACCCAGTATACATACGTTTGTATAGATGTCCCCAAAATTAACAACCCCCCCCCCCAACAAAAACAATGTACTAGCTGTACAGTTATGTATCGGACTGATGATCCACCATTCTAGGGGCCTCCCACTCAGTATTTACATAGTCTCTATCATGTATTGTACATGTACATTGCACCATGACTCCATGAGCAAGCATAAAACATATATACATGTAAATATACTTTGTTATATTGAACCACATATGAGATCAATACATGCACTTTTGTACATGAATGTTGTTCGGAACCATAGTTCCATTAATAGTCTACATGTGATTGCACTGTAAGCATATCTCTACTCTATAATACCATGGTCAGGTAGAGATATTGAAGTGTACCTGTATTAAACGGTAAAGAGTTGTTTGTCCATCAACTTCATTGACGGGATAAGGAAGGAAGTGATTTCAAATATAGCACGCAAGGTATACACAGCTAGTGTGTCTCAGTCCTCCCTCTACACACTCAAATTACACTATTAGACTGAATATTATAATCAAGGTATAAATGCATGCCCTTATTACATTCTCAAACAATAGACCAGTTTACTACATTAAATGTATGCATACTGTTTGCGGGAAAGTTGTTCTTAACAATGTGTAACCTTTCCTGAGGCTTGCCCAACATAGCAACAAGTAATTTATGCAAACTGGATTTCAAGTATTGTAGTTCATTCATTAATAACAGGTTAATGGAATACCTTGTCGCTAGGTTCCCAGGAAAGAAACATCAATAACTTTAGTTTAAATATGATTATTAAGCCTACAGGTAGATCTATATTTGTCCTTTACTCATAAAATATGTGAATTGAAATTTGTTGACACTTTTAAACGTAAATATAAAAAATACTTGATGGACCTATATTGATATTAGCTACAGATTTTAACGGTTGTTAAATTCATTACATTTTACATACATGTAATTGTTATTTGTTTTACTTTTATTGCTTATTTTTTATATTTAATTAATTGGTCAGCCGCATATAAGGACCACCTCCTTTCTGGCTGCTACCAGCATTAGCAATTTGTTATTCATGTTTGTAAATTGACTCTGTGTATTTATGTGTTTATCTAGGTTAGTTAGTGTAATTGTGTGAAACTTTGTATACTACTTTTGTTTTTTTTGTTACCTTGGCAAAACAGTTGAATTGAATTGAAAATTGAATTGAAATTAAGTATTGGTGTAGTTAAATAACTCAAGTGACAACCAAATATTGGCCCCCTGTGCAGAATGTCAATTTGTGGCCAGTCTGCAAAATCAATTTTTTTTTTTAGCACAACACTAAAACAGACAATGAAATCTGGTGCAACCCACCCTTCCTCACTGTGTTCAAACTTCTCTTTCTGCTTAAAACAATATGGCACAGCTGATTAATTTTTTTATTTTATTATTTTATTTGTTTAACCTGTTTTGATAGGGCATCTACTGTAAAGATGTCATCAAAGACATCAATGACCTCATTTTTTAAAATGCACATCTATCTTTTGAAAAATATGAGGGAGGTAAATTCACATCAAGCTACAGAAGAGATCATGAGTTGGATGTCTTGACAAATAGTACCACTCTCAACATTTCTGCCACCAAATAACATCCATCTTTTAGACAGATTCATTTGAGCAAGTCAAAGGTATACTTTCTTTTAAAATGTGTTTACTAGATTAATAGTATTTATTGCATCTTTTATGAATGGCAGTTTCACAACTGAATTGCACATGAATTACACCAATTGAAAATATATACATTGTAAAAATTACAGAAAATTCAGTTTAAAATTATTTACCAGTAAAGGTACTGTACTGCCTAAATATCATAAACAATTAAAAAACATTTAATGAACATAATTTCAAAAAGATAATGTACAAACATAATTATATGCCAACATATAGACCAATACAAATTATATAACAGTTCTAATATTGCATTTGTGGGTATAGTGGTAAAATAATCAAGGATAGCGGCAAGAGCAGTGGTATGAACAGTTGAAAAGTAGATAAGGATCGAGAAATAATTGGTAAGAGAGATAGTCTATACAATTTATTAAATTTATATGAAAAAAGAGCCCCCAAAATTGGAAATGGAGCCCCCAAAATGATTTTTTCTTTCTTCCTCAGACAAACTCCTAGATCCTTGTTATATGATGTAAAAAATAATTCATTCAAGATTATTTCGTGACAGTAAGGCTGATAAATAAGCTTGTCGTCCTGGTTACTGGTTTCAAACAACAGAGCCTGCGATTTCCAGACCCTTATCACTAAGTTCGTCATTTATTGGAACAGAATCAAAGGAATGCAAAATTTGCCAATCTTTTGTCAATATTTTCATAATTTCACACCCGATTCCAGAGAAAATTCTGTCTCTGGGTAATTTCAGGTTCCTTTTTCTATTGGTGATATCAGATTTTCGAAATATTACAATTTTTTTTGAGATAGCGAACTTTATAGGTCACACGCCAACTATGGTCATACCACCATACTACTACTAGGTATGAAGGGGAAATCAAAGTTCGCGGAGATTTTCAAAATATTAAAGAATGTGATAACTGATAGACTATTCGATTCATGATTTCCCATATTTTAAACAAATTTAATTTGTTCATTTATTACCAACTTCTATCTCAGACGTACCTAACTCAAATCCGGCCATGTAAAATCAAGAAGGGTACGATCCGATTCTGCCAAGTGTGCAAAGCGGAAGAGGAGGACATCACACACTTCATAGCCAAGTGCAAACCACTCAGGAATGAGGAATCATCACCAGAAGCTGGTCGACAATCTCCACCACAGGGGCGTACAGCAGTCGACACTCGCTCTATTCAGTCCAAATGAATGAGACCTTCACGCGGGCAGTCCTACTTCCGAATGTTCTAACTGTCTGCCCTAACCAAAAGAACCTTCTTATTAATGCATCACTGTCATTTTTATACAATATCCACTCTGCTTGTGCTAATGCAATCGCTAATACACTTTCTACCTGACATGACAATCCTGCCTGCTATGTCTATGACAAACTGCAGTACCCTGGTAGCTGCTGATCTCCGATAGAGCGGAGGAAGAAGAAGAAGAAGAAGAAGAAGAAGGACAGCAAAGTTTTTTACTACAAATTGATTCAACAAGAAAGTTTATCGTCAAAGTGTTCCGGAGATATTGGAATCTAAAAATTCAATGTCTGATCGGCATGCGCACTGAAACTAAACAAGTCATAAAATGATAAAAACAACAAGACCTTACTTCGCGCACAGGCGTTTACAGCCGATTTATCACAAAATGTGATCCATCAAAAATAAGATACTTTCATAATTTGCAAGGCAAGAATATATGGCAAACCCGGACTTTAGTGCCCAGCTGAAAATCTCAGTTTATTATGGATTTAATATCAATAATATTAATTATGCTAATATATGCAAATATAAACATACCAAAAATTGATGATTTTTAATCATTTGACGTCATAAAAATCAATTTTAAGCCAAAAATAGCAGCGAAGTAGGGGATCTCCTCTTTGCTTGATGCGAGATACTAGCGAACTGAAATAACCGAATAAAAACTATGGTGAACTAAAAAAAGAAAAGAAAAAATCAAACCACCTCTGAAATTACCTTTGAAATGTTTATTAATTTTTTCTTCCGATATGCGCACATGATAGGGGCAGGTTGGGATGGGATGGGGGGGGGGGGGGGTGCTCAATAGTCGCCAAATTTGGGGTAAAAGGGCAACTGGCCTTGGGGGGGGGGGGGCTAAATTTATTATTTACTTATTTTTCTTTGTAATCATTTTTCTAATTTTTTTCCGGGGTGGCTCTTTTCTTTATTCTGCTTCTTCTTTCTTTCTCACCAGATATGCACGAAACATTGGGGGTTTGAAGAGATGACACCCCCCCCCCTTCCTGATGGGGGCGCCAAATTTAAGGGTTATTTTAATCTTTCTTTCTTTTTCTCTGCCCCCCCCCCCGTCCCTTTCTCCCTTTCTCTTTAATAGGCATGCACGCATCGAGGGGGCGAGTGGGATGGGATGGGGGTGCTGAAAACTCGCCAAATTTGGGGTAAAAGGGCAACTGGCCTGGGGGGGGGGGATTCCCCTAAGTCTTGAATTTATAAAGACAAGAGAAAGAAGGGAAGAAAACCATCAAGATTGGCACCCCAGTCACCAAGTTTGCGCCCTTTTTACCTAAAACTTGGCGCTCCTGCCGAGGGAGGGGGCAGGGGGGGGGGCTGGGGGAAGGATTCATCTCCTTAGGCCCCAAATGTTGCAAGCATGTCTCAAGAGAGAGAGAGAGAGAGAGAGAGAGATGAAGCAGAATTAAACGGCAAAGAAACGATACCCCCGCCCCAACAAATAAAATAAATAAATAAATGTGAGAATAAACAAATTAAAAAAATGGATAATTACCAATTGTGCGCCCTTTTACCCAAAATTTGGCAACTATCAAGCTCCCAGAAACCACCCATCCGACTCCCACCCGCCCCTCGATGCGTGCATGTCTATTCAAGAGAAAGCGAGAAAAGGGGGGCGGCAGAGAAAAGAAAGAAAGAAAGATTAATAAAAAAAATAACCCTTGAATTTGGCGCCCCCAGCAGGAAAGGGGGTTGTCATTTCGTGCAAATCTGGTGAGAAAGAAAGAAGAAGCAGAATGAAGAAAAGAGCCCCCGGAAAAAAAAAATAGAAAAATGATTACAAAGAAATAAAAGTAAATAATAAATTTAGCCCCCCCCCCCCAGGCCAGTTGCCCTTTTACCCCAAATTTGGCGAGTTTTCAGCACCCCCATCCCATCCCACTCGCCCCCTCGATGCGTGCATGCCTATTAAAGAGAAAGGGAGAAAGGGACGGGGGGGGGCAGAGAAAAAGAAAGAAAGATTAAAATAACCCTTAAATTTGGCGCCCCCATCAGGAAGGGGGGGGGGGGTGTCATCTCTTCAAACCCCCAATGTTTCGTGCATATCTGGTGAGAAAGAAAGAAGAAGCAGAATAAAGAAAAGAGCCACCCCGGAAAAAAATTAGAAAAATGATTACAAAGAAAAATAAGTAAATAATAAATTTAGCCCCCCCCCCCAAGGCCAGTTGCCCTTTTACCCCAAATTTGGCGACTATTGAGCACCCCCCCCCCCCCCCATCCCATCCCAACCTGCCCCTATCATGTGCGCATATCGGAAGAAAAAATTAATAAACATTTCAAAGGTAATTTCAGAGGTGGTTTGATTTTTTCTTTTCTTTTTTTAGTTCACCATAGTTTTTATTCGGTTATTTCAGTTCGCTAGTATCTCGCATCAAGCAAAGAGGAGATCCCCTACTTCGCTGCTATTTTTGGCTTAAAATTGCTTTTTATGACGTCAAATGATTAAAAATCATCAAGTTTTGGTATGTTTATATTTGCATATATTAGCATAATTAATATTATTGATATTAAATCCATAATAAACTGAGATTTTCAGCTGGGCACTAAAGTCCGGGTTTGCCGAATATATCATACAATCTGTTGGTACCATTTTTTACTTACAATTTTGAGGATATCTGCTTTCAAAATGAAGATTTTGAGACCCTTTGGCCTTATCGGCAAGTTAGTAATTTTTCGGAACGGACACAAATTACTGCAAAATTTGCCGTTCTTTCTTCAATGTTTTCATAATTTCACACCTAATTCCAAAGGAAATTTCGTCTGTGGGTCATTTTATGTTCCTCTTTTCATTGGTGATATCAGATTTCGAAATATTACCGATTTTTTTGAGATAGCAAACTTAGATTACGTGCGAACTATATGGTCACACAGCTAGCAGCTCTCCAGCGGCCAGCCCCACCGAACTTTCACGGAGCTTTCAGCCGGGCCCGGCCCAGTCCGAGAGACACAAGGTGAAAACTGAACGACTGTCATTGTCCTTGCACAGTACGGTATGTGGGCCTTTCAAGAAATTTAATATGAAGTTGACAACCAAATTGGGTACTTACCATATGGTGTCAATCAATGATCATACAACATAGCAAAGGTGGCGTATACTACACAGCTCGAGTAGAAAAACTAATAACATTTAAATTGGCTAGAGCTTTGAAAAGATCAGAGCGTATGATTGATTACGAGTCGTCAGAAAGTCCTTCCACGAACGTACGCGCGAACGTGCGCGCCCCTACTTGTTCACAAAAACATGATTTGTCTGGGCTTCTCATCGGTTCTCTATTTTGTTCCCCTTTATATATCTCCATCTCTCACTTTCTCTTTCACCTATCCTCTTATTGTTTCTCTCTCCCTCTTTCTGACTGCATTTGTTTCCTCTGTCAATCTAGCTCTAGCTCACTCTTTCTCTCAGCCTACATTCTGTCTACTTATTACAGTCTCTCCCTCTCCTAGCTCTCTTTAAATTGTCTCTACACTGAGACGTTGTATTTCTTTAATACTTTATCCATCTTTTCCCGTTTCTTACGCTTCTATACCTGGCTATCTAGGTCTTTGCTTTGTTCTGTCATAATTTCTCCCCTGCTCTGTACTTATACTCTCATTTCAAGACACCAAATCCATTTTATAAAATGGCTCTAGTATTTTAAGCATCGTGATTGGTCAATACGCGTCACATGACATTGAAAAAAATTTGATGCAAGCACGATTTTGCAGAAATGAGTGCAGAAAAAGCGCAGTAAAAAGTTATATTGCACGGTGCGTACGCGTGACCATGGAGATCCAGTGCGCGCGCGTACGTGTAGTACGCGCTCCCTCGAGTTGCATTGCAATTATTGTAGGCTACGCGTAGCTAATATTGTACGCTCCACCATGATCCCCAGCGCAACGTACGCGTAGCTAGCTCTAGCTAGCTAGCTAGAGCGGCCAGCGGGGTATTATTAAAAAGCAAATTTTTATTTTACTTTTCCCTTGGATTTAGGCCTGTTTTGACTTTTGGATTTTATAATGAAGCCAGGAATTTCAGCTGTCTGATGTAGACTCGTCTCTAGACCCACTGTATGGATTTTATTTTTAATCAAGCCAAGGCAATGAATCCCATTGACTTTTTGGTAAGCCTGCAAGGTCTTAGTCTAATTAGAAGTAGAACCAACATAACTCTAGATCTAGATCGAACTCTCGTAGACTCTATAACTTATTAGATCTAAAGTTTCGTTTTTGCTATTTGTGTCGCTATTTTATAAAACAAATAACGCACTTGACCCTGTTGTGCAAAACGTAAATGCAGTAAACGCTCGGTTTCTTCAGATGGTTCGCACTGTCAACTCGCCGCAAGCGGCTCGTTGCACAGAGCGGCACCAATCTAAAGAAACCTCGCGTGTACTGCATTCACCGCTATTGCACTCTGGGACGTGCGTTATTTGTATACTATTCACTGACAGGTAAATAGTACTTTTTCAATAGCTGCTAAATAGCAATTTTATTTCACATATATGCACACAAATATCACATAGTTTAAGTTTGTATCTTTCCACACCTATCAAGGTTATTCTTTTTTGTTATAGTCGATATCTTGATTCACACATTAATTTGTTTCACAAATGTCTTCTGTCTATACACTTTTACAGTTGCTTTTTGATTTATGCCAAGACCTTGAAATATATCAAGGCATACATTATAACCTGACAAATAGGAGAATAGATAACATTGTGATTTCTATTCTAGTAACTTGTTACTATAATGAAAAGACTGAATATAAATCTGATAATAGTGATCATCTCTCCAGTCAAGACACAAAATGCTCATAATATCAGACTACCACATATATATCAACTTACCATTCTTCTTCATGTTCTTAGTGCATCATTAGCTATGTAGGCTAGCATAGAATAAGCACTTTTCACTGTATGTTAGAACTTGTTAATACATGTACAAACTGTGATTGATTCAGCGGGACATTCACTTCAAATTGCAACTTAGCTAAGAACCTATAGAAGTACATTTACAAAGAGGTTACACACAGTGCATTGGGAACACAGTTACATAATGACATATTTCATTCTAACTGTTCAAAAGTCAATGAATTGTTTTAATCTTTGAGCATAAAATCTTGATATATAATCCACAGATTTCTGCACATGCATGAGACACAAAATTATGTAGATATGAACAAAAGTAACACTGGTACATAACAAACTTCCATGTAAGAAATATTTAGCATAATAATACAAAGCTATTGCATCTTTCAACAATCATTAACATTTGTGATGAAAAAGAATCCTTCAACTATACACAATTTGTAGCATTTACACCAGAATTTAAATGTCATGGGAATCAAACTTTGCTTGTCATTGTTATAATTAACATCAAGGCTCAATATTCTACAAGAAATATGTTTCTTTATGGTTTTAAAACTAAATACATAAATATAAATTTAAGTAAACCATACATAATTCTTACACAAGATTATGTCTGACACAAAGACATTCCTAATCAATTTCTAACTTCTGCTCACAAAGACATCCAAAATGATCTTACCATTTCACTATCACAATCCATTTGTAATATACATGTATATAATTACATGTATGTGTACAAACTTTTAACATGCAAAGAGTGAAGTACAGTCATGCAATATTAATAATAAGGTTACTTTAAATGCATCATACCTTTTAGGCTATATATCAATTCACTCAAATTTCACACAAGCTTTACTATAAACATTCATAACAAACTCCACACAACTCTCATATTTATGGTACAAATATGGATTAAAAACTTGAAAATGCAATTGCTCTGTTTTCACATACATGTAGTCAGATCGATGAAAAACAGAACGGTTGAGTGAAGAAAGAGTGAAACAATTAACAAATAATCTTGCATTGACTCTTAACAAGATTATTTTGAGTGGTAACTACAATCACTCTGTACATAAATTTATGAACAAATAAATCACAAAAACATATATCTAAAATATGTCAAGAAATGCTGATATACTGTAATGAACAGTTCTTAATGTTTACAGCTGCATATTTTGTTGCACATAAATGTTCCATTCTTGGTAGAAAGAACAGAGAGTCTGTAAGTATAATAAACCATCAATTTATAATTAACCTTGCAATAATGTACAATTACATGTAGGAAACATTCAATCAGACATTTTATCATCGTACACATCCAGATCCAGATCCAGATCCAGAAAACAAATAGATTCTGATCATTTCAATCTCTCATGTGCTCCAGAAGAGTTTGCAAAACAGATACAAATAAGTCAAAACAAGTTTTTACACTAAAAATATATATTCTATGAAAATTTTGCCATAACATAAATGCAATGTTAAGCCAGTCTCTGACTATACAATTATATAGTATACCTAAAAAATGAAAAATAACTTCTATAAACCATGGTCATTCTCTCTTAAACCATAGGTTAGATGTAAACATATAACTCTCAATTTCACTTCAAAAAGCTCAAAAAGTCTAATTTCAGAACTAAACAGGCTATCTACGGAATGATAAAAACAACAAAGATCAGTTACTCTTAAATAGCAGTGCTTACCCTAAAGAATTTCAGAGAGAGAGAAAACAAATGCATCAGTCTGTCCGATAGGCAATGAACGACTCTAGCATGACTGAAGTCAGATGTACCTCTCAAAATGCATGCCACAGATGGGAAGTAAATAGGAAACATTCCTAATATGAAAATTGGAACATCAATCTGATATTTCTGACTATATGATATGAAATACACGTCTGATTTGATCATGCATTTTAGTATTTGAAACGGTCACTTTTGGTTCTCAACATCACAGGTTTCTTTTGAGATCTTTTCGAGAACGTAAACAAGATAGAAGACTACATGTACATGTACATGTACCTTTGCAGTTACTCTGCATCTACATATATATATATATATATATATATATAAATATATACATATATAAAAGAAAAACGCTGTTTACTTTTCTCTCAGACACTAATTTAGATGATGCACAGTTTATCAATATCTGCTTACCTTCAAAAGTGGTACAATCATTTTCAAAACAATAAAGTTATCATTTTACAATAGAAATTTAACATTCATATTCCCTTCTCTATAAAAGGCCAATTATCTCATTGATTACAACTAACCACACAGCATTGTATAAAGCCTGTAGACAGCAACTCAGTGAAATTTCAAACACACAATAACACATTAAGGTTCAATTTAACCACAAAGTAAGTTTTCATGTATACTTGAAACAAAGTCTGTTTTATCAAGACATCCAAATGTTCATATCATCAAGAAAGTGTAATTCGCTTCAACAGCCTCAAGCCACATCTCAAGACAACTCCACCACTTCTGAATCAAAGTCAATGCTATCCAGCTCGTCCTCTTCGATGTCTTCTGATGATGACTCTCCTCCAGCAGCCTCACCAGTCAGAGCGATGCGAGCGTAGTCGTCAGTGTCGATGGACTTGCAGAAGTAGATGGCGTATTTGAGTTTCTCTCTCAGGACTTCCCGGCAGGAGTACCGGGGTAGTTTGAGAAGGAAGAAACACGTGTAGGATTCTGGGAGGAAGTGATCTGGAGGGTTGTACTTGTCCAGGACCTGGAATGTGTGCAAAGTGAAGAAGAGAAAATAAAGCAAATGTTTATGTACTTTAATAAACTACTTTCACAATCATCATCAATAGTGGTCTGTCAGTTTATGACAGGTTCAGTGACCCAATCAAAATTCTATATAAGTGTCTCTCCATGTTCCTCGGTCTTGAGCCATCTGTTTCAGCGTTTCATACCCTGTTGCTCCACATTCTGTGATTACATCGTCTAGAAAGCCTTTACGAGGTCTTCCCCTCTTCTTCTTTCCATGAATACAACCTTCTATGACTCCGAGCATCAAGCCCTCATCATGCCGCATTATGTGTCCAAGCCATTTATTCTGTCTCTCTCTAATCGTTTGAATCACAATACAAAAACAATATTGAATAGTAATAATTACAATGGTTGCTTCTGGTAAACCTCTCATGCCAATCATGCTGTAACGCTCCTGACGCTCAACCACATTGTAAACAATAACAGAAATCAAACACAACATTTTTTTACTACTTCTGCTTACCGCATGTTTAATTTGGTTGATTAAAAATGTAAAACAAGAACACTATGTGGTCTCTGACGTGTTACAAACTTACCTGCAGTACAAAGTCCCTTCCTCTGAAGTCAGCGATAGTCCTGGGTAGCCTGGTACGTCCCCAGACAAAGCGTAAGAAGAGAGAACGTTCGTTGTTGGTGAAGTCCTCCATGATCTCCCAGAACCATGTAACGAGTGGAGCAGTGGCATCGATTCCCTTGTAGGTCGCTACTGATTTCAGCAGATCTAGGGGTATGTCTGGACTTCCACACACCTGTAAGGAGGGAGAGGCACAATAAGTAGGTTACAATAGGGCTTAAACAAAAAAGATGTTGTATTTCCCGTTAGGAGCCAAAACATTGGTCGGTCGGTCAGAAATCTTTTTTTTCTTTATAATTTTTTTTCTCTTCTTTTTCTTTCTCTTTTTCTCTAAAAACCAGTAATTTTTTTTTTTTAAAAGCTGACTGTAGATTTCAAGATTTTTGGGTAGGTCGCAAAGGGCAATACATCATCTTTTTTGTTAAGGCCTAGTGATGGTTCAGATTGAGACACGGCTTGTACCCATATGAGGAAGTCAACTTTTGCAGTTTCTTTCAATAATAGCAAGAAGGGGTGAGAGAATCTTGTTTTATATGGAACAAAAGGTCTGGTATGTTCTCACTATCGGTCTGATATAATAGAAAGAAATGTGAAACACTATACAGGTATTTTGCTCTGACAGTATACAGTGGCAAATGGGTACAAGGCTTTACAGCAAATGTAACTTGTGAACACATAAAAGTGAACAGTAATCCATCATAACATGAAATTCACATCTTCATGTGTATGATAAATCAAAGATAACTTTCACAAAGAACCATCTTGAAGGCAACAATTTTTAAAGGAACATACAAAGATTATTATAACAAGAAGTTCATTAGAGAATACTACTTCTCCAGTTAACTTTTCACAGTTGAGATACTGTACACAACAGGCTCATAAATAAGGACATGAACACATTTACATCTTTGCACTTTGATAAAGAATCCAAAGAAATTTTCATTTTATTTCATTTCATTCTCCATAAAAAAAACATTAAAACATACAAATATGATATACAGATAAAAGATCGATTACAATACAAACACAAAGGGAAGGAACAAACAAAATTTTATGGGAATGTGGGGTAACAAAAAGGGCAATTAGCCTTATGAACGTCAACCCCTTGGCTCAAGATCATTTCAACTGCATAATATTTGTTATGTCTACTTTATATTTGCCACTACAACAAATGAAACGTGTTCTTACCATGGTCTCTAGCTCTGATCCTGTGAAGAGGGAGAGGAGCGGTACAGGAATCACCCTGGCCATCCCTTCTCTCACCCATTGGACCTGGTCATCAAACTCACTCAATCTGCCAAAGAAAACAACAAAGATACATTCAATACAATAATAATAATAATTATTATTATTTGTTCTTTTATAGCACATTTCATGTCTGTTGACATTTCAATGCGCTTTACATTTCTACAATACCGGTATACATAATTATATAAAGTATAACACAATCATAAAAGGAAGATGAAACAGAAACATATATCGAAAACAATAAAGTGCTTACAAAGAGAAAAATTATAACATTACTTATCCTTAAATACTATTGATGTGCTATTTGAGAACACTAATTTGAAAATAATACATGTTCAAGCTTTTAACTTGGAAATGTTGTTACATTTTGTTTAACATGGATCCTTAGAGATGTGTTCAGAAGAAAATTATGTTGTATTGAATGGGCCAAGGTATTAAACATCCACAAATAACAACGCTCAAAATGGCTCCATCCATTAAACCAAGTCCCTTGGAGTCATTGATACACATCCCTGTAGAGAACTTTCATCATTACTAAAATATCAAAGTGACATGATAATAACTTTCATTCATCCTCAGTGTTTTTAGTTCTTCAGATGATTTTACCTTTTATTAAAAAACTAGCTTGAGTAAGAACAAGACTTTTTATCACACATTTATTCAACTACCGGTATTGAAAGTTGGAGGACCGTACCTGCTCATAGCCTTTTTCTTTACAGAGTCTTGACGCCCTTCTGGCTTTCAGCACACGGCACCATGTTTTTGTCTTGTGTTTTACATATTACATGTTACACCAATGGAAAACAAATTTCTGCATTATATATGGACAATAAAAATCTTGAATCCTGAATCTTGAACTATTGAATATAATTTAGATTTAGTTAAGATTGAGAGGTACAGTCAAACCTGTCTATAGTGACCACCCAAGGGAAAGACAAAAAGGGGCCTTTGTAGACAGGTTCCTTTAGTACATGATTCAATGAGAAGCCATTTTCAAGGGAAACAACAAATGTGGCCTTTGTAGACAGGTGGTCTTTGTAGACAGGTGGTCACTAAAGCAGGTTTGACTGTACATACCTGTAATTGAGAGCTGCTCTGACGTATTCCATCCTGTTATCAGCAGTGATTCTGGCATACTTGGTATTAAGAGGTACATCTTGCCCTGTTGCACTAGGAGTACTGTAAGGCATGTCCATCTGATTGAAAGCCTCAGCATCAGACTCCATATCACGGATACACATCAAACCTGGAGCAAACAACAAAGGCAACAAATCAAAATGGTTAGTATTTAAAGATAAAGGTGAGTTCTGGTTTTAAAAAAAAAAGAGAATTCTCACAGAATTAAACGAAACTTACACTGAATGTTCAAGATTACAAATAAATGTCATTTGCCAAACAATTTTGGTAGAAAATGTATACTGGCTGAGTGATGAGCATAGAAAGATTAGGAAATCAAGGTTCTAGCCCAGACACCATTTGTGTTGTCACATATACATCTTCCTGTGTACAGTGCTTGAAACTGTACCAAGACCGGGCCAATTTTGTTGTTGTTGATGATTCCAGAGCCTTGCAGTACACACCAATACTTATATGACAGATGATCAACCTTTTCTGATTGATTCCACACTGTTTCTTTCACAATGCAATCGCAAGACCAGAACTCAACTTTATCTTTAATGTTCTTCAGCACCCAAGCATAACAGAGTCATACTGAATATTATATCTTCTATTGGGAAATCATCGGTATGGCGCCAGAAGGGTGTTAACTCTGTGTTAAAGTATATGAGTTAGCGCCCTTCTGGCTCCAAACAAGCGAATGGTCTTTGTTCTTGGAATTGTTATTTTCATTCAAATGATGTGACATTAAGCTTTCATATTAGGATTGTATACATAGCTCCTACAATGTACACGATTTTAAATAAAATGATAAATGTTTCTTCCAATTCTACTTCCAGTACACCTTTACAAATCCTAATCAAATCAGATCACCTATCTTTCCATGCATAAACATGAATGTACAATATCCTAATTGAGTTTAACTCCCCACTAGTCAGCTACACCACATTGATAATTGTATTCAAGCATTATAGAGTCCAGATGAATGCAGTGTTGTATAAAAGTTGAATGATACAAGCTCAGAGATGCTAACCTCTTGACACAAAAAAACAGACTGAGTATCCTAAAAATCAGATTTTCACGAAAAATTTTGACCATCGGCCCCGGGCCAGTAAAATTTCAGAAAAATGTTTGCTCTTTCATTAAAATTTAAAGAGAAAATTGTAAAGCAAAGTTTTTGTAGGGGTTGCGGGGATTTCCTTGTACATGATTCTATGCGATTCCAATGTTTTTGTGGGTTAAAAAAAAAACAAACTTATTTTAAGATCGTTTTTCACTTTTATTATCGTACTAAATACGATTTAATCGTACTGGTTGGCATCTCTGTCTGCGAGCTGAATGCACTGACCTGCAACGTAATCCTTGTCGACTTCTGTGACATCAGCTACAGTGAGAGGCATCCCTGCTAACTGCTTCCAGACTGGTTCTGCTAGGGATAGACTGAGAGGGCTCCCTGTACGGATCGCTATACCCATCAAGATTCCTAGAATTCAATCACATGATGCAAAATCACAGTTATGGGTGGAGGCAAGAAAACAACAATAGGGATAGACTGAGAGGGCTTCCCTGTACGGATCGCTATACCCATCAAGATTCCTAGAATTGATTTGATTGATTGATTGATTTTATTTCATTTCATATACCAATTGTTTGCACAATAAAGAACATAGTTGACAAAGTAAGATCAAAATTATGAATTGAAACAGGAACCTACTGGAAAGCATAGCTTGTTTTTGTAGGTTCCCAAGAATGAATATAATATAATATTGTTTTCATAAATCATTTTAAAGTGTCTTAATAATCACAGTAAAATTCAATCACATGGTGCAAAATCACAGTTATGGATGCCAAGAAAACGATAAAAGCAAACACCAATTTTTTTTAAAAGGTTTCAAAATATTAATTTCTCAAAAGTGAGAGCTTTAGGTAATCACAGCAATTTCAAATCTTAATGTTTTAAGTCTATTTCCTAAAAGAGACACAGCAAACAAGGTTTAAGAAAAGATTATTTCTAAAAGACAAAATGCTAACATTCTCTTAAAAACTTAGAGACAATTCTTTTAACAGCACTTAATAACCAAAATCTGCCCTAAATATTATGATGTATGAGCTCTGAATACATAATGCCTACTATTCATGAAATACTGAGTAAAGGGAAAGATTGTGAAATGGTGTAAAATGTGATAACCTGAATCCACTTAACTAACAGTCTGAGCAGGTGCTGCTATGTATCTGCAAGTTTGTGGATGTCTTACCGAGGAACTTGAACATGCTTTGATGTGACTGTAGTCTAGCCGTTGGTTTGACTAGGAAGCAATCCCTGTTAGCTCCAGCCTCGTCTCGTCCGTTAGGTGTGAGCACCAGGAGAGGTACAGATCCATTCTGAAGCTCATCACACATCTCAGCTATAGACTCACTGTATCCTCCTCCACAGTCATCTACACTCTCACCTAAGAGTTTGAAGCAAGCATTAACATCAAATGTGATTAAATTAACTTAATTCTATGAGCACATCTCAGCTATAGACTCACTGTATCCACCTCCACAGTCATCTACACTCTCACCTAATAGTTTGAAGCAAGCATTAACATTAAATGTGATTATATTAACTTAATTCTATGAACACATCTCAGCTATAGTCACTGTATCCACCTCCACAGTCATCTACACTCTCACCTAAGCATTAACATCAAATGTGATTATATTAACTTAATTCTATGAACACATCCCAGCTATAGTCACTGTATCCACCTCCACAGTCATCTACACTCTCACCTAAGCATTAACATCAAATGTGATTATATTAACTTAATTCTATGAACACATCCCAGCTATAGTCACTGTATCCACCTCCACAGTCATCTACACTCTCACCTAAGCATTAACATCAAATGTGATTATATTAACTTAATTCTATGAGCACATCCCAGCTATAGTCACTGTATCCACCTCCACAGTCATCTACACTCTCACCTAAGCATTAACATCAAATGTGATTATATTAACTTAATTCTATGAACACATCCCAGCTATAGTCACTGTATCCACCTCCACAGTCATCTACACTCTCACCTAAGCATTAACATCAAATGTGATTATATTAACTTAATTCTATGAACACATCCCAGCTATAGTCACTGTATCCTCCTCCACAGTCATCTACACTCTCACCTAAGAGTTTGAAGCAAGCATTAACATCAAATGTGATTAAATTAACTTAATTCTATGAACACATCTCAGCTATAGACTCACTGTATCCACCTCTTAATATTGTTACTTGTAGACTGTTATTGAATAGGAATTTCGTACTGTCATCAGCGCATCCCCATTTTGCACAGAGAATATAACAAATAAATAATATAAATAAATAAATGGCTCTTATATCCACACTGTAAACATCCAGGGCCCTGTTTCATAAAACTTATTATCAATAACAAATGCTTAATTTTTATGACAAATTTGCTCTCAGATAATCAAATGCCACAAATTTAGTAGCTATAAAAGTTGTTGTAACTTGTTAGTGATAACAAGTTTTATGAAACAGAGCACAATGTGTTATGGCAGTCATAACTTTTTATCTCTTATTTACTTTTCACTGTAATGCATCCAATACATGTACACAATAAAATAGAGGGAAGAGAGAGAGAGAGAGGGAGAGGGTGGATGAGGAAATAAAAGTAGGAGAGATAAAGAGGGAGAAAGAAAAAGGAGAATAGAGTTACATGAAGATAGATGGAAAGAAGAAAGACAAAAGAGATATAGTGTGAATCACAAGTGACTTTGTAGAACATGGAACTGACCTATGAACTTGACCTTCCAGACCCTATGTGGTAGAAGGAGACTATCAGCTCCAAACTGGCTCAACTTGGAACAGGCTTGACCAAAGACAGACTTGGTCCCGTCTAGTCCAGCTAGACCACCTTTACTCCTAGATCTCTTGACCTGGATCCTGTTGAGCTCAATGACTGGTCCATGCTGACGGTCTCTTACCATGGTGGCTTGGACTACCTTACGGAATGCTGCTTCCTACAAAACAATCAATGTAAAGGGTCAAATGTCAGTACATTCTTAGAGGTGTCGTGGTCGAATGGATATGTCCCGGCTGTCGAGCACAAGGTCCGTGAATCGAGTCCCGTCTGGGCACTAATGTCCTTTGGCAAGACATTGATCTACATTTGCCACACTCAACCAAGGTGATGTAAATGGGTACCTGGCAGGAATTAATTCTTTGAAATGCTAGAGCGCCATGATGGCAGCCGTGCTAAAGCCAGGGTAATAATCGGGAGTGCCAGGAGTGTCAAGTCTAACAGACATGAGCGCTATACAAGAACCCATTATTATTATTATTCTCAAGAGAGAATTTTATCAACTGCAAAACTGATTAGTAAGAAACTTGAGAATTCATCCATAAAAGCAAAAATCTGAATTCCAAGACAGAATTTTCATTTAAATCTAGCTTTTATACCTGTTCATTCTCTTTAAACTATACTTTCTCTTTGTACATTGTACAGTACAATCATAAGTCTGTTACTGAACATAATTACTAGTGTACAACCAGATCTTTTGCATTTAAGAGACCATATCAACTTTCAAGAGTGGTCCACATTCATGTCATCTTCATGTTGTGAAACAATTGAATCATAACACATGTGTAACTACATAATGTTTTCTACTGTGAAAACTGCTGTCATTAACAATACAGGACATTTTCAGGTGAGGTATATGGGTACCTGGCAGGAATTAATTCCTTGAAATGCTGGAGCGCTGTAATGGCAGCTAGGCTTAAGCCGAGGTTTATAATCAATGAGCCTCGGAATAGATAATTTCTAGATAGACGGCGCTATAGAAATGCCTATACTTATTATCATTAAACATCGAGTTGGAATATTTAGTTCAAATAACCGAGTTGATTTACCTTTCCAGAAGAGACCAGGAGTCCTCTGAGTGCATCGATGCCTACTAGGATACCCATACCGGCGGATGAACTATTCTGCTTATCTCTCATGTCAAACATAGGGATAGATGGACAGAAGAGTTCAGAGAAGTGATGAAGTAGAACCAATCTGTTCCTGATGACAGGGATATTGACCTCTCTCAGGAGGTTGTATTCCATGGGGACGGTCTGGGGTAGACGGCCGGCATGGAGAGGCTTGCTGGTAGACCAGGCAACGGTGTGGGCAGAGCCGCATGCTACGTTGGTGATCTTCTTATCTGCTCAATGGAAAGGAGAAAAAGACAGGAAATATGAACATTACATATTCTGAAGAATTCAGAAGAATTTTGTCTACAGACTTTAACAACTTTAGTCATATGTATGTATCATATTGGAAGTATTGCAATGAATTTTCCGAAGCTAATGGAAGAGCAAGAGATATATAACATGATATGTGCCGTACAAGAATGCAATATTACTACTATGACTATTGTATATTTCTTCTGATTGCTTCTTGATTTGCTTTTTGGTGCACAGATATAACAAAACCCTAATCCACAATCATACTGATTGGGCCAACTCCTTGAGACCATTTCAATAGAGTCAAACTCTCCTTATAAATAACCTCAGACTATTTCCCTCAAAAAATTGGATTCATGAGGTCCCATTCTTTCACTGAAAAAAAAGAAAAAGTAATCCTCCTCTTAAAGATAAAGACCAGTTATGGTCATGCGATTGCATTGTGAAAGAAACGTTGTGGAATCGATCAGAAAAGGTTGATCATTTAGCATATACATGTAAGTATTGGTATTGGTGTGTATTGCAAGGTTCTGGAATCATCAAAATGATGAGAAATTTGGCCCAGTCTTAGTAAAGTTACAAGCACTGTACACATAAAGATGTACATGTATATGGGACTACGCGACACGTGCCGGATATCTATCAGGTCCAAATAGATATAATAATTTAACAAATATCAATTAGTAGGCGGTTTCTTGGCAAAATTTGTATCATCACGTATTAGTCAAGACATATTCTTTCACATGATTGATAATTAGAGCTTCCATTTCATTTTTTGAGGGGGCGTTTCCAAAACTGGTCTTTACCTTTAACATAACATATCTGCATTTTAGGAAAACATCTATCTTTAATTGAGCTGGTATTGTCTCACCTTGTAGTGCAGTAACAATCCTTGGTCTCTGGATAGCATTGGTTGTTCCATCTCCTAGCTGACCCTCATCATTATCACCCCATGTGTATACTTCACCTGTACATGAGAACATAAGGTTATTACATAAAGATTCCTAATCACTTCACTCCACTTGAACATCTTGCTTTAAAGTGATATGAATATTCAACACATAAATGCATCACAATAAATCTATACTAAACTATACTCTCACATGGTGCACCCGCAAGCCTACTGTATATCTACATCACCATGCAAGCCAACACTTACAAGCAGCATCTATACTAAACAACCCTACAAGATAAGCTGACATCAATATCTCGACGTTATAGAAATGTTCCAACATTTAGATAATTGTCACTCCTAGCACAAAGCTCATCAAATGTGATCAAATGAAGGATCATTTTATTAAAGAAACATTTATGTACATGTATTATGCATCTTTGGATAAGACCTAGCAGAAACAATGCAGAAATAGGCTCTAAAAAAGACTTGCTTTCTAGCATCTTAAATGTATACAATAAAGACAAAAGACGTGCAAGAGAATAGGAAATAAAGTTCTGCTTCTCATATTGGCAAAAACTTGGTAGATTGGTCCTACACACTCTCGATTAATATTCTCCTGGGACCCGTTTCACAAAGCATTTTTTCAAAGACAAATGACAAAAATCAGCGACAAATCTGCTGATAACCAATCAGAAGCAAGGATTTCAGTAGCTTATAACAAAAGCTGTCATTTGTCACTGATGACAAGTTTTGTGAAACGCCCCCCCTGATGTTTCTCCCACCTAATAATGATATCCCTCAGTATACAAAGCTTTTGATACCACACTTACACTGTGACAATTATCAACTGACTTACCTTGGTCACTACAGGCTACACAATGCAGTGAACCAGTTGCTATGGAGATGATCTTCTTTCCCTGTAGAGCAGCCACCTTACGGGGGCGCCGTACATGATCGTCTGATCCATGACCAAGACGGTGGTAGTCACCTTTACCCCTGTTGAGCAAAGTAGTTGAGAGATGAAAATGGTTTTAATTGAACAATATTATACAAATTTACACTGTCCTCAGTAAGTTGGAATTGTGAAGTAACTTTGGAATGGTCTGAAGCCCCCATGTTCTTTACTTTTCTGAAGTTATCCTGTATGGCAATTCATTCTCCAAAATAAACTAAGTGCTCTGTTTGATCTTTTCAAGAAAAAGTAGCCGTGCAGACCACTATTATTCAATGATAAAGTAAATTGCACTCAAAGTTCATGAGCCACTTTATTTATCACTTAATCAAAACTATGGGAGTGTCCATTTAAAAGATTATTATTATTATTATTGTATTACTTACATGCACACAATGAAGTAGTTCTCCTCTAGGAGTTGTTAAGTACCATAAGCCCTTTAAACGATTACCACAATGCCACCAAATAAGAGATTAGGTATGATGTGGGGGCTGAGCTTACCACGTATAGACACATCCAGACTTGGTGAGTGCGATAGAGAACTGTGAGCCACATTCCACCTTGCACACACCGATACTACTCAACGCATCCACCTTCTGTGGGACTTTACATCCATCGCTTCCACCTCGTCCTAGCTTGCCGTAATCACCATCACCCCACGACCACACGTTATCATCGTCTGATATGCAGAGGGTCTGGGAATCACCACTGCCACAGGCAACGTCAATCACTCGGTAGCCTTTGAGAGCATCAGCCTGAAACAGAATGGAGACAATGTCCAAAAGGTTTAATTGACTAAGGGTATTGTCTTTCAGATAGGATGCTTAAAGGTAATACAAAGTTTTGGTATGGGGTCATGAATTTGGTTCAAATGAACATATTGGAAGCATATGCTATCTTACAATATTCAGTGATCATTGTCATAGTTGAAATCGAGTCTAAAGTTATGAAATTTTAAACAATAAACTCTTTATGTTGTATAGCTCCCTCTCAAGCTATAAAACAATGTTGTTGTTTTTTACTAAAATCGACCGATTAACTATTCCCATTTGGAAATTATATATCACAACTACATATTCTGATGCTTAGTGGAGGTCCTGCTCATGGAAGGGCCACATCACATGTGAAATATAGTGTAGAGGCACACTTGCAAAGCTCAATCTCTAACATTTAAGATTGACTTGAATGCTAAAAGGTATAATGCACCATATATGGTGAATCACTAACATTATTTTCTTTGGGCACCAATTCATACTGTCCTTTCACAACAAGCTATCAAGCTTTCTACTTTGTTCCATACATACTGTGTGTAAAACTTCTACATAACACAGTAGTCATTATATTTCCTTGGGGTAATTCTAGTTTCATTCACTACTTTTTAGTCTAAGCTTTTCTTCACCTAGTCACCTTTAACCAGGTGTAGATTTTGCCATGGGAGACCTCATTGCTAACCTTCTAGCTAGATCTCTAAATGTTCATAACAATTGTTCCAAAGTATTGGTAAAACACTATCTGAGATATTCCCCCCCCCCCCTACATGTATAAAGCATTCATTAGACTTCATCATGGTAGTTTGTTGCTCTACTCACCATTTTGGGTCTGAGTTGATCTTCACTGTCTCCATGCCCCAGTCTACCGTATCGTCCTTTCCCCCAGGTGTAGAGTTCACCACTAGAGGTCACGCAGGCACTATGAGCACCACCACAAGCTATATCAATCACCTCCTTACCACGAAGACTCTCTATCACACGCGGTCTATCACATTGACTGTCAACAGAAACAAACATGATAGTATCGAAAATAATATCGCTAGTGATATTCGTTAGTCTCGCAATGTATGGTCAACAAGGGATCTAAAAGATCACAATGTTTCGTGTGCCGCTGCAACACTTTGTCAGGTGATAAAATCTAATGTAAACAAGCGTGTTTTACACTCTACGGACAGAACCGACATGATGGAAATCATTCATAAACCCAAAACAATTTGAATTAATAATTGTAAAATTACAGTGTACATTTGTATATACACATTATAGAAACTGTAAGGTCATGGCTAGCTCCATCCTTTTAAGAATAAGACATTTTTGGTCTAAAATAGTAATCTCCTTCAACGATGAGTGACATGACAATGTTATTGATTAAGAACAGACGTTGAAAGTGTTTGCACTAACTAAAAATTACATTGGAACCAGATGATTTGACCCCTTAAGCACAGTTTAATATGTTCTATTCTCATGGCATCAATCCTGAATTTGGTAGTGTTTCTTATAAGCTCAGAGCATCATTTCTCTCATACACAAGAGCTTGCCTTCTGAATATCCAAGGAAAAAATATAAACCAAAAAACTAGCTGATTTTAGAGTATTAGATTGTCAACCCATCCCAGGCAATAATTGATTGATTTCTTCAGGGGTGATAGTGAGCACTAGAAAAAAAATAGGTTGTTTTTTTCCCTGAACCACGCCCCCTTGAGTAAAAAAAAAAGAAGAAGAGGATTCAGGGGGAAAATGGCATCTAACAACATTCCCCCCTTGTGAGTAAAAGAAATTGGGAAATAATAGGCAAAAATAGGAAAGAATAGAGAAAATAAGGGAAAAAACAGAAAAATCAGGATAAAATCGGGAAGAAAAAAAAATTGGGAAGAACAAATAAGGGAAGAAAAAAAAGAAGAAAAAAAAAAAAAAATCGGAAAACCGATTTAAATCAGGTTTTTATCAGGCCTGAGTATTAGATTGTCAACCCATCCCAGACAATGGATATCTTACGTTCTGTTTCCATGACCCAGCTTGCCATCCTCTCCCTCACCCCAGGAGTAAACCTCTCCCTCAACGGACAGAGCGAGGGCGTGCTTTCCTCCAGAGTTGACCGCAACCTTCTTGATGTGGACATGTTGGATGGATTCTAAGAGGGTGGGTGTTGAGACGGAGTCGGTTCCTCCGATTCCAAGACGACCGCTCGCTCCATACCCTGTAGCATATAACTGGATATAAGGAAACCAAGAGTAAAGAAGTTAGGTGTATGGTCAAAACTATTGTAGTGACTCTTATGAGCTAATAGTGGTAGTAATAATCTGTATTGTCTATATTAATAGATCAGTAAATATGGGATTCATCTAAAAATTTGCAAATTATTTAGTGCAATTGTATGATAAACAGCCAAATGTGACTGTATACTTTCATTTTACTAGGGTGATGCATGAAAGACTACAATTCAATCTTGGACATTTCCATCACCACAGGGATGGCGGAAAAAACTGTCCCATATATATACAACGTCTGCTGAAAGCCAAAGGGCTGTCAATACAATAATTATTAAACCAGGATAAATCTAGCCTGAAGTCCATTCAATATGCATGTTATAACAAAATGAAATCCCATCATATCTAAAAATAGATTGCAATGAAATCATATCCAAGCGTTCAATTCCATGCAAAGGAATAACTTATAGCTTTGAGCAGAAAACAAACTGAACAATCAAGATGTTTACCTTGCCATCGGCTGTGACAGCAAACAGTGTCTGCTCTCCACCTACAATCTGGATTGGTCTGAGAGAGGTCAATGACTCAATGGCAGTAGGCACCTTGACCTTCGCACCCTCGATGCCCCCTAGCTGACCTCTATGGTTGTGACCCCAGCCGTAGATGGTCCCACTTCCTCCCCAAGACAGCGTCCAGTCATCAGATCGTCTAAACAAAGAAACATTCATATGACCAGTTCATTTACAAAAAATTGCTAATTACAACATTAGGAAAATGGGATGAGAACACATCTGGAGATGTCAAATTTTCATAAGCACTTAACATTGAAGCTAAAAACAACATTTCTTATCTTCAGCACATACATAGGTATGAATGGGCTTGTCATATTATTTGTTGAACAAAGAAAATTTGATGAATTATTTGATTTCTTACTGGCCATGCTTGGTACAGACACCAATCTTTATTGTGCTGCTTAGAGCAGATCCATATAGGAGAAATAATCTACCAAACTGGGCAGATGGGTTTGTTGTATCCTTGCACATTTCAAATGGAATATGGCAGAAGTCTGTTCTGGAGGGTGTTTCACAAAGCCTTTTTTCAATGACAAATGACAAATATCAGTGACAAATCTGCTGATAACCAATCAGAAGCAAGGATTTCAGTAGCTTATAACAAAAACTGTCATTTGTCACTGATGACAAGTTTTGTGAAACGGGGTCCTGACCTGTTCATCCATAGTAGTATCTGTTCATCTTGTTCTCTCTTGAAAACCTTGTGATCTTCATGTTCCTTGGATAGTTCCTCCCAGTCTGCGCTTATCTGAGTCACCTTCTTCATCACCTCTTCACCAAACACCCTTGGTAGTATGGTCCTGTTCTCCAGAGACTCAGCTACTCTAGCAGCCATGCAGTATCGTCTGAACCAAGCCCATCGGTGAGACTCAGCGCAGCAAGGTAGGGAGTCCAGCTGCAGGTCACAGGCTAGTGCTACTAGCACCTATAAGAGGACCACACCAGGACAAAGACATTGGTCATACAAAATGTTGCATCTATAAACTGCTTTTTATATTTTTATAAAATTCATTAATTAATGATGCAAGAGCTGCTTTTCCAAATATTCATTTGTGGGCTTTGTATTGTAAATATCGTTTTTACATTTCTGCAAACAAGTTAATAGCTTGACTGACATTTGAATAGTAAACTTTGTTATCATAATATTGGAAATATCTCTTAAATCGTTTTGAAATGGACATCACTATGTATACTAATATTAACAAGATAATATTGGATATTTCTATACCACACATATTCATTTAATGTGCTCCATTATAACCCCTGGCCAGCTCTGCTAGGCTAACAATTTTGGTGCTCACTTTCTTCTACTACTGTGCTTACCTTGAAGAATGGGCTATGTAGGAGATGTTTTCCACCCCTAACGATGGGATCCTCATACTCATACTGCCTCTGAAGAGCTTCAGGTAGACCCTTCACTAGGGCTGCTAGCGCGGTGCCACTGAAGTCCTGTAACAATACAAAGAAAATATTCAATCAATAACTTTTAAATCTATTACATTATTGAGTTTTTTTAACGCATGCTTGTATTTTAATCATTCCAATTGGCATACAAGTAAATACATTAAGGCTGCAAATTAATTCATAGAGATTTATCTATAATTAGCACTCTAAATCCTAAAAGGATGGTATTAAATTGACATACCCCCCCCCCCCAAAAAAAAAAGATTACTAACCATGAAACATAACTACAAAGCATACATGAAATGGTAAATATATCACAGCCAAAATCAAGCTGATCTCATAATGAGTCGATTCCCGAAAGACAATGATAGAAATGATGAAGAAGGCCATCGGTCGGTCTTACCCCGAAGGATGAGGGGCTTTCTGCCTGAGCTTCATGCTGGCATAAGATGGCATCTACATTGAGATGACCTTTGAACTCTGTAGAGATGAGCTTCCTAAGTCTCTGTAAGGCCCACATTCTCTGTGCTGCAGCTGTGTTCATGAGAAATGGAGAAGTGTTGGTTATAGATGCATTTGCTACATGTGTAATGCAGTCATTATGATACTATTTCATTAAAAACACTTCTAAAATCACATGTAAATATAGATTGCCGAATATCAACTATATATGCGTTAAGTGGAAAAGTCATGAAATTATAATTTTGTTCCTATACTTCTGTAATGCAGTCATTATCATACTATTTCATTAAAAACACTTCTAAAATCACATGTAAATATAGATGGTCGAATATCAACTATATATGCGTTAAGTGAACAAGTCATGGAATTATAATTTTGTTCCTTCACTTCTCTCTACAGAATCTTTTTAAACAACTGTACATCTTAATTTCAACTTCTTTCGGGTTTATGTTTTTTTTTTTCATTCAACAAGTTTAACTTCTGTGATAATGCTCACTTTAAGATAAAGCTGGGATTGGTGAATCACAAAGTATGAAATGAGCTTTTATTTAAGAATTCTTGATATAGACAGTGTGCTATCATAGGTCTTACCTAGAGTACTAAGCTGTGCACAAGCAGCCAGAGCTGCAGCCAGTCTAGGCATGATCTTCTTATCTCTGCTGGTCTCTAGTCTGAAGTCTAGGAGACAGGTGACTAGATCAATAGATGGCTGAGACAATATAGCTCTATCAGACAACAGGTGTTTAGGTGCTGCTGCAGGCATCATAGGGAACACAGTCAATCTCCATCCCCAGCCGTTGACTGATCCATCGCTCGTAAACTTCCATTTCAGCTCGTCCCCTGCGATGCGAAGCTCCGCCGACCAATCAGACCATTCCCTGCCGGATCGGACTGACACCGTGCGACCGGCGCCATCCATGATGGTTAGTGGATCATGGCGTCGCTCCGTGGAGCACTGGCGATCAAATTCTACACGGAGGGCCTCTGCGCCTGGGATGCGGACATTACCGATGAGAGTGGTGTCGTCAGCGTACGGATGAGAGCTCTCTTGGATGACTGGTTGCATGGCTGAGTGACCTGCCTTGGTGTCTGCTGCTACATCCTCTAGCTCGGTTACACACAGCTCTAGCAACATGTCAGCAACCTAGAGAGAGGGCAAGGGAGAGAATAAATCAGTGAGTTCACAGAACTTTCACTAACAAAAACTATGATGACTCATGAACTTCAACAAAATATGAAAACATAATACAAAAGTTCAGGAGGTAATTTGGAAAATTGCATTCTAAATGGGCAACAAACACACCAGTAGTCTTTTAAAAAGCCCTATATGCACTACATGATGAAGTAAGTGATTAAGGCTGTTATATTTGTAGATCATTGGAGTACAGCTTCTCAAGGTTTAGAGTTCTTCTTGGATCAAATCGCAGTTTCAAAAGGTGTTAATGAATGAAGGCAATAGCTTCAGATATTTGCTTCAATCCCTGACTTTCCTCATCAATTTTGGGGGTTAAGTTTCCCAACTCTACTACATGGTTGAGTAGAAGCCATACAATCCTTGATAGCTAGTGTCCTACCTACATTTGCCACACTCCACCCAGGTGAAGTAAATGGGTACCTGGTAGGAATTTATTCCTTGAAACGCAGCGCGCGTAACAGCTGCACTGCTAAAGCCAGGGTATTCATGCTGCATTATTGTAGAGCGCTTAGAGACTTCTGATAAAGTAAGTGTTAGGCGCTATATAAGCAATATAATTATTACCTCTGGGTAAGCCTTAGCCATGGCAGTGAGTGTATCTGAGATGGCTTGTTGACTATGCTCTCCACACCGTCCTGCTACCGCTAGTTTGAGAAGGTCTACCAGGATGCGAGCATCATCCGGCTGCAGTTTACCAGTGAAGTCATCTAGACTGTGTAAGATGATTGCTCCACCTCCTTGTTCTTCTGGACTTGTTACCTTCACAAACAAAATCAAAACAAACATTAAAACTAATATCTAACATATACAGTAGGCTTGCGGATGCACCATATGAGAGAGAGGGAGAATTGAGGAGTCCTGAAAAGGACTCTCGGTAATCTTTCTTGAGGGTGTGTAGTCCTGAAAAGGACTGTTGGTGTAGTCTAACATGTTTAGCATATCAAGACTGCTTTCTCTGTGACTGTTTAAACATTTATTTGTCTGTAATGAAACCTGAATATTTGTAGTAAAATTGAACAGCAAAACATATCATGACTAAAGACTGAAACTTAAAATAAACATTCCTGCAAAGCAGTGTATCTTCCCCTTTGGTATGATAAAAAAATCTCTCAAAGAAAAAATTCCAATATGTACAATTTCTATTGATATTAATGTCTTTTCATTTGTCATCATGCTAATTTTCTGCAACTCTATGCCTCTTGTAATTGCCATGACTTTTCATGAGTCATTACGCTAATTTTCATGCAATTTTTCAAATTTTTTCCTTGAGTCTTTTCATCTTCAGAAGCTTTTCTAGCCTTGGAAAGCCTTTCTGGCTTCAGATGCTTCTCTTAATTAGTTGACAGTGATGTTGGTGATCAGGGGAACCTTACCTGGTCTGCACTTGTGATAGTCTCTGCTATGATAGAGGAGTGTCTGTTGATACTAGATGGACCAGGACGATCAGAGTCATCCTCAGCCATCTTAACATAACAAAAGACAAAATGAATTTTGCATAAGATTTACATTGAGATTCAATTTAAGGAACACAATGCAAATGTTCTATATTAAAACTTTACATGTTTGAGCAAGCTCACCCAAATAATAAGGTCTAAAGTTGTATATTGGTCTAGATCTAAGAAGAGATACTTCTTGTAAACTATGGAGAGATGAAGAATTAAGAATCTACAAGCCAGTAGAAACACAACCACAGACAAATAAAACACAGCCACAAGGCACGATGAAATAAATTAAATGAAATGGTAAAAATTAGTCACTATAACTATCAAACTAATATTTTTCTTAGGAACTCAATTAACCTGAGAGATACTAACTTCCATACTGCATATATGGATGCAATCTGATAAATATCATACATCTTCAATCAGAAATGTACACGTACATGTTAGTTCATAAATATCTTTCTCATAATCAAGCTCAGATAGAACTTGTTTAGCAAACTCATTGGCTACTTGTTTTCTTACTACATTTATTAAATATAATTTGATAGGAAGCTGTCCAGACAAAACCTTCTCTTATTTTTTTTTTACAGCTGTGCCTTATTCTGCTTTGTATAAATTCATTGTACATGTATATGTTAACCAAATTTATGTATTATATTTTACATGAAATTGCATGTTTTCTACCTTTGTAATTTTTTTTTTAAAGATGGAATTGAATGAACTGAACTCACATCCATGCCCGGAGCAGCATCTCCTGCTGCCATCATTCTGCCCAGACCCATAGGGCTAGTAACGGCTGATAGAGGGCTCTGGTCAGTGGGTGATGGTGCCAATGAGCTTCCTTCTGATTCAGACATACTAGTGTCTGTTCTTGACATGAGTGATCCAACAACAGCATCTCTGTTCATGAGAATATCAAACAAATAATCATAATGGGTGGTATTCTCATAAGTAAAGCCGGGACTAAGTCCAGACTAAACAAGAATTTTAGTTCACACTTTTATGGAATGCTAGGTTTCATCTTCCTCCTTCAATATTCATGACAAAGATAATCTACCAAAGACTTTGTTGAAATTCAGTTCATAATCATATTATCTTTTTCTTTCCATTTCATTGCAAAATTAATTTTTTGGACACTTTTCATTGAAGGATTAAAATAATCTGTACAGGGTAAATTAGTTCGCAACAGGCATTCCATAAAAGTGTGGACTAACTTAGTACGCACTACAGGATACCACCCATTAAATGAATAACACAATGGGTACCCAGCTTTAAAATATATGAAACATTAGAATGGATGCTACTTCAAATGAACTTACATTCACAAGTACTTTTTAGTGTAGTCCATGTACATGCATAAACACAATACTTCAATACAAGTTACTTTTGACATCTCCTACATGTGCAATATCCTTTGAAATTCTTGGGTCTTTCACAAAGCCTTGAAGGAGAATTACAAACTGGTTCTATACATTTATTTCAATTTTGATGTTTTTGTTTTGTTATTGTTATGTTTTTCCTGTTATAATTTTTGATTTTTTCTTACAATGTATAATATGTTATGTATATACTTGATAAGGGGTCATTTTCAATAAGCCAATTTAGTGCTTTTCATAATCCTGTCACTATTATTCTGTTATTGACTTGTAAATTGCTTTTAAAGTGGAAATAAATTGATTTGAATTAAAAACACAAATCCTTTTCTTATGTTGAGCAAATGAATCACATAAGACTACCTGGCATAGATGATCTGCAGAGTAGTTAAGATATGACTGAGTGCCTGCTGCTTGCTGATGTTGTTCTCAAGGGACAGTACTACCTTGGCAAGTGAAGGGCGCTGTTTGGAGGAGCCACCTACGATGGAAGAACTCTTATCAGCTGCCTCTTGACCTGGATCTCCAAACACACCTGAGAGAGAGAGAGAGAGAGAGAGAGAGAGAGAGCTAGAGAAAGGCGAGGATGATTTTTATAGTGATTACCCCGTGTATTAGAACTCTAACAAGCACACAACAACTGCACATTTCTCACTCCCTGGGGGTATTCCCCCATATATATCGTCACGCTTTCAAATTCTGTTGTTGGTACAGTTTGGCAACTATGGAACATTTCATAAGAGCCTACATCCAACAGAATTTTCAAGCCTTTTCAGTATCTTGAAAAGACAACCTCAATTAAAGGCTCATAACTTTGCATGAAAGATCCTAATGTACACACACATCTCACCAACAATATACTTTTACATAATACGATTGAAATCTGAAGACACATGGACTGTTCTGACAATTAAAAAAAAAAATCTTTTTTTAAATCTCTCATTACATGTATGAAAACAAATATATTCTGCACTTTTTTCTCTCAATAAAACGCCCTACTGTGGGGAAAAAATTAAAATTAAAGAAAACAAAAAAAGTGTTGATCATTAACAAATATCTGAGTGTCCATGTCCAAAAAAAATTAGAGTTTGCTTGCATTACAAAACCTCTCAAAGAAGTGTACCAGTGTGCCGATGAGGTACATGTAAATAAACTCACCTAACTCTGTAGCACCTAGAGGATCTCTTGGAGTTGTAAAGAGGACTGGTTCATGCATTGATGGGATTGCTGTGTCGGTGGTTGCCCAGGCGGTGCTGTGGGAGGAGCCACAGGCTACCCTGGTGATGCGGACTCCTTCAAGACCTTGCACGAGGGCGGGCTTCTTGTTGACCGTCGTGGATCCATCGCCCTGCTGACCGTGGTCATTATCTCCCCACGCAAACACCTGATGAGAATCAAAGTAGATAAAGTCATACCTGTACTATTTTGGTTGTCTCTACATGTACATAAACATCCTGTACAAGGCAGCTTTATACATCTTTATGCTATCAATATGCTACAATATGATAACTCTATAAACTTTTCTTTTTCTTTTTCTTTTAGCAATGCTTGAAACTAGAATATGGCACTGATTCAGACTCCTAGACCGTGCAAAGCTCCTACAGCAACACAGATGATCTCTTTGACTTTTTAGATGTTGAATCACATGAGGGTTTCTGACATTGAGAGTCTACCGGTATACCATGATCAACATAGAACCCAACATCCCTTACACTCGCCCCTCTTAATTCACCCCACTCCCCTCTCCCCTTCCTACTTGTCTTGGTTTAAGACCTCACCTGTCCTGTATCAGTGACAGCTAGACAATGCAGTGCTCCTACAGCAACATGGATGATCTTCTTGCCTTTCAGACCTTCAGCCACTTGAGGTTTACGGACATGAGAATCAGTTCCATGACCTAGACGGAAGTAATCACCTTTCCCCCTGAAATACAAAACAAGCGCAATCAGACATTTGCGATGGATGCATAGCTCCATCCTAGCTACATGTAAGTTATGTTCAGTATAGAATATAGCAATCCAACTTTTTCAAAATATCATGTTTTATAGTATAGAGTTGATCTAAATTCAATGTTACTTTAAAGGTAGAAACTGCTCTAAACTTACATTGGTGAATATAATAACTGAATTTATTAATAAATCAGGTCACGCACCATGTGCAAATACCAAGTTACTTGTATTTATGATTTTTTATTCAGCATGCATTACACAGGGACTTAATTCTGGATTAAGTCAAGATATTCTTATCCAATTTCCTGCTCAAACTTACCATGTCCATACTTGACCAGCCTTGGTAAGGGCCAATGAGAACTGAGCCCCACACTCAATCTGTATCACTCCTTGACCGTTCAATCTCTCTACATTGTGTGGTACGCTGCATCCTTCACTGCCGCCCCGCCCTAGCTTGCCAAAGTCTCCATCCCCCCAGGAGTAGACCATTCCTTCATCGGTCAGTGTCAGGGTCTGGGCATCTCTACTCCCACAGGCCACCTGGATGACACGCTTGCCAACCAAAGCTTTGACCTTTATGATAAGAGGAAAAGAAAAGGATGAATGGTCATATTCCAGTCATAGAAAAATGAATGCTCTCTAATTTTATTTAGAGTATTAAATAATATAGTACAGTCTTGAGTTTTGTCTTCAGAATAAAACAATTTGAATAAGTTTGATATCCAATCCTCCAAAGTATTCACTTGTTGCTGAAATCCTTCAAAATTCTGATTCCATTTGTAATAGTCTGGAACTGTTAAATGTACTTGATTTCAATTACGGGATAACAAGTCTTCATTCAGTCCCATCACTATAATATGACAAACATGCACATATTTCTATTTCAATTTTGTTTCTTCCCCAGCCATATACAAGAAACAACTACAATGAAAATGACATGACACTTCTTTTCTGGGAATTGTTACATTGATTTGATGTTTCCAACTTGTTCCCTGACTTGGTGAATTCCCCTACCATCTTACCAGTTTAGGTCTGAGCTGTGTAGTACTATCACCATGACCTAGTCTGCCATACTCTCCTAGACCCCATGTATAGAGCTCACCGCTGGATGTGACTGCTGCACTGTGTGAGCTACCACAAGCAATGTCTCGGATTCGCTTCGTCTTCAGAGCTTCAAGGAGGCGAGGCTTCTCACAGTTCCTGTAAAACAATGCACATAGATTCAATTAAAGGGAATGTATCATGACGAGATTATGTGTCTGTCCCGTGGCCCTACTCGGTGCCAATCGGGTATAATACGACTACGGACGACGCGACGGCAGCATTCACGTGCCTGCAACATATGCGAAACCGAAGCGTGAGAACTTCGGTCTGTTACGCGAAGGCTAGCGCGCGCTGACCCAGTTAATCAAGGCCATTCGTTTACATGCAGTTGTCCAAAAGAAGATGTAGATAGCGTCAACCAGTAATTCCCATGATACACTCCCTTTAAGGAAACACTTTAGCCACTCTACAGGGTTCATACTCTTTCTCATAAATTTAATTCCATGACTTTCCATGACTTTTCTAGCCAGAATTCCATGACCTTTCCATGACTTTTACACATTTTTTTTACACGGTAGACTGAAAATTTGATCTCAAATCAAAGCGAAGCAAAGTGCATGTTTCAAGTCTACTAATAGAAAGGCAGCTTTTGTTATCTAGTTATTTCATCTGTTACAATTACATGTTATTTTTTCATCATATTCGATATGCACTGCTATATAATATTCTTACAATTACACATACATGTATTCATATCAACAATTGTCCATTTTTTAATGGCAATTTTCACTTCTAAAGAATACAAATTGCCTGTTCCTGGTTTCATGGACCACCATGATTCCTTCAATAGCTCTCCTTTGCATGTACAAGGTAACTACCCCCCCCCCCAAAAAAAAAAGAAAACAAAACAACACCAACACACAAACTCACACACATACCATCACCAATTTTGATTTCACCAACAAAACACAGTAGGCCTACTCACATCAGCTGATGAATTCTTGTTTCGCTAGCATTAAGCTGGTCAATAATTTCTGAATGAGTTTTTTCTTGAGACATCTTCATGTAGCTGTTTGAAAGAAATCCCTCTACACATTGCACCTGTCTGAATATTTGGTGGCATTGGTAACAAACTGTCCAAGTTCTTTAATAATTCTTAATGGCATTCAGCTGTTCATCAATCTGTTTCTGAATTACTTGTAACTGGGATGCCTTCTCCTTTGCTGTACGTCGGAGGCTGTTTGATTTGGAAATACAAGTCAATCTTCCTTGTGACTCTGCTTCCTCAGCATACTTGTCTGCTGAGGTGTGAAGACTTTTCACATCTGCTTGCAGTCTCATTTGTTTGGCCTTTAGTTCTTCCAAACCATCCATCAGTCCTTTTCTCTTTCCTTCTTTCTTTTCCTTTTCCTTTTTACGCCTCTGTTCATCGAGATAGATGTGGTATTTCTGCCTGCCTGCAGACGCAGCCAACATGATTGATTTGTCAATAGTCACATTCTTGATTCCTCCAACATACTTGATATGGTCATAAATGGCCCTCAATGATATCAGTGAGTGTCCCAGGAGATTGTCCTCTTCAACTTCGTTGTTGATTGAGAAACCTCTCTCAATGGAGGCTTGTCCATGGGACAAGACAAGCAACATGCGGACCAACTTTAAGAGGGTCGAATAGCGAGACTCGGACAGAAATTTGCACATTACAGAGTCCAATCTCTCTTTCTTTGGATCAAAGTCTCTCATCTCTGCACTTCTTGATGCCTCATCACATGCTTCTGAGTATTCTCTTAGGATATCGTCACATGAATCCTTAAGTCTGTGGGCATCACTAAGGGTGTTAAGCACCCTCTTCAGCTTTGCAGTGGAGTTTTCTTTGTCTTTTGCCATGTTCTTTGGACTCAAGCATCCTATATTTCTCACAAGTGCATACTTAAGCGGACATCGCTCAATGAGCTTCCGGGTCATTGCAGCAAGAAACTTCTTTGCTTGAGTGCGAAATTCCAGAACTTTCAGCTCACTGATGATATTTTTCGCCTTCAGATCTTTCAGCTTCTTCTCAGTGTAGAATCCAATGTCCAACTTGGCCAAGGGCAGCTGAATGGCCTCACTGCTAACATCTACCTGCATTATCTTGTAAGGAGAAGTAATGGTACTCCTGTCCAGCTTTAAAAATCGCTGCATAAGGGATGCAAGCATTCTAGTAAGGTCTTCAGCTAAAAAGGGCAGCATTGGTGCATCAGTCTGATAGTCTGTTAGGAAAGGATTGACCAGCTTTGCAACAGATATGAAGAAGTACAGTCTTGCTAAGAAATCAGTTATATGAGTACATTTTGAAACAGTTTCAAAGGACTTGTTCTTTGGGTGAGGGATTTTCTTCTCTTCTACTGCTTTAACATACGCACATACACTCTCCCAGATGCTGATTGCTCTCTCTGCAACAGGAAGGTTTTCCAGCCATCGGGTCTTGCAAAACTTAAGTGGCATGGTATGATCTCCAGTTATCTTCTGATAATCCTCTCTTCTGGCAGGGGAATCAGAAAACAGGTAATACAAGGATGATAGAAAGCTTTCCACCTCCCAGTCAGCAGCCTTGGCACCTGTCAGAAAAGCACCATTAACTATATGGAGCCCGCATGAGCCTATATTCAGTATGGATTTGGTCAGGTCAGCAGTGTACTCTCGCGTAAAGTCATCATACATCTTCCAATTAACGTTGGGACCATCCATTGATATTTGCAGTAATTTTTCCAAGCCAACTGTGTGCAGAACTTTATTCAGTTCTTCCTTGAGGTGAACAGCTGAACCATGTCCGATGAACACAGACGTCAAGTAGCGAGTGCAAACTTCATTGTGTTGCCATGTTCTTATGAGGAAGTCCATCTGCTTTTTCTGGAGCTTCTTGTTGAGGCTTTCATCAAACAGTATCACATAGTGGTTTGATTGTTTTATGTTGTCATAAAGGAGGTCTTGCACATATGGGCCCAAACCAAACACCGTCATATACCGACATTTTGTTTCTGACAACGTGAAACCCTTAGCAATAGCTGAGTCCGGAAACATTCTTTGAAAGAGCTCACTGTTGTGCTGGCAAGAATGAAATGATAAATGATCCTCCACCACTTTCAGACACCAGAGTATTTCAGCTTTTAAAGTTTCCTCTCTTGCAGCAACAGGAATGGGAGTTGTCACTTTAGAGGTTGATGGCGCACAAGTACTGGTTGTTGCATCTGTAGACGTGATAGATACTGATGAACTTTCTGCACCTTTTGCCTTGAAGAAGCTCTTGAGTGAGAGAGTAGAATCTAGGAGAAAAGAAAAAAATGTCTATTAAAATAAATAAAATATAAATATCATCATTTGGTAAGATTTAGGGCCGAGTCAAAACGTTTAACTGCCGTTCAAACGACCATTAAAAGCATAAACGTTTTCCTATTTTGACAACCGTTTGACAGTATGGGGAAGGAAAAAAAAAAAAAATTCACGGCAACTTTTGGCCAATTGATGTAAGTCACTAAGACAAGTGGACTAATTTTTGACTCATTCCTTAAAAACATATTTTAAAGAAATAGAATCTAGAAAGGAGGAAATACTTCTCAAGGCAAGCAAACTGTTGGACCCAATTGTAAGTACAAAATTTAGTTTTATGATTTTTGGGGTCAATTTTAAGGTAAATTATTATTATTTTTTTTTTCTGCAGTCCACATACAGTGCCCGGTACAACACTGGCGTGTGAGTGCGGAGCCCCCTGGGTTAGCGTTCGGGCTGTTGCATGCAGTAACCTAGCCGGCCCGGCCCGGGGCCGGGGACGCTCCCGAACGGGCTGGTCGCAGTAAGCAGTAACCAATGCCTGCGAGGTGACATCGCATCGCTAAATAATCTCAAATCTTTCATTTTTATATAATTATTATCAGTCATTATTTGGATTCATGCTCAATAAAGGATCGGTAAAATTCACATTAAAAATGCTCACTTACGACGTTGTTGCTGTTGGAGGTTTGCTGTGTGTTTTTCACTCTTCTTGTGGCTCTTGACGGCTGCTTCGCCCATATTACGGACACTGAATTTACACATACAAACAGCACATCTAGCAGTCCCCAGATCGGAACTTTCTTTCAAAATCCAGCCACGGTAATCCGGGTGTTCTAACCAAGCATCCTTAAAATGACAATTTCCAGGCATTTTGAATATCACTTCCACAAAATTTGTAATGGTGAAAATATCCACGTGACGAGTTCCAAGGTCTGTGAAAATAAACAACTCCGTTTCATGAAGAATCAACACATGCACAAAAGTTTCAAAACACATGCCGTCGCGTCGATATATAGATCGTCAACGAGCTAGCGCTGCCAATTTGCCTTGTTGACACGTCAGTATTGTTCCTTTTTTATTTAAATAATGAAAATTAAAAAACAAATATTACTAATTTACTTTTTCCTCATTTATTGGAGAAGTGTAAAAATTGTAGTAGGTCTAGTCTAAGTGGTCGCAATTTAATGCAAAGCCAAAGTGCAATCGAGGCATTACATTCGTTCTTGGAGTGTCACATGTCGCGTTGGCACCATCATCATATGCACACACACACTGCACACGTACACGTGCGCTAGCTTGCTGAACTGAGCTAGCGCTAGCGAGCTCGCTCGCAAGCTAGCCATGTGCGCACGATGTGGACCGTACCGCCATACACTGACCATACACACGTAGTTCGTATCGTACACGTACACACCCACGTACACAGCGCTTATCCATCGATCATAGTGAACACATTCACAAGTACAGTACAATCAGTCGGTATGTTACGAATGAAAGAAAATACGAGAAGAAAATGGTTGAAATATCTCCATTTATTCACTTGTATAGTGAGAAAATACTATAGTTGTCCATAATTTTGATATTCCATGACTTTCCATGACTTTCCAATGGAAAAAATAATTTTCCATGACTTTCAAGGCCTTAAAAGCAATAAAGTAAAATTCCATGACTTTCCAGGTTTTCCATGACCCGTACGAACCCTGCTCTATGAACCAAACAGTGAGACAGCACATTTACACATGTACTCATACTTTTCAGTTCCCGACAATGATAAAAAAAGTGATCAGAAATTTGAGACCTCGCAAACATGACTCTTATTGGAGTTTTCTGTTTAGTCCTGTATATATGCATCATCTGTGTGAACATTGGATTCTCAACAGTGTACCCTGTGTACAAAAACATTAAGAAAAGTAAGCCATAGAAACGTGACTCAACTCCAGTAATGATTGAATAAATTTTAGATACACCTCAAGGTCTCATTAAGACTACAACACACATACAATGTAGCTAGGTATATTCACAGAATTCCGATGCAGTTTCCAAACCAACATTGTCAAAGGTGTAATATGAAATTGATTGGCTGTTCTGTTGCCTATATTAATAATACTAATAAACTTTTAAAATAAGTATCTTAATTGCTTACATTCTACTAAGATGTCCCAGTTTCCCATCATCTCCTTCTCCCCATGAAAACACCTTGCCATCTACAGTCAGTGCCATAGCATGCCGTCCACCTGGGAAATAATACAAAATGAATAAGGTTGACTTTCAAGGATAAAGAAGACAAGCCTCAATACTATTATCAGTATTCAGATATGGGAATCAAATCTGATTTTCCACTCAGTCGATATGAACACAAATTGCACTGACTAATTCATAAATTCATATATTTTGAAGCATAATTCAAGGTTTAAAGCCCCACTGGACTACTTATAGCTACTTGCGCCCTATATATAGCAGACAATGCCTAAGCGGTGACCGTTGGTCCCCATGGTCCCCTTTTTCTTATGTATATTGAGAGCTGATTTGATGAGAAAACCACCTGTCAGTGACCATGCAGGGAGGTCTAATCCCTCCTGGCCAAAATTTTTCAGATAGGCTTTGATAGTTCACCTTCTCATAGCTAAAGAAAATTTTTCATTTTCAACTTTTTTTAAAAAAAAATAGGCCTTTTGGCTGAATCTCAAACAAATCAAATCGAACCACTTGCAGTAAACATGAATTAATAACCATCCTGCAATCAACATTTATTGATATACTGCAATTATTGGTTCAAACAGAAATGTGAAATAGGTGGAATTTGATCAGCATTGCTTGCATAACTACATAAACTACTATCTGGCGCTGCTCAGTGGCTGCCGGGCTCACGATCAATTGAGCAAAAAGAATTTCCGTTTTGGTTTAATAAAATTTGGAGTGGACTATTAGGCTATTATTATTATTATTATTATTATTATTATTGCATAGTAAAGCATGCAGAATATTCTCCCAATTTCACCAACATCCTATCCTAAATATATTTTGATGACTCAAGATATGATTTGACCATGGCTACTTACCAGAATGAACGGCTACTTTCTTGACCACATACTGTGAGAGTCCATTGACCTGTTTAGGGATGTCCACATTCTGTGATGACCCTAGTCCTAGCCGACCGTTGGTTCCTTCTCCACAGGCATACACTTTACCCTCAGCGGTCACTGTGGGACGAAGCAATTTAAATCCTATTGTTAAGCCATCTCCATCCTTCTAATAACATGATATCGAGGGGTCAGTGACACAAAGACGTAACTCCATTTTGGCCATTTTGAGAAAAAGTGGTTTATGTGTCACCGAGCACTAGGGCCTTAAGGAGTTAAGTCTATGTTTCACTAGCCATTGAATTCAATGGGGTGTTGGGAGGAGTTAAGTCTTTGTGTTTCCTGGGAAGCCCACATTTTTCTGAACATATTGATATCAAATACTCATTTTGGCAAAATATGGAGTTACGTCTTTGTGTCACTGAACCCTCAATATGTTCAACTGAATTCTTCTTCTCTTGTTTCAGGAAAGATTAAGCACTTTCAAAATGCTGAGGAAACTTGATAACTGTCAACCAATGAACTCAAAAAGATGAATTAGTTCTGTATAATCATATAAATCTTTTAAAGTCTATCCACCTTTACAATGACTTGAATCACTGACAATTTCATTGACACAATATCATTTAGCTACAAAGAACCAATGATTGTTTCATGCATAACACGGTCTGCATTAATCATGATACAATTCCTCTTACCAACAAAGAGACTCTTGGATCCACCTGCACAGCACACAACCTTCAGGCTAGATAGGAACTCATTCAGAACAGGTGTTTTGATCTGTGTAAACAAAACAAAAAATTTAAAGGGAGAAAAGATCAACATTAAAGCATGAAAGAATATGTTGAACATAACTATCATACATGTTAAGCTCTGTAGTGCTGTTTAACAGCTGTCTGGACTAGGACCAATATCCAAAGAGAGAGAGAGAGAGAGAGAGAAAGAGAAAGAGAAAGAGAAAGCGAGAGAGGAAAGAGAGAGAGAGAGAGGGAAGAGGGAGAGAGAGAGAGAGAGAGGGAAGAGGGAGAAAGAGATGAATTTCATGACATGAACTGCATTATTAGTTCTAAGGAAGTAAACTCTAAAAGCTTTATTTCAATAACAAGTAATTTAGAAAGTGATCACACAGGTTAATTGCTAATCAAGAAGTGAAACAAAACCAATTCTAACCTTTGACCCTCTTGGTCCTCCAAGCTGGTCTTTATCATTCAGACCCCATACAAACACCTTAGTCTGAATCTCTCTGCTGCCGCCATGGTCACCCGCTGACCGCTGCCTGGAGGATAACCTGGTCATCATGTTAGTACCATGGTCATCCTCATTGTCTGAGGACATGAAGGCGAAGGTCGAGGCAAGGTCATCTTCGTCAGGTCTTGACCGACCGATGATTGAGAGACCGTGAACCTTGCAGTCTATGCCACTTGATTTGCACTGTTTGATTGCAATCTCTAGGAAACGATGGAACTGTGAGAGATGGGAAAATGGATGTACATGTATGAGTGCAAGTGTGGAAAAACCATGCAATCTTTCAATGCATCTTAAAAATATAAAATCATTGCTGTACATTTATATTCATGTTCATGTCATAAAAGTTTGAGTTAATAAGTCTACAAAGTTCTCTTTCTCTCAAACTGTGCGTTGACTTCAGCCATAGTATTACACTGTTGCAGCTGTCGACTCTTAAGATTAAAACTAGGGAAATTATGTTATAAGTGCAAGGGATGATAACAATCCTGTTTTACATGAAAAATACTTTTTTTAATTCCATAGATTAGAATTGCACTGCAATTATGCACTACACAAACAACGAACGAAGAACACTGAATGTATCCTACCTCTGTGCAGTCTTGAAGCAGGGTGACCATGGACTCAGACGGACTGACTCTGATGGTCTTCAACTCTCTCACTCCTGAGATGGTATCCCCTCCTGATATGATGATGAGAGATGGTTGGTAGGAGCTATCATTGGGATCGACCACCATCCTCAGACGATGCAGCAGGACATCGTTGTGCATCTCCAGACGGATCCAATGCTTTGTCAAAATGAAGAGAAAATATACAAATGATACCTCGGCTAGCAATTACAAGTGTTTGAGTTGAGTTTGAGTTTGAAGTTTATTATGTTAAATGTGAATGGTTAACAATGAAAGAATAAAGTACTTGATTGTGTTTGTAAACGTGTAGCATGATGACCACATTCAGCTCAAATCTCAACATTAAAGGAACAATGGACTGCAATATTTGAGTTGCAATATTCATTCTCATTACTTTCAGACATTTCATCAGATAAGCAATAACCGTGAAATGATACATTGTTATTGCTGATTGGAGTTGGACAAGCCATTTTCATTGATCATAAAACTCACCTTTCCCTGTGATCCTGAGGACTGCCAGTAGGTGTTAGGATTACCATCAATAAGACGTGACATTTGACCTTCCTTGGATGACACTGTCAGGTTCTTCACACAGCGAGACCATTCCTCAATCAGAGAGCCTGCGGGAGGGGCCTTCTTGCTGCCGCTACGCCCAGGTCGACCTACATTCACTGGAGTTAGACCTACAGGAAAGGAATTAGTAATAAGAATTTATAAAGCAGCTCATATCAGAGTCTCTTAGTGTTGTATACAAGTCAACAGTCATCGTCTGATTCATTCCTACACCTACAGCCTACATTCCATCTATTACAGTACTTCATTGGGGTATATTCATGACATAAAAGCACTATAAGGGCATATGTTAAATGCAACGACCATCATTTCTAGTATCCTTCCAGGCACCTGTTTGCCCCTTGGTATGGTGTATATCATTTAAATGAATGTCTTCTCCAAAAGATATTATTTATCTTCACTAACATACAAATGACAACTATTTGATCCATAATCTAGGGACAAGTCATACATGACCAGCTTGAAAACATCACCTATGACATTGCATGAAATAAGAAAATTGGGAAATAAATCATGTTTCACTTGCTATCTAATTTGCTTTTTGGTGAAGAATCATTTCTACAAATTCAAGTTCTTCTCTGGTTCTACATACATACAACACAAACACCAGTAGGAAGAAATTCCTTGAATACTTGAACGCCTTTTCATGGTAGCTCGGCTAAAGCCCGGTTATGATTGCAGGGCCCTCAGGAAGAACAGTATTAATACCGGTGAGGCTACCCTGGGTAAACAAGACATGTTATTATTATTATTATAGCATCAATCACTCACCAGGTTCTGATATTCTCATAAAGGTGTGTCTATGATTGCGTTTGTTTCTGAAGCAGTTCTCACAGAAGTTAAACTCTCCACACGTCTTACACTTGAATCGTAGGCCAACAATAGGACTCTGAGTGCATCCGTTACACCTGCGATGAAAGCATTCATTTAATAGATTCCTTACATGAAAACTCTCTACATAGCAACTTACTACCTGGGGGTGTTTCACAAAGATCCCAAGTCAAACTTAACTGTAAGATGGACTTAAATATTATAGAGAGCCGTTTGTAGCCTTAAAATTAAGTATATTCAAAAGCAAAAGTAAAATATTTTAGACTTTTTATAAAGTCCACATCAAGAACATGAAATCTCCTTGATAATAGAACATATGAATGATTTGAATCAACATTTTATGCCTTTTTAAATAACTTTTACGAAATATTTTCATAGATGCTAGCGGCTTTCCATAACTTTTAAGTCCTACTTAGAGATAAGTTCAACTTAGGATCTTTGTGAAACACCCCCCAGGTCACAATAACCTAGAGGTCAGGCAGAAGCTCAGAATTCATTCATCAAAGTGAATAATGCATGACCTGGGCAAGTTCTGCTTTTTGTTTCTAACAGAGTGAACTTCATCCTGGCTGTGGCCGTCACATGAAGTCGATGATGATGACAAAGTTTACACATTCTATTATTACATGTACATGATTACAATAATGAAGGAGGAGCTGTATTGATCTTTGTTCTAAGTTGGCAACATAATGAAAAATAAATCAATCATGTATCATACATTTACACAACTATATGCAAGTGAAAAACTTCCATACATTGGAACATATAAGAAAAACCTGCCAGTGTGCTTATCACACTGAGCAAAAGCCTTGTCTCTTTCAACCTTCTCACTCCAAGGTGTGTATAATCTTACGTGATGCCAGGATGAGTGCTGAGGACGAGCTCCATCTCACATACCAGACCAGTCCAGTGAGGTTGCTGAGGAAAGTTCACTGTCACATCCTTCCCATTCGCATTGAAACCTGTCAGGTTTATAAATGATGATAACATGAATTACTTTAATCATATGTCAATAAATAACACATGGAATTCATTCACCTCACATATGAAATGAAACTAGAAATATAAACACCTTCTCTAATGGATCTGTATATGTCTTAAAAACTAAATGATGGCCTTTACACTCTGCAATATGATTCTACAATCTAATATGTCCATACATGTACATGCTTCTATTTGAAACTTCAACCTTATAGACTAGGAGAAATATCTATCCTAATGTTCCATCAACATTTCTCCTGAAATTTGATTTCCAGCCCCAAGCTGAGTCTGTCCATCACCCCAACCCCTTGAACTGTACGATGGTTCAAATATCCTGCATTTTCTTAGTTTAAAAGGAATGAGTCTTCAGAATCCACCATCAAGGGGATGTGCATCCAAATCCACCATTTTGGAACAGACTACCTTTAAATGTAAAAAACTGTCACACAAGATACAATTATTGAAAATTGCTTTCGATGATTAACTAACTCTGTTCACTTTGATGTGTTTTCCATATGTATTGTAATTTGTAGGTTTCTTTGCACTTTTTTGTTTTGTTTAATATGTAATTCTTTATCAGTCTATTTTGTTTGTTATAGCGCTTAGAGACTTAAGTGGGAAGCGCTTTATAAGTAACGTTTTTATTCATTTATTTATTTATTTATTTTCCAATTTCATGTACAAAGAATCAACAACCTTAGCTAGCACTAATCTCAGAGATTACAAATGAAAAGCACTCACCAGTGACAGTACCGATGCTCTGATGGTTGACTGAACCCCACTTGTACCTTGGAGCTGAGACTGACCTCTTGACCCTGACCCGATCACCGACCTTGATGTTAGATCCTGGAGCACATTGTGGTTGGAATCCTAGAAGCTCTACATGGATGTACCTGACCCAGTAGGTTCCTCCTTTCAGATGCCAGTCTCCCTGGACATTCAGATCATGAAGACCATCACGATCAAGCTGAAGAGGATATCAAAGCAGTTCAATAGTACAGTCAAACACTGAAGAGCCCAAAGAGCTAGTTAGTACAAATAACTGCACAAGTAGGTGGTGCAGAAGGTGAATGAGTAGTAAATATATTCTGTGAAGAAGCATAACATTAGTAGGAACATTTTTACAAGTATGTGTCGCAGCCCTCAATTGGTTAGATTCTGTGGCATTTCTATTTTCGATTGATTATTCTTATCCAATAAAAGCCCTTGAATTGCTCTCCATTCCAAGAATAAGTTGGACATCTGGCAGAAATATATATTTGGTACAGAAGTAACATATATCCAACAAACTCGTTATAATATATTATAATTTTACAGGGCAAATGTAGTACAATATAGTACAACCTAAGAATATATAAATGTAATATTATTCAATCATACACCCTCTGAGTCTGCAAAGCGGTATGTTTGCCTTGTTTTTTCTGTCTTCCTGTTGTTCCACTTAATTCATATTTAATTATTTTTATAGTTTGGGGACAAGCCTTTGATAGGCCTTTGGCCTTTGTTTCTACACCCACATTTCCATATTTCTGTTCTGTTGTGTTATTTGTTTGAATTGACTTTGTATTGTAAATGTTTGTTATCGTGATTTTTATCAGAATGTGAAAACGAAATAAATTGAATTGAAATTGAATTGATAAACAGAGAAAAAAAAGAGCAAAATCTCTTCCTACCTTGACGACCTTTCCAATGTCGCCCTCTTGTACCTCTTCGTATGTCCTACAGCATCTGACCATCATCCCAACCTGTATGTGATCTCTCACGTACATCGCAAAGTCATCATTGCTCAAGAAATCACTCCTCTTCTTGAAGACGGTGGTCTCAGGAGATATCAACTGTGGAAAATAGTCAGTTTGTGTTTAAGGTTTATACTTGCACTCAAAAAGTTTATGAGCACCATTGACAATTAGAGCATGAGAAAAAGAAATATAGCAGTGATTTTTGTGTAATTTGTACAAATTTTCTATTCTACTGACTACAAATAATTGTAGAGAAAAATGTCATGTGATCAAGATATACCAGAAAGTTTCAATAGCCAATGGCCATATCAGACATGTATCATATACAGAATTGCCCACTAAAGGCAAAACAGCAACTAGATTGAACAAACTTTGCGAGAATTTAAGAGTAACAAGGTAAAATGATCAGTAGAATCTGGAATTGAAGTGTCACTTCTAACCATAAAAGAAAATCTACTGAAGATCTTAAGAGTCTCACCTGTTCATAGTCTGTTTCCAAGTCCTCAAACTCATCATCGATATTGAGATCCGAGTCGGAGCAGTTATCATACGAGGAGTTACTCTCAACATCTGACACATCAGGTGGAATCTGGATGTTAGGGTTATCCACCAACCAGTTGACTACAGCCTCTGGGCCAGGCTGGGCATCAGATACACCAGCTGAGTTACATGAGATACACAAAACATGTTAGAGAGTGGTTACATCAATTTCTCAGGAAACACAAAGTAAGATTAAAGTTGTATTATCAACTATCAACTGTTAATTATCAGAATCTATGTAACAGAGAATATCCTAAGTGCTATATGTATGTAAGTCTATTTGCAGCAACATTGTATTACACAGAAAATTTCTTGAGAAAGGCTTTCAGTCAAGCTTTTGTTTTCATTGTTAAGTTATGAGGCAAAACAGCACCATCCCGATCCACATAATCATTTCTTAATCTAAGGTTAGACTAAATTTTGTCAAAGGAGTGTAACAAAATAAAACAACAGGACTGTTGCCAATTTGAAGAGCAAAAGATAAAATATTCACTTACTGATTGCCTTGATAGCGAACTCTACATGTTTCCTTGGGAAGCCCATGTCCATCATCTGATTGACGAGTGGAGACGGAGGTTGCTCCAGAGGTTTAGCACGATGTGAACGAAGCAGCTTAGGAAGGAGTCCTACAGTCTCCATGGCTGAAGGTGAAGGAGTGAAGTCAGTCTTAAGCATGATGGGTTCCTGGTCGGATCCGTTCAGAGGACAGAATGCTTCCTTCACTAAGTGTTGGGTCAGGGCTAGAGCTGCACACTGGTGGGTGGGTGGAATATAAAGAGGAGGGTTGTTAATTCTATAGTTGTTCCTCAGAGGAAGACTTGGAAGGAATCCAAACTATGTGAAGTCATCTTGCCGTTTAACGTCCATTTTTCTTAAGCTGTAGGTTTGGACACGTAATATCCTTAATGGCACTTCATTAGCATTCACATGAGTGAGGTCAGATGTTTTCCTCTAATGTCTCCTTCCAAGGATTGTGAGATCTGCCATAGAGAGTGGTGAGCTTACCACAGGGTACAATGATATGAACAAAAATCCCTTCCTTTATCCCTTCCAAAACTACATCTTATGCAAAAGAGTAAAAATCATATTGAAGCTCTATAGCATAATGGTCTATCATCTGGACCTGCAAATGAGTTTTTTTTAGTTTGAATCATAATCTATATTTCAAACCTACGTGAAAGAATAAAACATCAATAATACAGCTGTCCAACTCGACATAGATGAATGGTATTTATGTGGAAGTGATATCAGAAATATGGAACGACCTAGTTTAGTTTGAAACACTTTAGAGTAAAAGCCAAGGCTCAGTTTTAGTTCATATCTAATGTAATATGGAATATGAAATATGGAATGTTGCTACGTGAAATATGGAATGATATACTCAAGCATGTAAAATGGCGACTGGCTGGAATGCTACCCAGGGAGTGGGGAATGTGCATACATTGTGTGCGGGTAAGCCTGAATTCGTAAATCCGTATATCTGTAAAGCGCATTGAGAGGGCCTGCGGTCCTAAATTGCGCTATATAAGGACAAACTATTATTATTATTATAATTATTATTGATACATTACTATTACTAATATGTATTGTTTACCCAGGGTAGCCTCATCAGAATCAATGCTGTTCTTCTTGAAGGTGCAACATTCAAGCAACGGCTTTTGCAAAGCTACCATGATAAAACACTCAAGCATTCAAGGAGAGTAGCAAATACAGAGTAATACATTGCCAAAGGACATTAGCACCACGAGTAGAGTCAAACCAAAGACACATAAATCATATTGCTGATGCATTTGACTTACTTTGAGTTCTTGTCTGATGAATAGAGCCTTGACTGGTGATGGTTGAGTAGCAGCACACATGAGCTGTTGTAGCAGTGTGTACCTCTCGACTGCTCCTATCTCATCAGGACTACTACCCTCCTCAGACGACGATGTACCTCCACCGCTAGACGATGTCATGTCCCATGCTGCAGTCGTCAAGGAGAGTAGCTGACGGAGGTTGTCTTGGCGACTGAAGACCTTACGAGCAGCCTGTAGCAGACCCAGACGCATCTGCTGCTTGCGAAGAAGCTGGAGGTCTATTCCTTCTGTTGGATGGATGCATAATAACAGTAAGATGACGATCACACAAAATATGGGACGAGAAAAGATGGGACACATTTCAAAGTATTTGCAAAGTTGATAGCATAGCAATGTATGTCTGATCTGGAAGGTGTTTCACAAAGATCCTAAGTTGAACTTATCTCTAAGTTGGACTTAATAATTATGGAAAGCCGTTAGCACCTTTGAAAATATTTTGTAAAATTTATTTCAAAAGGCATAAAATGTTGATTCAAATCATTCATATTTTCTATTATCAAGGAGATTTCATGCTCATGATGTGGAATTTATAAAGAGTCTAAAATACCTGAATTTTTGCTTTTGAATATATTTTATTTTAAGGCTACAAATGGCTCTACATAATATTTAAGTCCAACTTAGAGTTCAACTTTGGAACACACCCCCCTGCTCTCATTCTATACAGTGTTGCAATACATATTAGTCTTATTTTGTACTCTTTTCTATTTGTCTATTTGCAATGAAGGTACATGATGGATAGTCATACAAGAAAAAGATGTACTTTTAGTAAAGGTTGTGCCAACCATCTTTAGTTACAGAGAAGAGGTAAAAGGTCAAATTTAGATAAAATTCTGAGAATTACAACCTAGGCATCCAATCTACAATCATGAAACACAAATTAAGAAATCTATAGTTAAAATCTTGAATTGAGGCCTTATAAAAATGTAGGTTTTTCTCTTTAGTCTACCTGCTATGTCCCTATTGGATAACAATTGAGACATCAACAAATTACTCCATATGCCATGATGAATACCAGAAAATAGCAAGTGTTTATAGCATTCAAACTGAAATTGAATTTATACAGTAGGTTTGCGGATGCACCATGTGAGAGAGAGGGAGAATTGAGGAGTCCTGAAAAAGACTCTTGGTAATCTTTCTTGAGGGTGTGTAGTCCTGAAATTGAATTGTTGTATGATCTTACCATGTTCCACTGAGCTGAGTGTACTGCCACTGTTATCTCTACTCATAGAGCCTCGATGAATCCTGAACCCATTTGCAGCAAGACTGATCAACTGACTCCACATATCAAGAACAGCTGGAGTCAAGACTAACTTCTCAACACAGAATGGGATTGATACAACCTGACAGGAAAGAAGATAAACAATGTCTTTAAAAACTCGTTTAGATATTGCCAAGCTCTTAAAGCATATTCCAACACTGTAATGAAACAGAAAAATGTATTAATTATAAACGATCTTGGAAGTACATAGGTACTCACTATCAAAATATATGCCATACAAAAAAAGAATATCCTGATTAGCATAACCCTTCATATTGGCATCGTATGATTACAGTCAAATAGGTACGACATTGAGAAGGACACACAATATATACAAATACACCAAGAGACTGAAAAGGAAAATAGAAATGGACAGAGTTCAAGGTATCCAGATAAATAGACAGATGAACAGAGGGAGAGTAGAGTCAAAGAAAGAGGAAAAGAGAGAGAGAGAGAGAGAGAGAGAGAGAGCATCAGACAGGTATGGAAGGTTACCAGCTGGGGGGGGGGGGGGCGTTTCACAAAACTTGTCATCAGTGACAAATGACAGTTTTTGTTATAAGCTACTGAAATTCTCGCTTCTGATTGGTTATCAACAGATTTGTCACTGATTTTTGTCATTTGTCATTGAAAAAAGGCTTTGTGAAACGGGTCCCTGAGCTTGTAACTGATACATGATAGCAATATGAACTTGGCTCTTGAACTCACTGGAGACAGTGTTGAAATGCGGCAAACCCTCCAGGTTCTTTGACCATCAAACTGAACGGTCAGTCTCCCGTTAGCAGCCATGCTGACCAGTGTCCCTACTCCATACTCCTCATGCCTGACTTGACCACCAAGTCTTGGTCGGTCATCCACACCTCCTATCATGGCCAGGACGGCCATCACCTCTCCTTGACGAACACGGTATGAATCATGCTCTCCGGGCTACAAGAAAGCAAATAACATCATTTTAAACATTCTATCTATCTATAAATAATAATGATAATAATATTAATATTGATAATGATAATAGTAATACTAATTACAATGTAATATTGTTTAAATAATTCTCTGGATATAGGAACAAATATTGTCAATAATGTAAATTCAAAGAAAATATCTATATAGTGAGAATGTTAAAGTGCTATATGTCTATTTTCTCTATATACTCGTTTTATGTTGTATGTATCACGTATCATGTCACATGTACACTTTATTTATTTGTCTCTGTGAATAATGCATGTAAACGCAACAAATTTCCTTTCTAACCAATACAATTTGAATTTGAATTTGAATTTGATCCGAATATCTTCTCCCGGTTCAGAGGTTGATTGCAACATCTCTCCATTTCACTCTATCTTCTGCCATTCTGGCGCACTCTTGCGGTTTTAGTCCACTACAGTTCATTAATGGATATAAAAAACACTACCTATAAAATACTTTTATCAGAGGATAATACACCAAATACTTTTATTACTCTGATTTTAGCTAGCTCCACTGATCAAGGTTATCAACCATTCAAGGATTTTCTTCCGATCATGTTCCTATTTACTTCACATGGGTGGAGAAGTACTCAATTTTTTTCAACATTAATTATCAATTATAGCAAATATAAGTACAAACCTTTTAATTTACGAATCTTATGTTGATACAATCATTAATCAAGAAAATAATTCCTTTAGTTATAATGAGAATCAATGTCAATGCTGATCTTCAATTCATGTTTTTTGCTCAGAGCAAATAAGGAAGTTTTTTTCTTCTTCTTTTTTCAGCATGGTCTTGTCTATAAAACAACACCTTCATTACTTGAATCCAGTTGAAATGAAACAATTGCAGTGCATGGTGAAGTCAGCTTGACTCAGTCATTATGTAACTTGTTATTTGTTAACAAAAAAATCACTAGCATCAATCAATAAAATTGTGAATTAACTGGAGTTTTTACCTGAGGACCTGCTTCATCCGTAACCATGGAAACCACTTTACATAGTCTCTGATTGATGTACTTGTTGATGAATAGATTCCAGGCTGGTAGCATATGAAGCTTCCTCAGTAGCAGAACGATCTCTTCAGCTACTGTACTGGCGAAGGGTGCAGTCAGGGAGACCTTCGCCTTGCAACCTGCCTTCGGTTTCTTGCCAAACTCTAGTGGAATAAAGATAATAATAATAAGTCAAATGTATGAAGGAATACTGTTAAAGTAATAATTAAAGAAATAGTCGCGGTACATTAATTTTTTTTGGATTTCACGCTAAGATTGGCAAGCGCGAATTTTAGAACTCACGATATAAGCAAGACTTTTTATGCGAAAATAACAGCGTTAACAGTAAGTGAATGGGAAGATTCACGTACATGATGTTCAAGAATATGACATATGAATATGAAGCTCGATCCCTTCAAGGACATTTTGTACATCTGACATCAAAACTCTATTTCTTAAGTTTATGGCATTCAGCATGCTCTGAAAAGATCCCTTTTCTTTTCTAACATGATCAACATTAGTATTATTTCTTTCATTTCTACATTATACCACCTAGTAGAATACTTCTGTATGAATAGTACAATTTAAAACACTAATTGTTGACATGGCAATATTATACCCAAGATAACTTAAATGCAGTCAACCTGCTTTAGCATCCATCAATACAGAGCTCCCATCTATAAAGACTACATGTTTTGTTTTCCTTGTAAATGTTCTCATTGAAAAAGGTACTAAAGGGACCTGGGGCCCGTTTCACAAAGCCTTTTTTCAATGACAAATGACAAAATCAGTAACAAATCTGCTGATAACCAATCAGAAGCAAGGATTTCAGTAGCTTATAACAAAAACTGTCATTTGTCACTGATGACAAGTTTTGTGAAATGCCCCCCCCCCCCCCTGTACTTAAAGACCACCAGACTATATAGACCGCTTTTTTGTTTTAAGTGGTCTTTACGTAGAGGTTTCACAATGCCTACCATAGATAGATGATGGTGTATCAGAGCAGCATGTCAGCATACAGGTTCCTAGGACACGAAACAGTCTTGAGACCAGATCTTCTGTTCTATCTTGAGCTTCACTCTCGGACCAGGCTGGTAGCACAGTCTGCAGGAGACGTAGGGCTAGGATCTGAAAGAGGACATGTCATACAGGGTATCTCATAATGAAATACAAATTCAATGCTTGTAAATTGTGCTGTTCACTATGTTGTACTTACAATGTAAATATTGCCTTGTCTGCTACAGTGTACATTTGAAATGAACTGATTCTGAGGGAGAAAAAAGACATTCCACTGTTTCTGAAGAAGAACAGGACAATTCAATTCCCCAAATATGAGATTCTTTTCATGTTTCTTGAGATTTATACTGACTATTTTTTAATGCATTGTGTAATTTGGTAAGATATATCAAATTACTAACTACAATTAATGCCCATCACAATGTTGCCATCATTATCATAATGCTCATCCCAAATGCTTTGCAGCTTCAAGGGTATCACTATTGAGCAGGTACATGCACCTACCTGTGTAGTAATGTTGAGTGGTTGTACTTGGTCTGCTTTGAGTAGACTGAATAGTAGATCAATCCATGCAGGAGTACTGAGAGCTACAGATAGACCTGAACATGATGAGATGCTCTTAACGAATCCTAGACTACACCATTCCTTGTACTGCTGATGAGCTAGGATGCTGGCCAACGGTTGCTCTCCTGAAATAAGACAAGGTCCACAGTCATAGAAATGTAGGAAAATTTCATGACTCAAATGCAAGTGTTTCCTCACAATTTGAAAATATAAACTATAAATATTGTTAAAGATATACGGAAACATGACAAATTTGCATAGATTTGCAAGCCCTAAATTCATTTTCTCTGATATTTTGCAATAGAGTCGACAGAAAGCGATTCTTGAATGGGTTTAAATAATACTTGGTTTCATGAGAGAGAAATGTCTGTCTTTCTTACACTTTGCAACTCTTGGCACATTTTTGCTTAAAGGGACTCTAATAAAAATTGTATCTTATAAAACAGGATCGGACTGTAGATGAATACTACAGTGTATGAAGCATATCATAGGAACGCTTGCCATTACTGGACATATACAAAGCATATACTATGAACATGACTGACAAAGAAAGCGGACAAAATATACAGTTCCTCAGGTAGACAAAGGAACATCCCTTCACTGCCATTATGTAAAAAGGTGAATATGCATATGACACCTGTTCTACACATTTTTACATAATAAAAGTGAAGGGATGTTCCTTTGTCTACCTGAGGAACTGTATATTTTGTCCGCTTTCTTTGTCAGTCATATTCATAGTGATAAGCTATGGAAGTTGGTTTCAAATGAAAGTAACTGACCATTAGTTGGTGTGGCAGCAGTGGTTCCTACACTGACCAGTGACTGTAGCTGACCACATAGCACCCTGGTAGCATCTCTCTGGACACTATCAGCATGGACACCACAGCTGAGTGACAGCAGGCGGAGTAGACAGATACAGCAATGGCGGATCAGATCGGTGGGCATCCTGCACTCCACTAACAGTTTACTCTCAGCTAATAAACAACAACAATAGGAGATTGATTGATTTATATATTTATTTATTTATTTTATTTCCAGGCAAGATGATAACAAACAAAACATCACAAGGTTGACAAATGATATAATATAAACATAATGATATTTAGAACCAGCTAGCCAATGCCTGAGGATAACCTAAAAGAATATACAAATTCTGTCTAGAGGCTCTCCAAATGAGCTGGATGATGAGTTGAGGAGTCATCGCATTAAGGTGTTGACATACAGAGAACTTGAAACTAGTTCAGAGTAATGACTACTGACCACAAGGTCATGCCGAGATACATGCAACATGATTGAAAATAATCATGTGGAAATTGTTTAGTTGAAGATTTCCAAGACATTATAAATCTGTCATGGGCTAGATCAGAAGATAAAACGAAATAGTAAATTAAACATGTAACTCACTTTTGAAAGAGACAAAGATCGTAAAATTCATTTTAGATTAAAAGATCCATGAGATTGTGAAGGACATAGGTATTTTTAGAAGTGTTTGATGACACATGTACATCCTGGCCCCATCTCGCAAGTCCTCCAATCAATCGCAAGTTTGCAATTTCCTATCTCTTTGTTATACAAGGCCCTGGTAAACATCCCATGCAATGCATTACAAGACCTACCTGGATCGAGGATACAGTCTTTCTCATCTTCAGTAAGTTCCATCATAGGAGGAGGACCGGCTAGCTTCAGATCATACTTTCCTTCTTTACCCATTCTATAGGAGTTAGTACTACCGGTATCCCACTGGACTCGTATCCAACCATCCTCCCCAAGCTCTCCGATCACTCGACCTTCACTAGGGGGTGGTCCATCCTACAAAACACATATGGGTAGGACATAATTCAAATGAATATGTCTCTAAAATGACTAAAACCACAGTGCCCATGCTCCTTGAAAGTGTCACCAAACCTACACATGTGCAATTAATAGAAATTATTTCATCAATAGTTTGCGAGTCATGTATTTTCAAATGTTAAAGGAGCTAGAATTGTGTTTTGAAATTTAAACAATTAAAATGGGTGAGTTCTATACAATATCCTCTAGCAAATTGTTATTATTGTAAATACAGTATTTACTGATTTCATTCTTTTGAGAAAGATGATAATAGTCAAAATTGCCTTTGAAATGTACTGTGCACATCTAACAGTTGCCAGAGCCAAAGCCAGAGTAATAATACCAAAGCTCTTCTGAAATGCATATAGACATTATACCATCATGTGATACATGTATGTACAATACAAGGATTAAATATTATCATTAATATCAACTGGGGGGTGTTTCACAAAGATCCTAAGTTGAACTTATCTCTACGATGGACTTAACAACTATGGAAAGCCATTAGAATCTTTGACATATTTTGTAAAAGTTATTTTAAAAGGCATAAAATGTTGATTCAAATCATTTATATTTTCTATTATCAAGGAGATTCATGTTCTTGATGTGGAATTTACAAAAAAATCTATAATATTTGATTTTTTGCTTTTGAATATATTTTATTTTAAGGCTACAAACGGCTCTTCATAATGTTTAAGTCCAACTTAGAGTTAAGTTCGACTTATGATCTTTGTGAAACACTCCCCTGGAGTTGTTTCCACAACTGACCTGATCACCCCACTTCCAGTCCTGTCCTCTGACTACCCTGGTACCAATCTTCATCAGAGCTGCTAGCTCAGGTCCACTGGTAGGAACAGGTGCTGGCTGAGGACGACTCCTTGTCTCCTCAAACACTGTGTTGGGTGCTGGGCTCTCCTCCTGCTCTAGTCTCCCTTTCTTAGGACCTTGGAGAGAATGCAATTCAAACTGGTTTATTTCAAATAAAACTTTCATCACGGCAATAGGCAAATTACAAAAGTTTACAAACAAATTTAATATAACATAGCATGATATATTGAATTTGAAATTAAATCAATATAATCAATATAGCTTATTGCAACATATGGAAACACAAATTAGAAAGAAATTGGAATTAAATAGCATAAAGTAACATATTTCTACTGAAATCATATGAAAGAAGAAGGACTGAAATAAGAATAGAGACAAGAGGAGATAGATTGCAAGAGTCACTTATCACATCAATATGGAATCATCAGTAACTAGGGATCAATCATCAAAATACAATTAGAACTAAAACAGGATTAAAACCTGAAAATATTCATAGACAACCAGCAGCCTAAATTACATGTATACACTATCTTGTATAAAATGTAAGTCGCTTAATAATTGCAGCTTAGAAAACATACAATTCTAGGTTCGAGTGTCATTTCTATATTCCGGGGGAAAAAAAAGTTTTATTTTACAGAGCTGTTGTACTGAAAGATAAAGAAGTTTCCTTCTTAGATGCTTCTTACAGCCAAATAATACAATTGCATTCTCATTCAAATTGTGAGTGCTTCAAACAACAACAATCAAGTATAAACTATGCGCTTTGTTACTGCAACAAAAAGGCGCTATATCAAATATCTTTTGGATTGGATTGGATTGGAAATAAAAATGAAAGAAGTAGCTTACCAGCTAGTCTGAGTAATGACTGTAGTAGAGCGAGCAATCCAGAGTTAAGCAGGAGACTGAGACCACTAGCAGGTTGCTCAGCCGTCAGGAGACCTAGCATGGCAAGGACAAAGCGAGCTTGAGGAAGGGTTCCTAACGTGATTGAAGACCTTTCATCCTCACTCCCTAGGGGTGTCCCTAGACCACCTTGAGCTGCTGCCATGGGTTTGGTAGCATGGGCATCCAGGGCTTCCTGGGTCTCTAAGATCAGGGTGCGCAGGTGGTCGATGGACCAGCGGTTCAGCTTGGCGAACGAGGTCTGGAGGACGATGCGATCGTAGGGAGGGATCAGGTGAACATTGCTCAAGCAGTTACCGGAGGTGCTGTAGAGAAAAGAAAGAAAAAAAGATTCAAAAATGAAATTCAAGACTAACATTTTTAATATTTTAAATGTCATAGGCTGTCTAAATAGAGACTGTTAAGATATAGGAACCCAAAGTTTACTCAGCTTAGCTCTTCATAAATTCTGTGAATGCTATAACCTTATATTACTGCTTTGGAAGACTTTCTTACAGAAGATGCTAACTTGAGTCAAGGTTTTACCAGAGACCAAAGCACTTACAAACATGCAACTGTAATAATACTTTGAAATTTAAAAAGCATTAACAAAATTGTCATAACACTTGTATGTTAGGCTTCATTTAAAATACACTGTTATGCAACAAAAAAATGGAAATCAAGGTAATTAGTTGTCTTTCCTTGTTAATGTCCACCAAGTGAATACTTTCCAACATCACACAAGACTCAAGACTATAGAAAAAGGGTAATACAAATAGGCTTGCACTATATAATTATATGACTTCCCAAGACTATTCAAAGAAGTAATATGATGGATGTTACTAATCACAGGGATGCCAGTTAAAATTGATCAGAGGGCCTGAAAATCACCTAGAATTAGCAATTTTGTACACAAAAAAGCTTAAACTATGGTCCGAAAATAACTCGTCAGGGCCTGAATTCAGGCTATTGCCTGAAAACTGGCATCCCTGTAATCATTCAAATCAAAATATTTTATATATCATGAGGTCATGCTAGAAAGTAGTGCAAAGATAAACTTAATAGACTATATCTTACTTGGGATCTTTATCAGGTTCTAGTAGACCTTGCCAGCCACACAGCATAGCATAACGTACTGAAGGGATCAAGTCTTGCTTCTTGAGCTGAGCTATCATGGCCTCAGAACCTTCCAGTCTACATTCAGCTCTCTCCAACTGAAATAAAACCAGTTACAAAGGAATCACAAATCACAGTCACATACACAGGCAAGCATAGCAAGAACAAATTTGAGAAGTTCATTAAAGATAATACACAGTTTTGGTATGGGGTCATGAATTTGGTTCAAATGAACATATTGGACGCACATGCGGTCCTACAATATTCAGTGATCCTTGTCGCGGTTGAAATCAAGTTTAAAGTTATGAAATTGTAAATAATAAACTCTGTAAGTTGTATAGCTCCCTCTCAAGGTCAAGATATAAATTGAAGTATAAAACAATGTTTCTTGACTAAAATCTACCGATTAGTTGTTCCCGTTCGGAAATTATATATCACAACTACATATTCTGAGATTATCATGGTCGCAGCTACCATTGTATGGCCGTAGGCGCTATTTGAAATTTATCAAAATTTACTGGGAGCACCCGTAAATTTTTATATTCAATTTTTCTCGAAAGCAGTAGTAGTTTAGGGGCTAGATTTTCTAGTGCTTATAATACATCCACAGGGGCATCCAAATATATCAAAATTGTAAAGAATCACTATCCACCCAATTTTCAAAATTTCCCAAAACTTTGTATTTACTTTAAAGGTAAAGACCAGTAATGGTCATGCGATTGCATTGTGAAAGAAACGTTGTGGAATCGATCAGAAAAGGTTGATCATCTAGCATCTAGCATCTGCAAGGTTCTGGAATCATCAAAATGATAAGAAATTTGGCCCATTCTTCGTAAAGTTACAAGCACTATACACAGAAAGATGTATATGGGACTACCCTATCTCTCTCACCAGACCATGAGAGAAATAAGTTTACCAAATATATGAATTAGTAGGCGGTTTCCCGGCAAATTTTTTATCATCATGTATTAGTCAAAACATATTCTTTCACATGATTGGTAATGAGAGCTTCCATTTCATTTTTTGAAATTGGGGCGTTGCCAATACTGGTCTTTACCTTTAAACAAGAAGCATTTTGCACAAAATAATATTACATGTATATTCATCATTAATTCTGTCGAGTCATGTTAACCAATAAACCATATTTATACCAATTGTTGTGCCTTCTTTCTACTTGTTACAGAACATACAGGAATTATCTGTGATGTGCAAAACAAAAATGTGGTACATTTTTTGTATCAAGACTATCATATTCTGTGTAAATTATGGTAAATCAATGTAACTACAGACAACTACTATATTATTTCAATAGGATCTGGATGACAGGTTTATATAACAGAAGAAATCAAAAATTAGGAAGCAGAAGCATATGGGAAGGAAGGTAGGCTGATAAAGTCGCATGATCTTAAAGGTATTACAAAGTTTTGGTAGGAGTCATGATTTTTGGTTCAAATGAACATATTTGAAGCATATGCGATCCTACAATATTCAGTGATCGTTGCCATGGTTGAAATCGAGTCTTAAGTGATGAAATTTTTGATAATAAAGTCTTTGTATGGCACACTCTCAAGGTCAAGATATCAATTTAGCCTTAAAACAATGTTTCTTGATCTATGTGATATACTTCCTGTACTGTACTTTTTTGTCCTCTTTTCATATATTTGTATTTGTAAGCGCTATGGTACTTACCGTTTTTAGAGCTCCTAAATATTCGATATTATTATTATTATTATTATCACAACTACATATTCTGAGATTTTCATGGTCGCAGCTACCATCAGATGGCCGTATAAGCTATTTGAAATTTATCAAAATTTACCAGGAGCACCGGTAAATTTTTATATTTAATTTTTTTTTTAAAGCAGAGGTGTTTCAGGGGCTAATTTTTCTAGTGCTTACATTACATCCCCAGGTGCATCCAAATATATCAACATTTTTAAGAATCGCTATCCGGCCATTTTCAAAATTTCCCAAAACTTTGTATTAACTTTAAGTTTCATGATTAACAATAAATAATCAAGGGACATTGAGTGCATTACCTGACAGTACAGCGCCCTCCTGAGTTTCTCCACATTGACATTCTCTGAGTGTATAGCAAACTCAATGATCTCTGTCATGAGAGCTGTCTGGGAAGCTGACCCTGTCATACGCTGTCTCAACCATTTGAACTTACGGGCACTGGTGATGGCATTGGCTACCGACTTCCAGGAATCCTGCAACACAAGCAAAATCATTTCATTCATTTGTTAATTTATTTCCATATCCATAAAAACAAAAGATCATTACAACAATATACACTATATAAAAAATTACATGCAATCATACAAGTTAAACAGTATCAAAGATACCAAATTTACTAGTCGAAAATGAGAAAAGGGGAACTAAAATAAGGCCAAAGGGCCTTGTAAAATAAGTTCCCTAAAAGTATAAATTATCATTTGGTTTTTCAACTTATTCTGTTACTGAAAGACATGTAAACAAATTTAAAAACAAGCAGTGGATAAAAAACAAAACAAAACAAAAAACAACAGAAAAACAAAAAAATGATGATACAATAACAATGAAAATCATAATAGAGTGTGGATGATCAAAGGCTTTTCCCTATTGGGGTTTAGATGTAGACAAATAATCATGGGTGATTCATATTAATTAAAAACTGTGGTAAAAATCATTGAAAAGACTGGAAACTTTGATATTTTGACTTACATGCCTAATTATTTCCAAGCATAACTTATTATTTTCATTACAATCACCTGATGTTCCATTGAACCTACATGTGATATAATCAGACTAGGTGACTCAAAAGTTAACAGTCATCAGAAGAAAAAAAACATTAATTTGATTTAAAGAGTTCAGCTCGATTGCAACATGTTACTGTTGTAAATTGGAATTTATATTGTAAGTTAAATAGGAATTATGTGGTGCAAAGATGCCCCCCCCCCCTGCTTCTTCAGTCAATGACAAATTGTTTCCCCTCTATCAGGGGTGATAGTGAGCACTAAAAAAAAAAGGTTTTTTTTTTTCCCCTCAACCACGTCCCCCTTGAGTAAAAAAAAAAGAAGAGGATTCCCTTTATGTAAGTCATTGGTTTTTAGTAAGATATGCCATTTGATCTTATTTCTAGGGCTGCATGCTGTAATTGTACGAGCTGTTGATATGGTACTATGGAAGCACTTGGTTGCTATTGTTTAGCATTATGGCAAGTATTGGCCGGTGAGTTGAATTTACTATGTTATGTTGCTTTATGATTATATATGTGAATGAATCAATACTATAATTTGTACAATATGGTAGTTCATGATTGAATTGAATTGAATTGATCATGGTTTTATTGAGAATAAAAGAACAACAATGCATCGGGCCTACAAGGCCAAATTGGGCAATGTTTTACAAATGTAAAATTCAATATATAAAATCATTCATATTAAATGACATCAAATTAATGAACTGAACTTGAATGAGTAAATTGTTAAAACTAATATTTAACTTTAAAATTCTTATTATTATTTGATCTCCTTAACTTATTTTTATATAAAAAGGAGATAAAGAGAAAAAGTAGAAGAGAAGGAGGAAGAAGACGAACAAAAGAAGAAGAAGAATGATATTGGACAGAAGAAGAAAATAATCAGTGTAATTTATTTTGTATAATAATAAATGAGTTGATGATTGAGATTTAGTTGCATAATCATATTACAAAACAAAGTCAATGAATAATTATTTGTTCTGTTGGAATCAATATCATTGTTCCATTTATGTAAGCTTACCACGATTTAAATATTTTGTTCAATTTGGGTTATTATTGTTACAGAGGCTGTTTAACAATGAGAACACAATAAAGTACAGACTCTACTTCAGAACTTCTGACTCCGGATGCACTATTTTGTCGTCAATGATCTCGAACCCTTTCATTACAGAAACTAGATGGAACTTCGACTGCGCGCAGTCGAAAATGATGCCTCCGTCATAGAGCAATTTTACAAACCAAAACAGAAGAAATTTTTCAAATTCAAGTTCAATTGTAATCCATTAACAGGTTTTCAGAATATTGTGATTACAAGCTATTTTTGCATACATAATGAGCCCATGACCTTTGACCTTATGAACCAAGAATCTACTCAGTTCATTGGCTCTGCAAGAAACATACATGACCTAAGTTGGCAGGAATCCATCAATCGGTTCTTGAGATAACGCGATCACGAGCTGTTTTTGCATACATAATGTGCCCTGTGATCTTTGAACTTTGACCTTGTGACCCCTACATCTAATCAGTTCATCGGCTCTGCAAGTAACATACATGACCTAAGTTTGGCAGCAATCCATCAATCGGTTCTTCAGATAACGCGATCACAAGCTCGTTTTGCATACATAATGAGCCCTGTGGCCTTTGACCTTTGACCTCGTGACCTCAAAATCTAATCAGTTTTTTGGCTTTGCAAGTAACATACATGACCTAAGTTTGGCAGCAATCCATCAATCGGTTCTTCAGATAATGCGATCACGAGCTCGTTTTGCATACATAATGAGCCCTGTGACCTTTGACCTTTGACCTCGTGACCCCAAAATCTAATCAGTTCATCGGCTCTACAAGATACATACATGACCAAAGTTTGGCAGGAATCCATCAACCAGTTCTTCAGATAACGCGATCACGAGCTCGTTTTGCATACATAATGAGCCCTGTGACCTTTGACCTTTGACCTCGTAACCCCAAAATCTAATCAGTTCATCGGCTCTACAAGATACATACATGACCAAAGTTTGGCAGGAATCCATCAACCAGTTCTTCAGATAACGCGATCACGAGAACGGGACGTACGTACGTACAGACGTACGTACGGACGTACGGACGGACGGACAACCCGAAAACATAATGCCTCCGGCTACTTCGTAACGGAGGCATAAAAACTCACAAAGACAAACATTATACTGTTTTATACAGTAGGTTTACGGGTGCACCATGTGTGAGAGAGAGAGAGAGAGGTGCACCCGTAAACCTACTGTATATCTACATCACCATGCAAGCCGACACTTACAAGCAGCATCTATTACACTGTTTGTTGCAAAACATGGAACAGTAACCAAATTGTGAAACCTACCCTATCTTTGAGTTTCCTTTCTGTCTTGCCATGTTGACTTGGTTTCCCGGGGAAGATCTTGACCACTCCACCATTAGGAGCCCCTCCTGGTGTGGTGGGGCCTGTTGTAGGTGTGGTAGCTGATGTGGTAGATGTGGTAGATGATGTCATTGAGTCGGGATCATCAGAAGGATCACCCTCTCCCTTGGTCTGGGTCTCTTTGTACTCCTTATCTCCTCTTGCTCCTCCTACAGACAAATCAAAAAGCTCATCAAAAATAACCAGCCACTTATTACACAGAGAGACTTATCTCCTCTTGCTCCTCCTACAGGCAAATCAAAAAGCTCATCAAAAATAACCAGCCACTTATTACACAGAGAGACTTATCTCCTCTTGCTCCTCCTACAGGCAAATCAAAAAGCTCATCAAAAATAACCAGCCACTTATTACACAGAGAGACTTATCTCCTCTTGCTCCTCCTACAGGCAAATCAAAAAGCTCATCAAAAATAACCAGCCACTTATTACACAGAGAGACTTATCTCCTCTTGCTCCTCCTACAGGCAAATCAAAAAGCTCATCAAAAATAACCAGCCACTTATTACACAGAGAGACTTATCTCCTCTTGCTCCTCCTACAGGCAAATCAAAAAGCTCATCAAAAATAACCAGCCACTTATTACACAGAGAGACTTATCTCCTCTTGCTCCTCCTACAGGCAAATCAAAAAGCTCATCAAAAATAACCAGCCACTTATTACACAGAGAGACTTATCTCCTCTTGCTCCTCCTACAGGCAAATCAAAAAGCTCATCAAAAATAACCAGCCACTTATTACACAGAGAGACTTATCTCCTCTTGCTCCTCCTACAGGCAAATCAAAAAGCTCATCAAAAATAACCAGCCACTTATTACACAGAGAAGCACAAGGGCTCAAGATATTAGGATGCTAGTCTCATATATGCATCATATGGAGTGTATGTGTTTGCTCACACAGGAGCAGTGAACAAAGATACTCATTAGCTACAGAGGACTGCTTACATGTTTACATGGAGAGAATTCAGTTCAATGATTGGCATAGGAATGTTCAAGAAAAAGTTGAGTTCTGGTCATCCGATTGCATTGTGAAAGAAAAGGTAAGTATTAGTGTGTACTGCAAAGTTCTGGAGTCATCAAAATCATAATAAATTTGGCCTAGTCTAGGTAAAGTAACAAGCCCTGTACACAGAAAGATGTATATGGGACTACACAAATGGTGTCCAGGCTACTAACCTTGATTTCCTAAGCTTTCTATGCTCATTACTCAGCCAGTATACATTTTCTACCAAAATTGTTTGGCAAATGACATTTATTTGTAATCTTGAACATTCAGTGTAAGTTTGGTTTGATTCTGTGAGAATTATTATTTTTTTTTTTAACCAGAACTCACCTTTATCTTTAAACTTTGTCAATTGTCACATCTAACTAGATTTGATTTGATCTGATTCTTGGTCTTCAAGATGTTACCCCTGATTACGTGAAATAACCAATAAACACCCTGAAAACTTAACCCACAGAGCTTGATTCCCTGTCCTACATACTTTTCCCGGGCCCCAAAAAGTATCCCTTGACTAAGAAAGAGCTGACCCCTGACCCTTGAGAGTTGACCCCTGACCTTATCAAGGGTGATAATGAGCACTAAAAAATTAGGTTTTTTTTCTTCCCTCAACCACGTTTCCCTTGAGTATTGGGAAAAAATAAAGAAAATAGTGAATAAATAAATAAATAATAAATATAAATAAATATAAATAAATAAATTAAAAAAAAGAAGAGGATTCGGGGGAAAAAAAATGGCATCTAACAATATCCCCCCCCCCCCCCTTTGAGGAAGAAAATTGGGAAAAAATAAAGAAAATAGTGAAGAATGAAGAAAATAAGGGGAAAATCAGGATAAAATCGGGAAGAAGAAAATTTTTAAAAATCAGTAAAAAATAGGGCAAAAATCAAAAAACCGATTTAAATCCGGTTTTTATCAGGCCTGCCTTACCTGCAGAAGCGACGGCTCGTTTTTCTCTGATCATTCTCTGTACAACCTTCTTCCATCTTGGAGGTGTGTTGAGGACCTTGAGGCGTGATAGAGCTGAAACCTCGTTAGCTATGGCTGGCCGGAGCTCATTAAACAGGAACCTTAGCCGATCTATAACTGGCATACACATCTCATCGTATCCTACAGACCTCTCCTGATGAATCTAAAGAAAAAAAAAAAAAAAAAAATATGTGGAATGCTCCCCAGGGAGTGGAAAATGTGTATACATTGTATTGCGCCTAGAAACAAAGTATTAGGTGCATTATAAATGTGAGCTATTATTATTATTATTATTATATGAAATTCATCATATGCCCATTTTCACTTGCAAAATACTTATAATCATTTTAAAGAGTCGTTACATAACCCCGTTGTCAAATGTATCTGTTTAAAGAAAGGCAATAACTGATTAGTAGCACATCTGTGGTTCAGTTAGGCTAAATGGTTGCAATGGTTGCAATGGTTGCAATAAATCCCAGTGAATACAAAATATGTGTAACAGCTAAGCATCCATCACTATTTAACTTGTAACATTTTCAAGATGCATTTCCCTCTAGATCATTCAAATATCAGTGCAACTCTAATAAGACTGTATGCAACATTTAAACACAATTGAACGATGGGAACTAACAGTTCAACAAGCTCTGCTTCTAGTTAGTTCCTCTATTCTCGTGCTTTTTTTTAATTATATTTGTTGTTTCATTGCATATTTTTGTAATATAATTATTCATTGTAGTATGTTTTGCATGACAAATCAAATCATTTGAATCATTTGAAATATAAGTTACCTTCACAAGATTGCGTTTGGCTTGGAATGCCACCTTGCAGACATCAGCAATGGATCTTGGTACAAAGGCGTGATGATGCCGATGTACAACCGTTGGGACGCCCTCTGTCTGCAGACTGTGCTCGACCACAGCCAGAGCGACATGTCCCAAGTCATGGTGCTTGAGGATACAAGCCATAAGAAGACGACAGACCACCTCGATGCTGTGGGTTGGTGAGAAGTCGATGGGTAGAGTGTGATGATGGGAGCGGCAGTATCTATCACATTGAGCAAGGAATGTCTTCACATTGATGTCCTGAAGACGACCTTCCGCAAGCGCCTGCAGGAAAGGTTTGGCGATGTCTGCCTGCGAGGCGCAACGTGAGAACGACTTCATGTTGTCATCCAGTTTGTGCATCTGTGGTGCTGAACCTTGCAGGGGCGAGGTCAGCATGGACGGGGTCTGATCCACGGAACGATCGCCATCACTCCCACGATCAAAGAAGCTTGGTCTCTGGCCAAGCTGCATGCCGCTGCTGAAGAGACGTGACTTGAGCCATGTCTGGTACTCCACCTCCGGAGGAATGAGGGGTAGGCTCCGAGCTTGATGACAAGAGTGAAGGCCGAGCAGAAGACCCAACGCTCTCTCTGTATCCATCAAGGGTGATGAGATCACACTGCTGGTAGACATCAACACCTCATCCTGCTCAGGCTACATTGTGGAAGATTTAAGCAAAGATCACAACTAAACAACTGTGGAACGTGGAAAGGTTTATAGAAATCAAAGGAATTATAATGCTTTAAATTTATATTAGTGGTTCAAACATCAGTCATTTGTGAGATCAAAACCTATGGGGAAAATCACCGCCAAGTTCAGAATCATACTTTCTACCTTTCAAGATATTATGTTTCTTAAATTGAAATAATATCTAAAATAATAAAACAAATATTACATTAGTTTTATTGCTTAAATCACTTTTCATGGACAGAAAAAGAGAAAGAAATTAGACAGGTAAAGACTTCACAATTGTCTCCAACTTACCTGTACATACACCCCCACAAGATACTGTTCTCTCAACTGAAGCACCTCCGCTGATTCATGAGCAGCATGAAAAGCCTCTGTAGCATCTCGAGCTACAATGGGTATGAAAACAATAATATCACACCATTTTAATAGCTGTCTCCACTAACCACCAACATCAAGAGCATCTCAACCATTATCATCATCATCTCCATTTCAAAACTCACCTCTTCTGTTTATAACGTAATTGCAAATCGCATTTGAACATTTATATCATTACAGACCTAATGTATTTCTGAACTTTCACCTTGGTGCAAGTACTCTTGAATGTGTTGATACTCTCGGATTGTTGGGTGTTATTGTTCAATCTAACATAAAAATGGGACAAACAAACTTCTCACATGACTAGCCTTGCTGCTAAATGACTATATATGCTATGCATACTCAAGTACAAAGCTCCTGTCAGTGATCTACCTAATGTATATCAGACCAATACTCGAGTGTGCCTCCCCTATGTGGTCTCCTGCTCTCACCATCCAGCAATCTCATCAAATTAAGTGCATACAAAAACGTGCGTGTAGAATAATTATTGGATACAATTACTCTGACTACACAACTTCTCATAGATAACATCTTAAATGACGTTCTTGACCTCGAGTGGCTAATGGGAGAACTATGTGCTGGGCGCTAGCACTGCAACCATACCGTTTTTGCATTGAGGAAATAAAGGGCGCTGATATCTATTAGAATATTAAGAAATTACGAGACACTCTGAAATATTGAGAGCATGGAGAGAAGACATGTTTGTATTGTTTTGTTTCGTCTTTTGGGGTATGTGATGTGTTGAAGAAAAAAAATTCTTGTGCAGTAGATGTGGTAGAAAATAATTAAATCAAGTTAGAAGAAAAAGAAAAAGTTTGGTAAAAAACGGATGCATTTTCTTGGATGGGGAGTGAATTGTCACGTTGTAAACCGCAAACAGCGGTTTTATCAAAAATATATTTTTTCTTTCAAGAAACAAGAAAAATGATTTAGCAAAATATACCATGTATAAATGTAAGAGAGAGAGAGAGAGAGAGAGGGAGAGAGAGATAGAGAGAGAGAGAGATAGAGAGATAGAGAAAGAATGTGCCATCGGTGGATGTAATTATACAAATGTATAGTGTCCTGCTAAGCATTGAATGTGTTGTCACAGGTTAATGTCTGTAAAGGTTGAGGCTACCATTGAAAAGAAAGTGGCATGGCATTACACCTGTTATAAACAGGGAGTTCTTTTGTAGGTGAATGTATATACGCTGATGTACTGGAGTAACAGTGGCTAGGGGCCACACCTAATGAAGTTGTCTTGGTGTGTAGAGGGCCCGGTGCAGCAGCTTGCTTAAGCAATATAGCTGCTTGTGTGGTGAAGAATGCAAGTTCAGAAAGATGTTACCTCTTGCTTCAAAGCTTGCTACAGAAGAATTTGCAGCTTATAAGTAAAACCGACACTTTTCCATCGATGGCACGGTGTGTGGGGAGAAAGGCTGATTTTTCTACAAGAGTCACTGGATGCGAGACGGGACAAATGGACACGTGGACAGTTCACGAAGAACATGGCGTCTCCACAATAGAGAACGCAAATGGACAGTATGGTGAGCTGTAATTGTGCCGAGAATTTGGAAAGACTATTCTGGAACTTGTTGAAGTGACAAGTTATTTCAATGAACTTGAGAGACATGTCTGAAGATAGAATTGAATTGTCAAAGGTGTAGCAGAGACAGTCCTATTTGGGCATATTTACTATTTTGAGGTTGAGTGTAGATGTATTTTCATATCTGCTGTATTGTTGATGCATGTGTTGTAAGAAGACTTTGAAATTGCTTATATGCAAAGGTAATTGTGGAAGGTCAGTCAAGGGTGAAGTAAGCGGACAAAGGGTTCAAAGAGTATCAATTGATGGATGTTATTCTGAGTGGACCGATGTCATTAGTGGCATCCTGCAAGGCAGTGTCCTCGGACCGACCCTTTTTGTGATTTCGTCAATGATTTACCTGATGTCACAACAAGTTGGACTCAGTTGTACGCAGACGATGCCAAAGATTATTCATCTATCCAATGTCAGACTTCTTGCCATCAACTGCAACGTGACTAAGACAGCATATCTGCTTGGTAGTCTAAGTGGCAACTTCCTCTGAACTCTCAAAAATGTAAAACCCTTCATCTAGGTTACAACAACCCTCAACAAACTTAAGTCATGGAAAGTAGACCTCTGGAGAATGTTGATATAGAAAGAGATCTGGGGGTTTCAGTTGACAAGGATCTGACTTTCCGAAAACATATCGCAGCTATGATACAAAAGGCAAACCAGATGTTGGGGATCATCAAAAGAGCTTTTGTCAGTACCCACCAGGGCATCTTCAAAACTCTGTACAAAACCCTGGTACGCCCACATCTTGAATATTGTATGGTATGGCAGATGACATGGCAGATGACCGCAAGATTGAAGCTGTGCAACGGAGAGCAACAAGAATGATTCATGGTATGAGTTTATTATCCTATCCTGAAAGACTTTAAAAACTCAATCTATTCTCACTTCTCTACCGGCGTGAGAGGGCCGATATGATCCAGGTATATTAAATACTTCATGGTATTGACAGACTCAGTCCAGAACATTTTTTCAAGAGACCAGAGAACCAATTCACTCGTGGACATCTGTTTAAACTGTTTAATACTCATCGCAAGCTTAACGTGAGAGGCTGTTTCTTCAGTAAACGTGTTATCGAGCTATGGAATAAACTGCCAGAATCTCAAGTCACTGCACGCAACATAGGTATTTTCAAGACTGGTCTAGCCGGATAAACACTGGCTTGCCAAACAATTTTATGTAACCTGACATCCACGCATTCTGCACTACGTTTTAAGTCGCAAACTGACAATATATCTTGGAAGATGACCGGGAGATCTACACGACTACCTCACTCCTGTATATCGATGATGATGATGATGATGATGACAGTTCAGGTCTGGATTTAACATGACCATTTATGACAAGAAATTAGTTGTTGATTGGATTGAGAAGTGATCGTGGTCAATTGAAGGTATAATTTGTATAGTTGGTAGCTGAATAAGTGGACAATACAGGTCTGTTTATGTCAAGGTATTGTTCCTCAAGAACGAAGAGTGTATGAGGTGGTTGATATAATTGACAGATATGTTATATATTTAGACAAGTTAGGTCTACTGATATTGAACATTATGTGGTGTAGATTTCATATATAACAAAAGCCAGATCTTCTTATATAAAATGATTCAATACCTGCGACAACAGGGTGAACATATTTGACTAGACAAGGTTGGTTTATTTTGCTGGGACCAAGTGTATGGAAAGTCATCAAAAGAGGGCATTTTTTTCTTCTAACTGTCTTCTTTTTCGATAGAAACTGGTACTCTACTTTGCTTTACAATAAAGCTTGATCATGATTACGAGTATCATAAATGGCATGTGTTAAGGTTTCTTTATTTGAGTGTACCATGTGACAATCATCACCATATTCATCATCATCATCATCATCACCTCTATTCATCTATTTTATGCATTCTGTGCACTGTCGAGATTCAATTTTTAATGCCAGTTTTCAAGTTTATATGTCAGTTTTGTTATTGCCATTATTGCTATTATTATTATTGTTGTATTTTCATCGTATCCTCGAATGTATTTATATATTGTTTATGTATCTCACTTGCCAGTGGAGGACAAATTTCTGTATCTTTTAAATCAGACAATAAATTATCTTAAATCTTGAATCTTGAATCACCATCACCCTCATCATCACCCTCATCACTACCATCATCACCATACCTACCTGCATACTGCTGTAGGGTGTCACTGCCACAAGGAGCTGCTTCATGGAAGTCTTTCAAGTCATACACCTTGCTATCGATCACAACCCACAGACCACCGTCCTTGTTATGGTTCTCAAGGTCTGCCTTCCGAATCATAGGAAGCTCATCAGGGGAGTTGGGCTCTGATGGTAGACTCACTGGGGTTCCTGAAAGAAAGAAGCATTTAGTCAAACACTTTATTGAACTATATACATGTACAAGTTTACCTATTTCAGGGTTATCATTTGTTACTGACCTGCCATTATCTTATGAACAGGAAAGATAGAAAAACTGATGGTAAAAATCCACTTACTTAAATTTGGGATTTACAATCAAACCTGCTTTAGTGACCATCTGTCTACAAGGACCACATTTTTTGTTTCCCTTGAAAATGGTTTCTCATTGAAACATGTACTAAAGGAACCTGTCTGCAAAGACTACTTTTTGTGTTTCTCTTGGGCGGTCGCTGTAGACAGGTTCGACTGTACATAAAATCACAATTTTAAATAAATGATGATACTGATCATTTAAAAAGTGGTGCATCCATTATGCAAATGCTCAATGCATTGAAGTATAGTTCAGGAAAATATTCAGGAAAGCATTGCATGCTATATATAAATATTGCACATCAGTAAGTTTTAAAAGGAGGGGAAAATTTGAAATTCTGAATTCTTGAGAATACTTGTATATTTGCTTGTAGGTAATCTATTCTCCTGGATACAATGTAGTATTGGGGACACCAATCAGCGTATTTCAGAGAATGTACAGAGAACAGTGAGTATACATACTAGCAGAAGCAGAGAGGCCAGGCCAGGCAAGATCATCGGAGTCCTCCTTCTCGAGGGCTGGAGCCAAGCGATTGAAGGAGTCTAGGGTATCCAGGAGACCAGAGAGAACAGTAACTGCTCCACATCGCTGGATGATCAGAGGACACTTGGTCTGGAGAAGCACTAAGCACGTCACCAACTCAGGAAGCAATACACCTGTAAACAGACGTATTAACATGCTGGCATTTGAATCTCTTGAAGACTTTCAATTAGTTTATGGACCTCTCAATATTCTATGGCAAAGTAAAACATGGGTTTAAAGGGATACAATGTTAATTCTGAGATGCACGGCCCTACGTGTTATCAGTGTCTGTGATATGGTGTTATATTGAAGCCCTAAAAAAATTGCGCTTCAAAATTATCAAGAAGTGCCTCAAAAAATGAAAAACCTTTGAGTGACCGGTTTTACCATACTCGTTTTTTCCCAATAGACAATAGTTTTATGAAAACCGTTTGACAAACGCAAAATTTGATTTCGATTTTCAATCATAAATATCTTGATAATCAGACAGGTGATGGCTTGTAAAATTCATGGGGTTCCTGATTGACCTAAAGGTTTATAATTATCATTCCAGCATGAGCTAAATCAATGATTTTTTTAAAAGGATCTAAGACAAAATTACCGGATCCCTTTAATAAGTGGTTAAGAATGGCTCTGGAACTATCAATGGAGCATGTGTTGTACCGGTATGTATAATCCATGAGGTCTTTCAAGGACTCTGAAGTCATATGAAAACCATTCCATTAAAACATTTCTACGTTACCTGATAAGTCTGACTGTATGATGTCTGCTACTGAAGCAAACTGTTTAGGAGATCTTCCAGCTAGGTTGGTAGCTGTAGGCATGATGTCTTTGATGTGTGTTATCAGAAGTGTGATGTATTTCTTCAGCAAGGATCCAGCACCTAGTAGCTCAGCATCTGTTCATCAATTACAAAATATACAGGAGACTTTGAAATAAAATGCGAAACATTCAAAGTTAAGATTATATCTATTATTGAGCTTTTTAAAATTCAATATTTTTATGAAGAAGTGCATCCTAGAATGCTCTCAAACTCATATCTAAATCTGTACACTAGAAATATTTTTTTCTCTCCTAAGAACAGTACTATAGTCCCATATACACATTGCAGTGTATGTGATATGTCATCAATTCTATATAATTCTGCTTGTCCAAACAACCCCTTTATAGAAGCACTGTACACGATAACTATTCTGAATTAACTATATGGCTCCTCTCTGCTCTGGTATTAAATGGTTACCAGGTTTGATAGAAACATCATTGTGGTTGGATTAGTATGTGTGCATTTGTAAATAGCCACCTGACTGGAATGCCCAAAGAGGAGTGGAGAGTGTGCGTTGTAATTATACTTGAATCCAGTGACTGGGGTAATAATACTATAAGCACTTTGGAAAATTACATTGAAACTACATAAGAAACAGCGCTATTGTAATAATTATTACTGTTTATAAGATGATGATGATGTGGATCCTAATCAAATGATTGGTTGAAAGCGTACACGTGACCAGGCATTAATTTTGCCTAACGCGTAATTTTGAATAATGACCGGTCATTATCCAGTTCTAATGACCGGTCATTATCCAGTTCTAATGACTGGTCATTAGTAAAATTGTGTAGAAAAAATAAAACATAATCTTATAAAACAAATAATATACAACATTTTGTTCGGGCATTAGTAAAATTACCCACACTCAGTACCTTCAAAACAGTCCAAACACCCTCGGCTACAGCCTTGGGCTATTAGACTGTTCCAAAGGTACCTCGTGTGGGTAATTCTTACTAATGCCCTCACTGATATGTATTATTACTGTCTTACCTATTCCTTGAGCACAAGCCTTTTGTTTCTCTTCTTCATACGGGAAGAGTGTGTGGACCAGGAGACGCTGGAACTTGAGAAGGAGCTCCACGGATGTGGATTTGACTCCAGATGATTTATCAGGATGAGGCTCCATCTTGTTGAATTCAGCCGATAGCTCCTGCAGTTTGGACAGAGTCAATGAGGATGCATTCCTAGAAAGGAAATTAGAGGAGGATTCTAAAAGTAAGGTCTTGGTTTATCTCATTCTTTGGATAAATGCCCAGTTGCATTCCTAATCTTGTGAACATTTGTAAATAGAATTGTGTATCTAAGCTTCCATTTAATGGACCATTTGTAATAAAGTCCTTTGTATATGAATATTATATGTTCATTAATATAGCAGTTTTGGGCACAAATTTTCTTAGCTTATAAAAATATTGGAGAATAGAATATGGCTCATACAGCTCTTAAATAACCAACTACTAAAGAAGACTGGAAGCTGATAGATTGCAACTTCTTTCAAAATGAACAGTCGGTAGAGCAGTGCTCTCGTAATCCGGTGACCCGGGTTCGAAACCAAGTCGATGAGCTAGTGCCCTTTGGTAAGACATTAATCCTCATTACCAGGTCCCTCGGAGAGGAACTAAAGCCGTCGGCCGTCTGGTTGCTTACTAACAAGCATTTATGTTTTCTTAGCAGTCAGGTAAAATAACCACCACCACCACCACTACTACAACATACCTCAATAGCTGCTGGACTAATTGGAGTAATGGGATACTCATGCAGATACTCTCATCATCACTAGCTGCCACGGCAACCATCTTCCTCTTAAAATGTCTCCTCCTCCCTTCTAGTGGCACCTGATCTGCTGCATCCCTGGTAGCGTCAGGACCAAGATGTGTTCCTTCCTCTTCCTCCGTCTCAGCTTCACTACCAGGGTCTGCGATGTCCTTCTCTCTCTGACTCTCCATCTGTCTGATCTCAGCTCTGATAGCAGCATGCAGGGCAGACTCTAGACCACCATCGGCCATCAGACTTCCAACCAGCAGGTCCATCATGAAGCGACGACCCGGTGTCATGGAAATCGTTTCTGTCCCTGTATTACATAAAAGCATAATTTCTTAATAGTAACAATTGGTAAAGATAAACTTCTGAAAAATATAGAAAATAAATTCTCACAGAATCCAACAAAACTTACTTGTTCAAGATTACAAATAACTGACATGTGCCAAACAATTTTGGTAGAATAACTGACCCGGTGTCATGGAAATCGTTTCTGTCCCTGTATTACATACAAGCATAGTTTCTTAATGGTAACAATTGGTAAAGATAAACTTCTGAAAAATATAGAAAATATATTCTCACAGAATCCAACAAAACTTACTTGTTCAAGATTACAAATAAATGACATGTGCCAAACAATTTTGGTAGAAAATGTATATTGGCTGAGTATGAGCATAGAAAGATAAGGAAATCCGGGTAAATAGGCCAGACACCATGTGCTTAACACAGGTCACTATGTGCAAATGGGAGTTGTGGTTTTTATCGAAAAATGACGCCCAGTAAGTTTTTTGTGCGTTTGTTTTTATTTCACTGGTTCAACCAGTCTACTGCAGAATAAACAATCCAGAATAAATCTAAGCAATTTTCTCTCAAAATATGATTCCCATAACAGAGCTCAAGATAAGCTTTAACCATATAACGGAGAACAATGGTCAGTAATGGCTTTAGAAGTGCTTGGTTTCATTACAGATAGTTTGACTCTGGAGTTATATCCATCCACAATTATGATCATCACAATCATACTTGATGCTACAGCTTCTAGAAAAGAGGTATAAACAGAATGAAGAATTACCTGTGTGAAGTTTATACCTAAAATCACAGAATATAAGCTTTTATCTAGCAGTTTCATTTCTCAATCACAGTACAGAGAATAGATACCTGGTATAGGATTTACACTATGTAAAGCTCTGAGCACTGAAAATGACTGCCATAACAAAGCCGGAGTGATGATTTCCAATGGACATCATGACTAACGGTTTATAAGTGATATGAGTTACGAAAAGTACAATATTATCCAATATTATCCAATATTATCCAATATTATTCAATGAAACATACCTCCACTAGGCAGCAGAGCAGACAGTGCCTTTGCCCTTTCCTCAGCGGTAGGAAGCAGCATGGACCAGCCTGTCTGTAGTGTGGCTTGTGCAGCATTCTGGACCGTGGTGATGATACCAGCTTTACTAGCTAGCTCAACGATCCTCTGCTTCAGGTTAGATAGGAGAGGACTCTTAGGACCAAGTCCTAGACGTTCATGGTCCTGGCTCTGACTTATGGCTACATGAAGCTGCAGAAAGAAAATTTAGTTTGATTCAATTTCATATTCTATTCTATGACATTTTTAAAACACATACATGCACTTGTATACAACAATTTTATTCTTTTATTTAAACATATTTGTGGCTTACACCCAGTAAATAAGATCGATTGATCGATCTGTATTGAAAAACAAGTCACAGAAATCTTGGAACCAGCTGGACTTGAACCTGCATCTACTGCTTGCCGGGCAAAATTTTATTCTTGATCTATCATTTTTGGTCTTGACCAAGAGACCTACATGTTATGCTGAATGTATGTACTGAGTAGTTTCCTTCCTAATCTTGGCCTTTGGACTCTGGGTCTCAACTCAACAATGACATATACGCATCACAATCTCAAGGTGACATCTACACAACACATTCCGGTCCCTAAACTATCCACCTGTTCACCTGTTTGATTGTATCTGATCATCTACTACCAAAATTCATGTCACATATATACCGTACAAAGAATTAGATACAATTGACATTTAATTTGGTGAAAGGAACTAACAAAAAAGAATGGTGCTAATCAAGGCTAGTTCCATCAACACATTGCATAATTACTTGACATTGAAAGACTGTATGTTTAATATTTTATAGCTTATATCAATATTCACAATCTTTACACATAAGTGTTACATTTAAAGTTTGTGAACAGTGATATCAATAGTTCAGCAATCAATGGTTCAGCTGTCAATTCACAACAGTTAAATACGATTGACAAATATATATGTGTTCACACTCTACTTGTTTACCTGAAGACGTAGCAGATTTAGAGCAGCTACCACCATGCATTCTTTCTCCTGAGGAGGGGGCCAATCTCCTGACCCTTCTATGCCCTCACACACCCTCTGTAGGAGCAGGTCTAGCTTCTCAAAGGTGGTCCTAGTCACATCTACACTGAATGGTACATGCAGACCTACTGACCAGTGGGCACTTGATGTCCAAGCAAAGGTCTGTCAAGATGACAACAAAGATAGAAATATTATTATTACTGCTTAATTAATATGTGTTATATATGTGGCATTTACCAGGGCCCTGTCTTACAAAGAGTTGATATCAATCGTAACTTAATTGCGATTGATATCAATCGTAACTATGTACATAAGAGATAGGAGACTGCAAACTTGCGATTGATTGGAGGACTTACGATTGATTTGGATCGATCGTAACTCTTTGTAAGACGGGGCCCATAATTAAATGATAGCATGATGAGAGGAATACATATATTACAATCACAAATGTACACTTCAGATTAATAAATGACTATAGTCCTTTGAAGAATACTCAGTTTAAAATAACATCTTGGAACAATGTCTTTTAAATGATCGATACAAGTGCCTCATTTCAGCAAAATTGTTTTATTTATTTATTTATTTATTTATTTATTTATTTATTTATTTATTTATTTATTTATTTATTTATTTATTTATTTATTAATTTATTTATTTATTTATTTATTTATTTATTTATTTATTTATTTTGGTTTAAAAAGACATATAAATATACATGATTCAAAGGTCCAAGGACCAAAACTGATCATGTTTACAATTTATACAATACAGTTATAAATACGGTAAAAATACAATAGTGAGCCAAACGAACAGGTATGACAAGTACAATATGGTAATAAAGATGACAAAAATAATACATTTCCATCAATACAATACCAAAATAAACTAAGAGAAAGTAGTGGTCAGATCGTCAAATTACTAAACTGATATGAGGTAATGGTAGCAGACGGGTACAGATGTTTTTTGAAAGATTATACTGAACATACTTGAGCAACTCCACACGCCAAGCCACAGAGCTTCTTTCCTTCCATGCACTCGATGAGAGTAGGCTCTCCCTTGTTAGATTTCAATGCTGCTTCACCAAGCCCTAGCTGGCCTTGGTCGTTGCGCCCCCAGCAGAAGAACTCTCCAGACTCTGCAATGGCCACTGTGTGGCATCCAGAGGATTGGATGTCAACAATCTTCTTTCCTCGCAGAGCTTCGATCATCTTGGGGAATCTCTGGTGTTCCTCTGATCCATGACCGAGTCTGTGACCATCACCTTTACCCCTAGAAAGTCAGACAAAAGAACGAAAAATATTTCATTACATGTCAATCATTTTCTTTCCTCTGAGGGCTTCACTCATCTTGGAGAGTCTCTGGTTTTTTACTGAACCATGACCTAGTGTTAGACCATTGCCTCCCGTCCTCTCCCCCTCTCTTCCTCCGTCCCTCTCCCCTACTTTCCTCACTCCCTCTCCCTCTATCTCTCTTTCTGTCTGTTTCTCTCTCTCTCTCTCTCTCTCTCTCTCTCTCTCTCTCCCTACCTCAATCCCTCTCTCACTCATCTTGGAGAGTCTCTGGTTTTTATTGAACCATGACCTAGTCTCTGACCATTGCCCTTGCCCCTTTGATATAAAGAGACAGAAGAGAAAGTGTGGGGATTAGAAATCAGTGTTGAAAGAAATATGTTCCCCTTTATACTTTAATCACTACAGCTGAAAATTGATGCAATTCAAGCAAACTCCACTGCAGTATTCTGTAACATAGTTAATCGTCCTTGTACCTACATGTACCAGGGACTTTTTAAAACTTTGGAAAATAAAGATTTAGTTCATGACTTCCCACTGTGTATAACTCATCTATATCTCTCTCCTTCTCCCCTTCCCCTCCCCTCTATCCCTCTATCTCTCTTTCTCTCTTTCAGCCCGTTTCCTTCTCTCCCTCCCTCACTCTCTGTATACCTCTCTCTTCTACACATTGACTTACCATGTATAGACTGTTCCAGTCTTGGTGAGTATGACTGAGAATTGATTTCCACAGCAGGCTTTGACAGCATGTTGTCCCTGAAGCTTATCAACCAACTTTGGAAGCTTACATCCATCACTACCACCCCGTCCTAGCTTGCCATAGTCACCATTTCCAAAAGAGAACAGTAAACCTAGAGAACAAATAACAAGATTAGATTAAAATATGATTACAACTTTGACTGGTGAAAAGATTATTTTTCAATACTTTGGCCCTAATTAGTAGCTCAAATTTAAAAAGTGAATTGCTTTGTTTTCCCCTTTTTGTAATGTTCTTCTCACTAGTAACTCTGTTCTTGAAGAGATGATAAAATATTGTTGTAGTGAGAATTTGTTGACAAAAAAATATGCTAAATAAATATTTTTAAAAAATGCATGAGATATTTGTAATATATTTAGATTTTGATGTAATATTTGAGTTACATTTTGATTCATTATGCATGATTTATGGTCATACGTTTTAGTCATGCATATTTTGATTGTTTATTGTGTTGTACAATGACTTTGTAAATTGAGCAATTTCAGCTTCCCAGCTGCATGTTCTTTTATTGCAATAAACCAAACCAAATCAAATCAAATCAAATATCTTACCTGTATCTGTAACAGCTAAAGTCTGACCATCGTTACTTCCAAGAGCAATGTGAACAAACTTCTGTTCCTTCAACCCACTGACTAGCTTGGGAGTGAGCTGATCATCACTGTTACCTGAAATCATAAAACAAAGTAAAGCCTCGGTCACAAATGCCATTACGAACGGCTACGAACGCCGTACGAACGATTTTCAGACAATGGAAATTTGGGGAGACAATGGAAAAACGGAGATTCGTACGAAATTATCGTTCGTACGAACTTTTGTGACCGTAGCATTAGGCATTGTATGAAAATAAGCAGTGTGAAAAGTTCTCTGTTTATTCAGCTTTGGGGTAAGCTCATCACCATTATTACCTATAAGTCATAAAAATGGAAAAGTTTTGAGAACATGACTCATAACAATATTGACAATTTATAAATGTAAAGCTTCCTGGGAGAAATTTCAATAGTTTGAACATATTTGTGGCTTACACCCAGTAAATAAAATTGATTGATTTTTCAATTACAGATCGATCAATCGATCTTATTTACTGGGTGTAAGCCACAAATATGTTCAAACTATTGAAATTTCTCCCAGGAAGCATTACATTTATAAAAGTTATTGTCCTATGGCAGACTAATGAATATTAATAAGTCAGAATGAATCAGGAGAGCTTGGGTGTTTGTTTCTAGTTCATCGTGACTGTGCCATGGACCAGTGATGGCCTGGTGGTAGAGTCGCTGCCCGGCAAGCAGTAGATGACAGGTTCAAATCCCGCTGGTTCCAATATTTTTCTGACTTATTTTTCAATTACAGATCGATCAATCGATCTTATTTACTGGGTGTAAGCCACAAATATGTTCAAACTAATATTGACAATGATTGCTACCTCAAATAAAGAATTCAATATTTTTTTTCTTTCTTGATTTCTCAGAAAGATGGCACTTATATGATCCAAAATTGTTTACAATCTAATAAATGCTTAAGAACCGTAGACAACACATCATGATACTTCTAGTAAGAGACTAATACCATGTCCTAGTCTTCCATAGATGCCTCTGCCCCATGTATACACCTCTCCATTAGATGTCAATGCAGCGCTGTAGGAGCTTCCACAGGATATCTGGATGACATGCTGACCAGTGCTCTGGGATGGCAGACCTTGTACAAGAGTTGGATCTTCTCTGGCACTGCAAAATAAAACAATTTTAGGAAATTTGAATCAGAAAATGAGGAAAAATCTACCAAGATGGTCTTCTCAAACATAGAAATGTTTCTGTAACTAGAAAACGCTGCAAAATGACAAGACCACAAGATGGATGAAACAATTGTATGATACGTGCTGCAGCAACTACTGCTCATTGGTCAATTTCTAACACTATTCTAATTCCTATCTTCAATCCTAAACCTAACACAATATCTTACCTCTAGTCTAACAATCAAACTAACCGAAAACCCAAATGCAACCAGAGCCCTAACTCTGTCCTTGACAAACAAAGCCTAAAAGAAATGGCACCAGAGCAAACCAGACCGCTTAAACCTGACTACAAGTTGTTGAGTAAAATTACAAAGGCATATAAAATAAGAGTATTCATAGTAGAGCAACATAGAAATTAGCATAATTACCTTGTGTTACCAAGACCAAGTCTGCCTCCTTCACCATTGCCCCACGCATAGACTTCCCAGTCGGCTGTTAGAGCAAGGTAATGCTTGCCTTCAGGATGAGCTGCAATCTGGATCACATCCTTGTTGGATAAACCATCTACAAGATGAAATCCCTGTAAGAATAGAATAAAGATTAGATAGTAACACATACAGTAGGGGTAGATTAGTCTGTTTACTGGTCAGCGACTTGGTTTACCTTTACAATAAACCCAGTTTTTGTCTTCAATGGTAAAGTTAAATGACTGTCCTTAGATCATCTAAGATGTAATGATCACATCTGCTTGTTACATGTCTGTAAAATTCCAATTAAAAACATATACAAATGTTTAAAGTCCAGATTTTATGCAAAGAACACCATTAATGGTATTCATACAGCAAGTGTCCTATAACTTCAGATACTGGAGAATTGGATCAGTATATAAGATGCAAATGTGATTATTATATTTAACAAAAAAACATATATTTTCATTTTACTAGATCAAAATCAAATAAAGTGGTATAGGTATGACACATTTCATAAATAAGTCAATTTATCAATTTTGATGCATCTTCTTAACATTGTTGAAGCACTGTAGATGGAAATTATCGCAATATTATTAATCAATTACTGCTCAATAAAGTTTCACCCTTTCCTTTGTTAGGCAATGTGATTCTGTATGCAGATAGAGTTTGCCGTGTCTCATCAACATAATGAAAATATCTCTCAGAATAAGACACCTGGACAACACCAAACTAACTCACTCTCTTAAAGCGGGACTGCACTACTTGTAGCTACTTGCGCCCTCTATACAGCCAACAATGCCTAAGCGGTACCTGTTGATCCCCCATGGTCCCCTTTTTATTATGTTAATCGAGAGCTGATTTGATGAGATAACCACCTGCCAGTGACCATGCAGGGAGGTCTAATCCCTCCTGGCCAAACTAGCGCAGACAGTGTTGGCTCAGTCAGTAGAGCATCCGCCTCACATCCGGGAGGTCGTGGGTTTGAACCCCGGCCGCAATACCAAAATCTGTTAAAAGACGGGAGTTGCTGCTACCTTGTTTGGCGTTCAACAATAAGGGATAGAGCAACGTCGATCTGGCGCTGCTCAGTGGCCGCCGGGCTCATGATCAATTGGGCTAAAAGACTTTCTATTTTCGGTTTTACTTCATAAAATTTGGAGTGGACTTTAAACGATTATTATTATTATTTAACCAATCAAGCATTCTCTTACCGGTGGTTCATTGTTGAAGTACTGTAAGTAAACCTTGCTGGTTCTGGTCAGGACAATGAGACACCTCTCAGAGCAAGCCATCTGCACGACACCAAACTCACTTAGTGATTCCAGCATACAGGGGCTAGCACAGGTAGGGTTACTACCTGTCGTCTTGAATGGGAGTAGACCCCAACCCCAAACCTCTTGGCCTTGAGGAATCAGAGGACCCTACACAAATTAAAATAAAAGTATAGGGCAAAGGAAGGTCACAAACATTTCAAATTGCTAAGTGTCATGTTGGAGTTGCTGAACAGTCATTTGCAAGATACTAAGTACATGTAGACCTTGTTAGATCGGTCAATTGATATCCAATAAAGTCTACTACTTCTAGGTCAACAATCTGTATAACTAAATTGACAAACTTTACAAAAGTTACCATATTATTATCAAACTGTAATTCTAGCTTCTGGTTCTGCCATTATGTTGGTGACATGACCCTAAATAAACACAAAAAGTCATAATTAGAAGCAACCATCACAGCATGAGGTAAAGCATCATCTAATGTTTCAAAGGTCTCTCATCCCTGCTCAATTCCATCTTGTATATTGATTATTATTACCCGTATCAGACATCTGAGCTGGTCATTTACAAAACCGTATTGCCCTAGTTTTCTAGGGACCGGAGGGGTATATTCTTTGTATTTTCCTTGGTCTCCCTGCGCGTATTGACTTTGCGTTTAGAGACGAGTGAAAATATACCTTGGTATTTTCCACGGTCTCGCATCCGGGCATCTTGTATTGACCGCGTCGCATTTTCATTGCGCATCTAATGCGTACGAGAACCTGCATACTTTGCGCGCACTCTATTGTGACGTAATAATCACACCAAATACACACTGTTTGCAGTGTATCGAAAATTTTGTCAAGCACTGGATGCACAGTGTTGGTTTGACAAAGTTTGTTCAGTTCTTGAGATTGTCATGGTGGATTTCTGTATTTGCTCTAGATGTCTGATTTGGATAACAATAAGAATATTGACTGGCTTTACTTTCGGGGGATATCAGAAATATTGACCGCGCTAAGACCATATTGCCCTCGTCTTTCGACTCGGGGCAATATGATCTGAGCTTGGTCAATATTTCTGATATACCCCTCAAGGCCAGTCAATATTATATAATTATAATCTATATAAGGCTTCCAAGTGGTAGAATAATTCAGTGTATTCAATATCTTCAGCGCAGTACCCGGATGACTGTCCAATATTGTTTTCGTATTGCTCAGTCATCCGGGAACTTCAGCTATTGATATTGATATCATACCGATGTCACACCAAAAAAAAGCCATATTTGCCGAGGTAAGTCAAAGTTTGTTATTCGCTAGTCAGACTAATATATGTAGATAATAATAATATTGTATGGCTTTGTTTCCGAGTGATACAAGAATATATTTCTCTCACTAAGAGAATCTTAGACTCTTTTTTGTCTTGTCCAATATTGTCATAGCACAAGCAATATTTTCTTGTATCACCCTCAAAGCCATCCAATATTATATAACTATTCCAACTTCTATTGAGTTGATTGCTTGTAGACTGAGCAGGGAAAAAATTATTTATTTTTCGGGTCTACTTTTCAAGCTTGCTTGCATAAAAATAACACTCTAAAATTTGTTTTGCATTGAACTCTATACAAATTTACGGGGGCTCCTTTCTGATTTTCGGGGGCAAATTCGCCCTGAGCCCCCGTGTATTTTTTTCACTGACTGACTGACCTTCTGAGTGAGTGGAGGAGGCATGTATGGAGCAGCTAGTCTGTCCAGGTGAGACATGATGATGACTGCTGCCTGCTGGAAGTCAATGGATGCATCCTCATCATCAGGGATCTCAAGATAACGCAGAAAACACTCTGTGGGACTGGGGCTCATACCCACTGGAACCTAGGACACAAACAGGGAGAGAACGGGAGAGAGAAAGAGTGAGAGTAAGATAGATGGAAAATAAAATGAATTAGAAAGAAAGATAGATGATAAGAAAAGAGTAAAACAACTTCAAATGACAGTCTAAAAACTATAACTCTAACCTAATAAGAAAATACTGAAACCAGGTGAACATGCTTATTGTCCTACAATGCAAAGCATTCCTTACACTTAACACGTACATGGGTAAGCTGTAGACTATTTTCCCACCAAAGCATCATTTCTATACAATTTTTTTTTTTTTTATAATTAAAAAAACCCCAAAGAACAGTAGCTTTTAGTCCGCAGTGTCTCAAATCATCACCTATTGGTAACTTTTCCTTCTTACAAAGCATTCTCGAACGGAAAGAAAAATGTTTACTACAAGCAGTCTTACCTCTGCGTTTCCACTGACAGCCTCTATGAGGAACCTTCCCTTTGGACTTGGTACATTCTCAAACCTCTTGAGAAGGGGTACCATAGGTGCAGTAGTACCCTGGGGACTGTTCCTGTTGTCAGGTTCCTGGCGTCCTTTGTCCCATAGCTGTAGCAGGAGCAGTGTGGCGTCCAGGAGATGGCCTAGGGTGCCACGTTGGACAGCAAGCTCAAGGAGAAGGGCAAGGGCACTGTGTTGGTCTGCTACAGGGATGGTGTCCACTCCCTTGGCACTGGCACAGGCATTCAGGTCACTGAACAATAATCCAATAGTAAAATGAATTTGCTCAATCAATTCTTTGTAGGTTAACACTTACTTGAATCAATTAATTACCACAATTAAAGTTGTGGGTTAGACCAGTGAATATTGATACCCTCCAAAAAAAAAATATATATATATATATATATATATATATATATGAATTATGCTACAATGTTAATTCAATTCATATTCATATTTATTTCATTTCCAACAGAAAGGTAAACAAAGATATTACATTTTATTTCATACATAATTCATTTTTTCAAGAAACTATACAAATAAACTTTACACATAATAAAATTATTACAAGAAATTCTTAATTTCTGAGGAAATGGGGGGGGGGGGGGTCCACTAAAAAGCAGTGCTTGTAGTTTGTGGATCCCCCACATTAACATTTTTATTTCTGTTGATTGTATTTGATTGTTTGATTTGTTCAAAAACATATATTTAACAATAAATTCATTTGTTTTTATATTATTAAAAAATCCATCCAAACAACAATAATTGGCTTGACCTAGCACTTGCCTGAAACAGTTCACTTTGTAAACCAGCCTCCTAATGGTAACAAAGTTCAATCAACTCACCCTACAACAACTGATTTGAGGAAGTTAGTTGCTTTCTCTACTACCTCCACCCATACACTAGACATAGATGATTCATCAAATAGAGTAGCCTCTGGAAGAGACTGAAGAGCTTCTAAAGCATCACGTAAGAGCTCTGAACACAGGTCTGAATCCTCTCCTGATCTCCATGCACGACGTAGGAAGGCAAAGGCAAAGGACAGAGCTGTCCTAGCACCAACCCTTGCTAGAGAGGCAGTAGCTCGTTCCTTAAGTTTCTTCACACTGTTGAGATGAGAAAGGTCACATTGATTTCAATGTCATTTAAACTAAGCTAAGACTTGGATTTAGCTGACACTGTTTAACATACCCTTACTATTATATGTTCCTATTACCTTAGGCTTAATGCAGGAACCATTTGATTTCCAAGACAATTAATTAATTATTACTACAAAAACATTTTCCATCTAACAATATCTACATAGTTCAGGATGTGTAGGATGATTTTGAAATAGGTCAAGATACTAGTCGCTTCTACCAGTTTTGCTCAATAGCAATACTACCCGGTCCGTTCTGTTTGAGAGCAGTACCACCATGCATGAATATGACTTGTTCTTTCCAGTTCTGCTAATCAATGTCTCCTACTCAGGATACTAGTTATTCCTACCAGTTCTCCTCGATGGGCAGCGACATCAGGTCAGGATACTGGTTGCTCCTACCAAACTGTTCCATAAAAAGCGATCCTTGGTCCCGAATGCGACTGCACGTCATAGTTGTACCAGTTTTGCTTATCTATGCCTCCTCTTTCCTTTTCGTTCCCATATGACAGTGAGTAAGTTTAAAAACACAAAACTTACAATTTTAACAACCGTAACCGCAGGCTTCCTTAGGATTTGGAAACATCTGCTGGTGTTGTATGTTTGTTTGTTTGTTGTTGTTTTCTTGTCACTGTCACTGTTGCCATTGAATTTGAATTTGAATTTTATTAGTAAACTTAATTCATATACATGAACATTTTGTTTCACAATACATAAATAAAAAAAATATATAAATAAGATAATTATAATTGATAATTGGATGTAAAATGTACAGATTTCTTTGTAGACATTACCTCTTTGTTTGTTGGACCTCCTTGGTTGTTTCTTCCTGTGTCTTGCCACCAATGATTGTTGCCTTCTGTTCAGGACTCTGTCTTGCTAGAGCTAAGAAGTACCTCTCTATGATGACCAGTCTCTGACGTAGTCTTACAGATGATAGAGTGGACAGAGCAGCCTGTGCTAGCAGGTCTCTCTGCTCACTGATCAGAGATGTCAAACAGCTACGCAATTCACTTACATCTGCATGCCAAAATAATGTACAATTATACATGCAAATCATCTACCAATCACCACCTAAAAGATTTCATGTATTGTATTTAATACACTTCATTGATGTACATCAATATTATGTTTATAAACATATAAATATGAGAGTTCAAAATAATAAGAGTGACTTGGATATGTTACACATAAAGATTCGCAAATAAGGTATTACAATAACAAATTACAAAACAATTTTTGCAAACTATTGATTTTAAACTGTGAGGGTCTTAAATGGAAACTATTTTTCACAGACAAGTGGACTTCTAAAGTTATAATACAAGTGATTGTTATATGAATGAGTAGTGTCTTCTTCCTGTATAATAGAAGATGTGTATTCAAAAGCTTGAGAGTACTTTAATATGTACATGTATATATGGATAAATATAAAATGCGATGAAAACTACACTACTCAAGGAAGACAAGAAAAGCTGTCTTTATAGACAGAAATCTTTATGTACAGGTTCATTTTGTGTAGTACCTACAGTGTATTTACTTGAGAAAATACTGATCATGGGAAATAAAATGTGGTGCTTGTAAGAGGGAGGTCTACATGTATCTATACAGATGATTGCTAAAGCAGGTTTGATTGCATAATTTACAGTGCAACTATCATTAGTGCATACAGTGTTCATACCTGGCTGTGTCCCCTATGTCCAAGACTCAATAAAGCTGATTTGACTGTATAATTACAGTGGAACTATCACTACTGCATACAGTGTTCCTACCTGGCTGTGTCCCCCATGTCCAAGACTCAATAAAGCTGGTAGAGTGAAGGGTATCCTTGGCTTCTGAGTGTTTCTCTTCTTCATCAAGCTTCTGACAAGAGGAACAGTTGCACCCCTTGGTTGGCCCACATCGTCCCTCACAACAGGTGCATGTCAGCACCCTACGGCCACAGTAGTACTTCCCTGTCTCCCCTAAAACGCATATCAAAACAAAACACACAAAGTTTGAAAATTGGGAACTGTAGGAGCATCCACCAGAAAAGACAGCAAGGAGCTTAATGTCATTGTCACGAGATGGTTATACACATCACTATGAACTATACATATTACACAGTATGTGCATCATTATCATGTACATGTATGTACATTGAAACTCATTATCTAGCTATCAAGGAAAAGAGAGAAAGAACATGTGCCCCAGTACACTTACTATACTGTATATTGTATTCATCTTCACTTCTGGACCCTCATCTTACAAACCGTTGCGATTGATTCAAAGTTTTCAAACTAATCTGAAACCTTAAACTCCCAAATGTTCTCATTCCCATAAGGTTGAATACAAGGAGCACCTGGTTCCAGTGGGTAATGCGTTATACTAACTGCACCTCTTCACCAAAAGAGTTTCATCATGCATCATCATCATGAGCTAAAGTCTGCATTTTCCCTCTTACAATGTATAAGGGGTTACATGTACTGACTTTCGTGTCATGATCACACTCCCTCCCTCTACTTCTTCTTCTTGTCTCAAGCATCCTCTTCATTTAGACCAACCCGACTCATTTAGACCAAAATTCCTCTCAGCATTTACTCTAACTACGTGTATTTAATCACTAGATCAATAATAATAATAATAATATGTTCCTTTGTATAGCGCCCTTACATAATTGGTTTCACAGCTGTAAATCAAGGTTATTACAATATAAAAACTGTGATTCAGTGATATTATAGTGTATTAATGTAATCCACCTTCATGTTTAAGGGCCTATCTATTGCATTCTCCTGATACACTGTTCCTATGTTATACATATAGGTTTCTACATGTACTTTGATCATCACTGTATCATACTGTAGCTGTGTTTGTATACACATTTATTGTATTCACCCTCAATGTCAGATAACACAGATATTGATAATAAATTCTACATATATTAGATACTGTAGTGTAGATTAAGAAGTACATTTAATGGCCATGAGCAAAGGAAGATTAGAAAATCTAGCTTGCAATTCTTTCTAATAAAACATGTTTGTCTCATGTGCTACATGCAGGTGCGTACGCAGGGGAGAGGGGTTGTTTTGGGGGTTAACCCCCCCCCCCCCCCACTGAACGAAATAGCGGTCGGCGTGATTTTCACATTTTCAAACACCCCCTTGAAAAAAATCCTGCGTACGCCACTGGCTACATGTATAGTTTTAATGCTTTTAAATACAGTGCAAATACGTTTTTTGTATGCTTGCTAGTTTTAAAAAAAAATTATTTTCTCATATACATGTAAGACATTTCCTTACAGTCTCTTTAGAATTTGGAATCTACTCAGTGGTATGAATAGACCTAGCCTACATGTACACTGTAATGTCCATTCGTACACACACTGCACATAACTGACATACTACAATAGGGGCCTACTACAATTCCTTTGTATGAAATCATTTAGTGTTTAAAGGTAAAGACCAGTTATGGTCATGCGATTGTATTGTGAAAGAAACGTTGTGGAATCGATCAGAAAAGGTTGATCATCTAGCATCTAGCATCTGCAAGGTTCTGGAATCATCAAAATGATAAGAAATTTGGCCCATTCTTCGCAAAGTTACAAGCACTATACAAAGAAAGATGTATATGGGACTACCCTATATCTCTCACAGACCATGAGAGAAACAAATTTACCAAATATATGAATTAGTAGGCGGTTTCCCGGGAAATTTTTTTATCATCATGTATTAGTCAAAATATATTCTTTCACATGATTGGTAATGAGAGCTTCCATTTCATTTTTTTTAAATTGGGGCGTTTCCAATACTGGTCTTTACCTTTAATGCAGTATGATTGGTTCAGAACACCCTTTTCAGGGGGGGGGGATTAAAAATGAAATAAATGACACCTAATAATATTGCACCTCTCTGTATAAAACAAGAACGTCACACTTCACATATAGTCAATGAGCACTCCAGAATGCATTATTCAGGGCTGCTTAGAAATAGCTTCTGACTCATTTCAAGTCATGCAGGCCTACATACATGTACATGTAGGTAGGCATATATACACAATCAATGAAGAATCTATATATACTGTATCTGCTTTTTGTTTGTTTGTTTGTTTGTTTGTTTTGTTTGTTTGTTTCCTTCTTCTGATTTCTCGTATGGGCCAACAATTTATTGTGCAAGGAGTGCAAGAATACCAAAATCAGAGAATTGAAAATACACTGTATGCACATTATCTTTACAAATTATGTACATGTACTGTACATGTACATCTGTTATACTATTTTAACATTTACAATGTACAAAGTACAGCTTTAATAAACAGAAAGATCAATACAACAATGTACATGTATGTACACCTGTACATGTACAAACCTGATAAAAAATGAGAATTAATGGCACTTCTTTTTTTGTGACCATGGAGGTTGTATACAAGTGCGTGTACATTCAGAAATACACTATTGTACATGTATCGTGCAGAGTGTTCTATCGGGCTGAAAGGATTTGGTGAAAGGGCTCCAGAGAATCCTAATTGAAACCATTTGTCTTTACCAAACACAATTGCCAAAATTAGCTTCAAGAGGAAATTGATGATAAAGTCCTACTCCCCAAATGAGGAGGTTGCTATAATCATACCCATCAAAACTAAAACTGATTAGGAACCAATCAAAATGCACAAGAGAGCAAATAATAAAAGTATGTACTACCTGTACGAATGTAAAATTTTGATTTTAAATTAAGTCTCAGGAAAGGACACAGTAAAATACAACATTTATTCAGAGAGCAAAGGCCATTGACAAGCATTTCTCTTCATTGACAAGCACACAGTGAAAAAAAATACAGGGGGCTCGGGGCAAATCAGCCCCAGAAATGCCCAAAAGAGTCCCCAAAAGTCATAAAAGAGCCCCCAAAAATTTGCATAGAGTTCAATGCAAAACAACTTAAAGAGCGTTATTTTCATGCAAGCAAGGTTGAAAAGTAGCCACCCAAATTTGTTAAATAATTTTTTCCCTGACCTGGACAAGCACATATTTACATGTGTACAAAACCTTGGCTAAAAGAAATATTTACATACATGTAGATGTATGAATTCCCCTAGATGACCATGAATACATGTCCTCTCAATAGTGTCTGTATTTGCAGACTAATATCTGGGAACCCCCAAATTTGCGCTGTGTTGCTCTTATTGGAAAGAGCTTTGACCTTCCTGACATATGTATACACAATGTGCATTGATCGAGACATATAAATACACTATAGAAACATCAATTACAATATTGCTCAATATCTGTTGCCAATGTTCAACTACCAATGCAATATTACAACATACATGGGTGACACGCACTGTGTATGTCCTAATTATATTCTGTGATGTACATGTATATATGTACATGCATTGTCATTCTTGATACATGTTTAACATACATGTACATGTATCAAGAATGTGTATTTTACATAGTATTCCCATGTACATTAATCTACTATTAACACTTCCATCCAACTTTATTCATGTATTCTATTTTCTTGGAAGAATCGTTTTCTAATAATCTCTGTAATCTATTTCACCTTGGTCATTTTAAGCTACTAGCACAAAGGTTTGTACGAATCTCCATGTTTTTCCATTGTCTTTCCAAATTTCTATTGTCTGAAAATCGTTCATACGGCGTTCTAGCAATTCGTAATGGCATTTGTGACCGAGGCTTAAGATGAAGACTTTAGAATAGAAATTGATGAAGTTAATTGATATGTTGGATTCATCAATAATGGAGTTTAATTTGACAAGACCTTCAAAAGGCATGAGGAAAATGAAGATATATATCTCACCTTTTCTGGCAGGAAAGCCAGCGGAGTTGATGATACTGTCAGACAATCCCACAGTCACTTCACCTTCTCTCACTAACTCATTCCATAGGTGACTCAATGATACATTACCAAAAGCTCCCTAGAATAGAAGAAATGTAATACAGCGAAATAGAATTCATTACTAAATGATTATTACTACAAAATACAAATCATGATGACGACTAAATAAAAAATAATAAAGATTTTAAAAAGAAAATATATAATAATATACAAATTATAATAACAATTACAATGAAAAATAATAATAATAATGATAATAATACAAATAATAATAATAATAATAACTATACAATAATAATGACAGGTAGAAGAAGAAGAAGAAGAAGAAGAAGAAGAAGAAGAAGAAGAAGAAGAAGAACCCTAGTTCAGTACATATTGGAGCCCATATTGTGACATTTTAGCTTTATACATGAAAATGATAACAGAAAGCTACCTGTACATGTGTAAACCAGCATGCCTGCTGAATATGAATGGTGCACATGTAGCGATCAAAAATTGTACTGGCTGTCATTTTCTCCCTTTTTGTTTGGGGGGGGGGGGGTAAATTATATCCTGATTGTGTTTTCCTTGTGTATATACAGCATGTTTCTTATTCATAAGAAGAATTTCCCTTTCTATCATAATCCTATGAATCTACCCTTCACTTCCTCCTGACCTCCTGATGTCTGCCCACATAGAGCTATAATTAGAAGACTTACAGTATTAAGGGCTCTGAAAGACAAGTATTAATCACTCAGTCATCAACTTCAAATAGGTAGAAAAGTGAGCTAAAATAAAGGTCATTCTTTACATGTACATTTTATTTTAAAGAGTATACAGTTCAATAGTGTCTGATTTACAAAGCAGCTTATTAATTAGTTACTAACATTAGGGTTATTTCTCTGTTCCCATTTTTCCTTTTTTTTTTATTTCCTTCTTTCTTTCTTTCTCCCCCCCCCCCCCCCCCCCCCCCCCCCTCAGTTCAACAATGCAAACAAAAAGAACATGTTCATGTAATTCAATACACTATACAGTTCTCTACCTACATGTATGAATAGGAAAAATATGGGAATACCCAATGAGCAAAGTACAAGTACACTGTATACATGTTGATGTACATGTATGTGTGTCGCATTTGCACAAATATTAACATGTACACTTGTATGTAAATTTACAAGAAACAAAATTTATAAAATAATGTCAAAATTGCATGAGTGCATGACATCTAATGGAAAAGTAGTCTATATTGACATGTGTTTGTGCTATTGAGGTGGATGCTGTATGTTTGTTCAAAAATTCAGATGGGCTGTTCTCAGGAAAGTATCTGGTGGTCTTAGGTGAAAATTAGGAGGTTTGTATAGTTGTGTGCATAAATGAAAATGCTAACAAAAACTTAAGGAAATTATGAAAGTAAATGCTTGATTCAAACACACACTAAGAAGGTTGAATTTATGAGATATTTAAGAGCAAGCACCATGAGTACTCAGCAGGAGCGAATACGAGTGCTATAAAAGAAGCCCTCATTTATATCATCATCAGCGTCATCATCAATATCGTTATCGTTATCATCATCCTCATCATCATCATCATCATCATCGTCATCATCATCGTCATCATCATTGTCATCTTCATCATCAGGCCTACATAAGGATATTATTGTCTAAACTTTGTAAGGTAAAAATGGGTGTAAAAATGGTTCTTTAAAGGGAATCAATCTGTATTGAAATTACCTGAATATCAATTTTGAGCCACTTGGAGTCAAGACGAGGCTGAGTTCTTAAACGGATGCCATGACGATTCATCTTCAGATCATTGGCCCGCCCTGTTTTCTCTTTCTGTTTCTCCTTCATTGCATTGGGAATGCCTCTGTTCTAGTACTATCTAGTCCAGTTCATGGTACAATGAAAGGAGATTGCACTCCTTCACTAGTAGTTCTCCAATGTGTAAGTTGTTCAGCTTGGAGCAGTCTGAAGGAGATAATAACAGATAACGAGAAGGGTGTCATATAGTAGCAATTGTACACTAGATCATTCATACCACATTCAGATCTTTAATTAATTTCATGTAGGCTAATTTCATGTATAGTTTTTGTATATAAAAAAGAATGAAATATGATATATTCTTATATTGTTTCCTTGCTTGGACCATAAGAAACATCATTTGATATTTCATCCTAATTGAATTTTACTGTAAACATCTAAAAGGGATACTAGGCCATGGTTATACACTGCCAGCCCCTTCCACCCTCACAACTCCATGCACAACACTCTCAGGACTTTGCTTGGAGATCCGAGATACAAAGATTTGGAAGCATGTCACAGACACACAATCCTCAACTAGTTGTAGAGCACATTTTGACATTTTGACATTTTGGTTTAATTTTTGACCGATTTCAAAGTGCTTTGTATTCTGACTAGAAAGAAGAGTCCACTAGACCAGTGAGATCCAAAGCCAGTTTGCAAGGTTCGTCGGATGAGGGAAGGGGTGATTAAAAACGCATTTTAGGTTTTGTTTACCTCCCTCTTCATGCACGGGTACGGATGTAAATTAAGGCTAGGTGATATCAATATCATACTTCATATCATCACCCACTACCCAGCCACAAGGCTACATCAGAAAGCCAAAAAATCACACTGTCTGCACTCTGCAGATCAATGCTGTAATTTATTTAGTTTACATACGGTTTGTAGTTAGTGAATCATCTACATTGCGAGTCTAGATATATGTCATGACATTAACATTTAGAAATTGATGTGAAATTGCCCTTTATTTTACTGGAAAAATCTAGATCTAACAAAGTAACATTGTTGTTAGATTTAACATCACCATGTCCCTGCATGTGCGTGGCTTATGAATATATTTATAATGCTTAACAAAATTCAATTTTTACAAATGACACGGTGCACGCATTCATTTTTTTTTAACATGTAGATCTAGGGTCTATAAATGTCTCAGACTCGAGTCAAACAATTTAGCCTACAGTAAGTCACATTATCACTATCACTAAGTATCATTTGTCTTGGATGTTAATGACATGACTGTTGGCGTTATGATCATGTTGTTAATAATCAACTTAAAATAATTTGTCTAAAAAAAACTAAGAGTGAGAATTCAAATTCAGAATCAAGGTAAACTATACCCTCCAAAAATACATAAAACACTGAATTAATATTCTATTATTATTCTTCAGCAGCTACCAGAGTAGAGTACTGCTATAAATGGTAGTACTACACTAGGTCTAATACTAATTAGTAGTGAATTTATGTATAGCATTACGATTTCCCAGGCAATGTTCCAATTCCCATCATGCATTCATTCAACAATCAACATGATCAACATGATCGTAAAACTAGTTAAAATCTTACCTGGTTTGACGATTCCTTGAGACAGCAGACCCTCGTAATTTAGATCGAGTATGAATGCCGTTTAACGTCTAAATCCCAGATATCGTGGATCATGTGTTGACTTTGAAGGAAAATCTGGATCCAAACAAACACGAAATCCATGAAAATCCCCTAATTTCGACAGCATTTGGCAATTTGCATTGAATGTGTGTGTAGGCGCTAGCTTAGCCTATAACGTAAATAATATACGGCGTCTACTGTATTACTTGCAAAGTTCTAGTGCCCTCTACGGCCATTCTCGAAACGAGACGCACAGCACAGACCCACTGAACTCTCGTGCTCTAACACTACATAATATTAGTTATGGTTCAATGGCACCAATTATAGTTCATAGTTCATAGTTCATTTTATATATTTTATCACAAACATTTGTAAATAGAATTTCAAATAAAGTAACTGGAACAGCAGATTATCAATATAACAAACATAATTTGAAGTGCAATAGCGAATGTTCAACATAGGCATACAACTCTTGTTATTAACTAAAGAAATTCTATAAAAAGTTATGTAAGATCATAATGTTCTGTACATCAAAGAAAGAGGAGACCTTATAGAAGCTGCTCTCGTTAGAGCAAGGTCCCCAAACAGAATATAGTACCTGAATGCTTTAATTACTTTGAAGAAAAATTAATAACTAAACTACCTTAAAGGTAATACAAAGTTTTGGTATAGGGTCATGAATTTGGTTCAAATGAACACATTGGAAGCATATGCGATCCTACAATATTCAGTGATCGTTGTCGCGGTTGAAATCGAGTCTAAAGTTATGATTATCTAACGCTTGAGCTACTTTATCAACCTGTCCAAACACTTGTAATAAGAGTAGGGGAAACTTAATAGCATTATCAGTCGCTAATATCCTGTTGGGTGTCAATATTCTCTAGCTATTTATAATATATATTACTCCATATCACTTCTTTTCAACGTCAACATAAAAGTTTATACTTTGAAACATCGATCCATGCATATTGTAAGTGCAATAAAGTAACAACCCCGTTATTTCCCTATAATTATGATAAAGTATGGAGCTAGATACAAATAAGTTTAAAGGTATAGACCAGTTCTGGTCATGCGATTGCATTGTGAAAGAAACTTTGTGGAATCGATCAGAAAATGTTGATTATCTATAAGCATTGGTGTGTACTGCAAGGTTCTGGAATCATCAAAATGATAAGAAATTTGGCCCATAAGGCAGTCTTGATAAGTTACAAGCACTGTATAAAGTTGTATATGGGACTACCCTATATCTATTCAGTCCAGATAGATAATTTACCAAATATATCAATTAGTAGGCGGGTTCCCGGCAAAACTTGTATCATTAGTCAGAACATATTCTTTCACACAGGCGCGTACGCAGGGGGTGGTTTTGGGGTTTAACCCCCCCCCCTCAACTTTTTTGTTTATGTGTGTGTTTTGGAGGACCCCAAAACAAACACCTAAACTTTAAACAAGACCAAATAACCAATGTTTTATCTCTTTTTAGGACAAATAATATTTCCATATGTTTTGTACACAAATCACAAAAAAATGAGCGATTTTCGGACTGACATGCAAAGATAAAAGGTCACGTGACTTTGTAACTATACGTCCGATTTTCAAAAAAAAAAAATGTTTTAAAAGATGCGTAAGACTCGAAAGAAAAAAGTCATGAAAGGAAATCTCTGCCGCGGTTCCGGAGTAGTCGCTAAATTACTACAGGGGGAGGGGTCGAATTGACCCCCCCCCCCCCGGTTAGAATAGGGTTAAAGGTACTATGTCCCATTTGCAGGCCAAAAAATGAAAAGTTAAATTCCTACTGCATTTGAAAGATAATACTAATTTAGAACTTCCCTAAAAAAGGTGGGGCTTGAAAATGTCTTCAAGTGGGAAAATAACGACGATAAGTTGTCAAATCGACTTTAGGGCTATAGAGCCCAAAAGTAATAGTCTTGATTTTCAGACAATTGTACCGAATGGTCATACGTTTTATGCTGCGCAAAGATTCAATCAGTTTAATCTTGGTCATCACAAGAAGTGAGTTATTGATGTAGACAAATGTTCATGTACCCTTTACAACTCTTTTCATGTATGTTATTACCAAAGAAGAAAAAAGCCAGTCAGTCACTCAATAGTGTCTGACAGTGAAGTCTAGCAAGTAAACGGGTTTCCTTGCATAATTTGATTATGAGGACACTGCTAACGTTTAAATTTCACAGATAGGTCATACATCACATATTCATAATTCCTGCAAAGTTCTACATCATTTGAGGTTGGCTGCAAAAGGGACAAGGGCACTCCAAAAATAATTTACTTTCAATTGAAGCAGAAAAATCAGACAAACCAATCAAAAAAACTTTGAAAAACTTTCAAAATTGTTAATCTTGTCGTATTATCTTCTCGGCATGTCTGATGATTCTATTCAACAGAGAGAAGTCTCTTTTACGACAAATTGTGTACCCGACTTCCCAATCAAACGCCATGATATGATATTTTCAATTACTGAGTTGTTAAACAATACCATTATCGTGCGATCGACATAAAGTGTTTTACGCATTTAATTACCAGTGGCGGATTCAGGGGCACGTGCCCCCCCCCCCCCCCGTAAGAAAAGAAGAAAAAAAGGGGAAGGGTGGAAAAGAAAAAGGGACAAAGAAGAAAAAGGAGGGGAAAAAGAAAGAAAAGGGAAAATAGAAAAAAGAAAAGAGGGAGGAGAGAAAAGGAGGGAGGAAGGAAGAAAGGGGAAGAGAGAGATGAGAGAAAAGGCGGAGAAGGAAGAAAGGGGGAAAGACGGAGGAGAGAAAAGGAGGAAAAGGAGAATAATGAGAAGGGAAAAAAAGAAAGGGGATGATATTATAAGAAGGTGTTTTTTTTTTTACCGGAAAAAGGGGCGGGGGGGGGGGGACACGCAATTTTGCAGTGTGCATAATATGGGGTCCCTCTTGTCAGGCGTGTAGCTCCCCCCCCCAAAAAAAAAACAAAAAACAAAAAAACAAAACAAAACAAAACAAGAAAAACAAAACAAAAAAGAGATGGAAAAAAGGGGGGGGAGAGAATTTTTGTGAGTTAAAGGAGAAAAGAAAAAAACAAATGAAAAAGGGGCAACGATAGAAGAGAGGCGCAAGAGCATGAGGAATTGCATTTCTTTTAAAAGAATAATGGAGTAACAACAGTGCCGCCGGTGCACATTTTTTTTTTTTTTGGTCCTCGAAAATTTTAAAATTTGCACCCCCCCCCCCTTGAGCGCCAGGGGGGGGGGGGCCCAACCCCCCAAAAAGGTAAAAAATCGCGTGATTTTACATGATTTTTTTCTCAAGGGGGGGGGGGCCGGGCCCCCCGGCCCCCCCCCCCCCCTGGATCCGCCACTGTTACGACGTGACGTGGTCGAGCATCAATAGTGTACGTCTTGATCTGCACAGCTTGGAGTGTTGAACGGGAATAAGGAATCCGATCGAATGGCAAGAACGTGCGAGGTTTCTTTTTATCTTATAGCCATCGAGCCAGGACGGGATTGCAAGCTTATTACAGACGCATTCGAACGCAATAAAACGAGATGAACGAGTGGAACTGTCTCTGAAACTATAAATGTAACAAGTTGCGAACTAGTTAAGAACGGGTTTAAACTGACTACGGACGGGCTTGGACTGCTTGGAAATGGCAAATTTAGCCGATTTGAACTCGATATGAACTGAATGTAGACGGGTTACAGACGAGATGGACGAAATGAGAACAGTTTATGAACGAACTATAGAATCGTATTATATTATTTTCACATTCTACCCTGACCACAACCCGTTTTAAGATTTTCTAGGACGGTTCAAGAATGTAGTGAGAACTAATTTGGTGTGATGAGGGCTTTAAAAACTTTCTATGCCAATTAGAGAGGAGTCTTTATTAAATGCTTTTCATGCAACTAGTGCAGCGTCTGAAGAACGGGAGACATCTGATTTATGTTCAAATTTAGATGAGCGTTATAATTAAAACTCTGCCAGCCGCACGCTCAGCATGTTGAAGCTTATCCCGGGAGCTTATCAAGACCATGACTGTACTGATGAGATGTAAAACAAATGGCAATACCAAACGACTTTGGCCCATATCATGCACCCTATCCCCGTGCCTAGACACTAGAGTAATATCATCCATGAAATTTGAACTGCTATATAGGAAATCAACAATATTTTGTCATTAGGAGCTCTTCAGATAGGCCTACACTCCAGAAGGTCGCGTGACTGATAGCTGGTAAAGTGTTCACGATCAAGTACTTTTATCTTTTTGATGAAGTACTCTTAATGTGTATGTACGCGGCGTATCAAAGTACATAGCCATAATCTTGACCGGTGTAATTTACGATAGGGATATTATATTCTCGTACAATTTTGGAAGCATGCAGTGTTACAATAAGATTAGTCATGATACAGACACGTCTAAATCTTTGAATAATTTCAACTCTCTGCGACTGTAGGCTAATCGGTATACGCTTCAAAGTAGCGATTCAATTAGGTGATTGTCAATTCAGTCGTTTTGATTCAATTCAGCCGTTTTTATGCAATTCAGCCGTTTTCATCGGATTTGACACCTTTTGTTCGGGTGTGGTTGAAGCAGTGTTATGTAAGTCTGAAAAACATGTGCACTTGAAATATTGATTTAGATAATTATACAATGCGTATTAAAATATATATATACCAAACTTTAGTGGCCTTTCATTAAAAGGTAATACCCTATATGTAACCTCAGAACTCATTTTAAGATGATAAAGAAACTAAAGTCTTGTCTAGTGGTATCTCGTTCATAACTGTGCTGCTACGGATGACTTAGCAGCATGCTTTAACAACAAAATAAGTATTGTCAAAATTCTCTTTCACCAAGTCCGAAGCAACGAATGTGGGTTAAGGTCCATTATTGGTTTGTTATTTTAGTCTGATTGGAATAACTAAGTTTTTTTCAATTGTTTTTGCCATGTTTGTGCATTTCGATAGAATTTTACTGTAAATTCAAACTTTGGGAATTGTTTATGACAAGCAAAATCCTGATACCATCTTTGTCAGGATGACACAATTTTGATTTCTTTCATATCAACTTTTTAGGAAAATTTTACTTTTTTCATTGAGTCATTCAAAATGGACAAAGTTTATCTGGGAATGTCATTAAGTCTGCTATCAATTACACTAACTATAATAATCACTTATATGCTTTATACGGCAAGTTGATATTTATGGAGTTCCTCGGCGAAAGAGAACTGATAACAGGATGCATTTTTAATAGTTTGGAAGGACAGAGAATCGAGATGAATGTTAACATTCTGATGAAAAGAGCGACTGAGAGTTGAAGAGCTAGTTGCAGCTCTTGGTGTAACTATGTATATTAATGCTCTCTGCAATGTCACCCATAAAGACCTATATCATATGCAAGTCGACATTAGGCCTTACTATAAACTGCCTGTATTACTGTAAATGATTAATCCAGTGTGTGTAAATCATAACCGTAATCAAGTTACGCTGTCACGTTCGATAACAGGTCATGTATCAAACCTCATCTTGTTAACCTTTGTGTCTGGGTTTTCCCACTCGACTTCTTTCATAAATCCGGTGTTGTTCAATACTTGGCTGTGAATAGTCTTTCATCGTGACCTGAACATTTTTTCTTGTTTGTCATTTAGTTTCCATAAGTTAGCATTATTCGTATGACTGATCTACCTATATAGTCACGTTGTTCTAAATGTGTTTATGTTAGTGCAGCCACCACCGCATCCACCACCACCACCACCACCACCACCACCAATACCACTGAAGCCACCATCACCACCACCACCACCACCATCACTACTTCTATCACAACAACAACTGCCACCACTAACACCATCATCACCACTAACGCTTACACCACCACCACCACCATGCACTACCAAAACCACTACCACTACCATCACCCCCACTACCACCACCACCGTCCCCACCAATACTGAATGGCACTCGCCCCTGTACTATCGCATTTCCGAAACTCAACAGTTTCTCTTTCCTGGAGTTATGTTGCCGAGATCAACTGCATGTCATCTTAACTTTAACTAATACAAAACTGTTACTGTAGGAACTATAAATACCGAATTGTTTAATGGTCGTACTTTGCAATCAAAAAACTTTTTAAATGACGTTTATTGGAAAGAAAGATATATCAAATCACGTAAGAAATACACAATCTAGGTAACGGTTCGTTTCTTTCGTGTATTAGTCTCTATACCCGTTTAAAAAATACTTTATTTATCCGGTTGTGTATGTCTGACACTGAATAAACATCGCTAAAACAAGTTTATAAAATACACCCCGAAAAAATAGGTCAATAATATTATTGTACCCAATATCCTGAGAGAAATTTTTGTTTACATTCGAAAGGAAAATTCTATTGTATAATAATAATTAATTAATGATAATTATAGGCATTTCTATATTGCTGTCTATATCTAGAAATTCTATTCCGAGGCGCATTAATAATTATTACCCCGGCTTTAACCTAGCTGCCATTACAGCGCTCTAGCATTTCAAGGAATTAATTCCTGCCAGGTACCCATATGCCTCACCTGGGTCAAGTGTGGCAAAGGTAGATTGATGCCTTGCCAAAGGACATTAGTGCCGTGTCGGGGATCGAACCACGACCTTTGATTTTCAAGTCAAGTGCTTAAAGATGAAGTTGAGTTCTGGTCATGCGATTGCATTGTGAAAGAAACGGTGTGGAATCGACCAGAAAAGGTTGATCATCTGGCATATAAGAATTTGTGTGTATTGCAAGGTTCTGGAATCATCAAAATGATCAGAAATTTGGCCAAGTCTTGGGAACTACAAACACTGTACACAGAAAGATGTACATGGGATTATACGAACACGTGGCGTAAAAATCCTACCCCGAGTTTTACGATATTACATGACATATTTAGAATATGAAGGCATTTGAAGAGCCATGCTTTTCAGGGAACATGTCTTAGCTGATGTTCTTCCACACTTGCATAATTAGAATGATAACGCTCACAAATTATTTTTCACCTCTTCCCAGAACTCAACTTTCTCTTTAAACCACTCGACTACGACACTTCTACAAGTGTATTGGTATAAGCTTGTTTTGATGAAACTCGTGGACTTACCACCAGTATTGGTTTTGAATCGCCTAGTCGGTTGAGAGTGAAGGCCTGTTTTTAGCCTGATACGTTTAGAAACTGATAGTATCTTAAAATATCTAGAATTATGATCATGATGGTACATGTTTGGTTTATAATGTCTATACATATGATAATTAAATCTATAACAATCAATTGTAATGACCATATCAATCATTGAGAAACAATTACCTCTCTAATCATAATTATAACACACATTAATATCATGGTATAATCTCAAACTACATAATAATATTCATTAAATAATACGTTGCTTTCCATTTCAATTTCATTTTCCATCTCGGCAATATAATTAAGTATACACAAGGGAAGACAATAAAAGATAATGAAGACAACGATCGAGATCGCTTGTTGTGAAATTTTGAAGCCATTAAATGTTAAAATGAAATGTCTTACATCCTCATCCTCATTATAGCAGGTAGTCCCACTACCATCTTATAATCTTTGAAGCATTCAATTTCGCTTCATCTTAGGCGGTGGCTGTGTAGGACTTTCGAAAGCTGAAATGTGTTTAGGAAGGAGTATGTATTACGCAATTCATTCTTAATTGTTCATTGATAATGTTCATTTTTCCTGAGTAATATACATCTTATGCTGTGCATGCCTATATTGTGATGCTCATCTTCAATTAAGTTTTTCGTTTTTGTTTGAATTTATATAATATATTCCATTCGGCGCGGCACTATACTATTGACATAACGGTGTGCTTGCTTCCTGTACTGCTTCCGTATATCGTTTAACCATGTAGGTTCATGGTTTAACAGTGTGTATTTTTCATTTGTTGTCACATCATCAGCGGTGTATATCCAACCCAGAGAGAATCATCTAAGATAGAAAGAGGCATGAAGGGCGGGACCAAGTTATGTGTCTCAGCAACCGTAGCAGCAATGGGCGTGGTCATCGCAGTGATAGGCGTGTCATTTCTTCATTTCTTCCCTGTCATCTTCGATGAAACATTGAAGAAGGTAAAGTCAGAACAAATTATGGTGATTGACATAATTATGCTGTGGTGACATTACTTGATCTTAGATAAGTTCTTCAAAGATATATGATACTATTAATAATAATAAGAAGAATAATGGTAAAATGATTTTTAAAAATAATTGGATTTATAAACTTCGCCTTTTCCAGAGGACACACGTTGATGTCCCTTAATCAATCAACAAATTAAGAAGAATTGTAAAAGTATTCTTTCCTTTTTTGTTGTTGAAGAAGCCAAGTGAAGTAATATTATATAATAAGGGGAGAGCAGATGTGCTCTGGCACTGAAACAGTCGCGAGAATATTGAGTATTAAGAGCATAAAGTTCACGAATCTCAAAATATATCAAAGATAATGGAAAGAAAATAAATAGATCAATAAGTTGATAAATACTATGTTGTTGATGCTACAATTATTTCTACAATTTAAAATTAACGTTATAAAAGAATGATCTTTCTTGGTGATCTATAATTTATTTAATTTTCGTGACACTAACATCTTAACTGTGTTATGAAGGACTTTTAAACCACTAAGACAATTGAACAATTGAAAGGCCTAATGAACGAATTGTAAGAGAGCTGGGACTTTTAGACGGTCACTTTGTAGAAGAGATCGCTGGTAAATATTTGCTCACTTCTCTTCTGTGGCAAGTGTTAATGGGCATTTATTCTGTTTACGTTAAAGCAGAAAAAGTGACTGGAATGTGACTCAGTAATTTATCGGTTTGGTCATACCATAAAAGAAAAGTGCTAACGAAAATGTAATAAAAACACCTTACAAATTTGTAAGGTGTTTTTATTACATTTTCGTTAGCCCCGGCCCATCCCCCCCTATACGGCCTATAAAAACAACCAATCCTGCTTTATACACTTGTATCATTACCCTTGCAAGCAAACCCGACTCGTGGAGGGGAACATGGGGTATGAGATCTGGAAGAACCCACCTGCCGATATCTATGTTGACTTCTACGTATGGCACCTTGAAAACCCACTAGAGGTAGAGAAAGGTGCTAAACCTAATGTCACACAGAGAGGACCATATACATACAAGTGAGTCGTATGTAGGGGGGGGGTGCAATATTATTGTCTTAAGGCAGGTTGATTATGAATATTGCTCCAAGGTGGAGGATAGGACTGAGATTTTAACCTGTCCAGGTTGAAGGCGGCCTACAAGAATAGGATCAGAATTTCATGGAAAGTTACAGTTTTTGGAACTGCTTCCATATTTGACAATTAAATGTGCCGAAGTTGGTGATTTTAAAAATAAAAGTGCAATTTGTTAAAGCATCGCTGTCGTAGTATTTTAATTGTTTGGAATACTCTTACCGACTAATAGCTAAAGTATCCCAAAGCTATTTACACTAACACCAACAACGACAGTGAAGTATTTATTAATTTCTAGGAGTATAGTTTCAGTCTATTATAATTTGTTCGTGAAATTATACACCGATTGCCGTGCTTGGTTTAGCAGACGACATTATTTTGACGAAAATACCATACCTATATCAGAAAATCAGAGGTCAACATCTAACACCGACTGATTTAAAAAAAATCTTATTTAATGTTCGGTGTTCGATCCATGATGGAATTTAAACACTGATACCGAACACCAACACCGAGCATGAAATCACCCAATGAGTACATAAATCATTAATTTTGTATAAGGTAGCATATTCGTTATAACATTTCGATCCTATTCCTTTGATCTTTACATAGAGAAAACCGGTCCAAGGAGTTTATCCAGGATAATAAGAATGGAACATTATCCTACATCCAGCCACAGCGGTTCATCTTTGATCCTGTCCATTCTGTAGGGGACCCCAAGATTGATAACTTTACAACCATCAACATGCCCCTCCTGGTAGGCACGCACATTTTTACGTTTTCGGTTCGTCCGTCCGTTTTTCCGTCCGTCCCTGTCCGTCCCGCTTTCTCGTTATAGCGACATCCCAAGAATCATTCGAGACATGAACTTCAAACTTGATGATATATGTATCACCATATGAGGACAATCTGATAATAGTTTGGATAAACTGGGTCAAAGGTCGAAGGTCAAAGATGTCAACTTATGACATTTCAGATATTGGTCTCGTTTTCGCGATATTTTTAGAACCACTCGAGATATGAGGCTCAAATTTGGTGATAATATGTATTACCATAGTTAAACGATCCGATCATATTTCTGGTAAGTAGGTCAAAGAGGTTAATTTCTTAAATTACAGTTTGCATATTTTAAGAACCGTAAAGATGATCCCATTACATTTTGGGGCTAGTAGGTCAAGATCATAGTCGTCAGTTGATATTTGATAATAGTGCCTTCATAGTGATCGAATAATTCCATACTGAATTTAGGGCGGAAGCTTAATTATAGGAAACGCATTCGCATTAATATTATTCATAATGCCATGGACTCTTTAAAGACCGTCAACACTACTGGGCCAGAAGGGATTAGACTACACAGCGAGGTCGCTGACAGGTGGCTATCTCATTAACTCAGCTCCCAACTCACATAAGAAAAAGAGGATCATGGGGGACCAACAGGCACCGATTTGGGAAGTTTTCTATATAGAGGGAGCAAGTAGCTACAAGTAGGACAGTGGGGCTTTAAAGGTGTGGGCACGTGAGTTCTACGGGCCCTTCCCACATAAAATATGGGGAAGGAAATTAAGTAACAGCATGTAGTAGTGGTAATAATAATGATAATATTGTTAACCCTGCAGTGCCCTGCAGTAATGTTTACCCCAGCGATTGCCAGGTACCCATTTAAACCTGGTGGAGAGTGCCAAAAGTGGATTAACGTCTTGCCAAAGGACGTTAGTGCCGGGCTGAGATTCGAACCGTCAATCTTTTGATTGAAAGCTCTGATTAAAAGTCAAGTGAATGAACCACTACACCACGAGACCTCTACATATCGTAATAGTGGTGGTGGTAGTATTGGTTTTGCCGTGGTAGGAGTAGCTTTGGTGGTACTATGGTAGTGTATAGTAGGAGTATTGTAAATATTTCGAAGTCATTATTTTGTATCGATATGGCAACAACTGAATAGTTCCATAAGTAGAATCATTATTACCATATTAATAAATGATGAGTTAAAACCTGAAATGAAATTGTGGTGTCATTTTGTCTTGTATTTGTCTACAAATTTATTAGTCCTGTAAGGTTTAATTAATGAATAGTTTACCACTCCTTACAATTTGCAGACAATCGTCAACCATCTCCAGTACATGCCTGAGAACTACCGGTACCTGTTCGACATGATAGCGACCATGGTAGAGAAACATCTCCACGCTACACATACCGTTCATGACTTCATCTGGGGTTACTTCAGTCCTCTGCTCTTCCTTGCCAAGATGCTGGAACCCGATATGGTGCCCAAGGATTCTTTTGGAATATACATTGGGGTAGGAAAGATGAATTATGATGAAGATAACGATGATTAGGATGATAATAACGATGGTAATAATAATAATAATAACAATGATACAAATGATACTATCACTATACTTCTTTTACTACTAATAATGATAATGATAATGAGATAACAATATTTATACAATAATACTAATATATTTGTTGCTATTATCATCATCATTATTACTATTGTTTATATTGACAATGTTAATAAGAATTATAACGATAATTACAATATTTCTGCAATAATCAAACAATGATTATAGAGCGATGATAGAGATGACTGGGGATGATCAATGGTGACAATCTGTATTTGCTGATTCTGGTCCTTAAGAGAGTTACAATAGCATTAGTAAATGATATTCGATTGTCCGTTATTATGATACTTCGCACGATGACGGTATTAACCGCTAATCAAAAGTTGTTATAGGTATGAAGTTCAAATTTAATATCAAAGACCGATTAACGCGTCCACCCATATACATTTCAAATTTAGGGTGGAAGTTGCTGGAAACTTCACGTACGACATATTTTTGAGGATCTCCCCCGTTACAACTCAACATTAAAAGAATCACAATATTTTAACAGCGATGGGCCTTCATATACATATACAAATAACCATTGTTCATTTTGTAAGAAAGAAGGATACATGAAGTCAGTTTTTTTTCTTCTATAAGCGTGTTCGCATTCAAAAGATGTGGAAAATGTTAACAATAAATTCAAATAATCTATTATACAAGATTTTAATTAGGAGAGAATATAATGCGGAGTTTAGATGGATAATGCAGGGAAAGTTTTTTTCAATTATCATATGATTCTATTCGTTAGAGTCAATAATTCTATGCAAATTGAACTACCGTATAGTTTTGTTTTTTTACACGTTGTGTGATAATCAACCCACCATTGCTACGCAAGTGAAGCTATTCGAATCATGTAAACTGAATATAATTCAGCCCAATGGCTGCCAGGTTCAACATTTCATTAAGCCATCCAATAATGATTATAATACTACTAATGATAATGATAATAGTAGTAGTAGTAATAGAAAAAAATTATGATAATAAAAGTGACAATAGTGATGATAAAGATTATAATAATTATTATAACAATACAAATAATATTAATGATACTAATATTAATACCAATAATTTGCAACTACTTCTACTATTACTATTACTACCAATAATAATGACAATAATAAAAGTGATACAGAAACAAATTATGCTAGGAATAGAAAGATAGGCCTACTTCCGACCTAAAGAAGAAATTAAAGTAACGGTGTCAGAGAATCAGTTAGACGAGAAACAGTTAGCTTTGGAGAGAGTCACCCTATATCGTTACACCTGAGAGAAAGCGGGGGGGGGGGGAGTTGGTGCTTCTTTCTCCCCCCCCCCCCTCCCCCTCCCCCTTCGCGAAGCGCTGTATGACTTGAGTGTAAATGCGCTCTATCAAGTATATCATGGCTTAGATTGGGTGATGTTTGAATAACATAATGCACATTTATTGTTATTATTATTACAGAAGAACACTACATATGATGGAATATACACCGTTTATGACGGAGTGAGAAATTACACTGAAACCAACGAAATCGAGAAGTGGAAAGGAATGGATAGAGTCTCGTATTGGACTACGAAGTATGCTAACATGATCAATGGCACAGGTAATATTCTCATTATATATAAACCGCCTTTTAATAATGGCTAGGTCCTCAGCTCGTAGCAAGAAACAAGATTCACTTTTTTCTTGAGAATAGTCTAGTGTGATTGCAAAATTGTGTAAAATAATGAGAAAAAAACACATTATAAATCTTGTCAAGATTATGTGATGTATGTATTAATTATTGGTTCTGTGGATATCAATTTGTCTTTTTGCAGATGGTACTTACTTTGGACAATTTTTATCGAAGGAGGAAAAGGTTTACATTTTTGTTTCAGACATTTGTCGGTAAGTCCTAATGGCATGACCTAATTTGGGATCAAATTTGTAAAACTATGTTGGCTCCTAGCAAAGATATCTTCTCTTCCCCGTTGTTGTTTCTTTTATTTTGCTTGTTCTCTCTGTTGTTGCTCTTCCCCTTCCATTTTGCCTTTTCCTGTTCTACACATGTTGACGTTTCTCTTCCCTTTCGCACTTTATATTTTTTCCTCACTTTCACATTCCTCTTCCCCTTTGCTTCTTCTCTCTCTCTCTCTCTCTCTCTCTCTCTCTATCTTTCTCTTTATGATTTTGTTGCTCCCTCTTCTCTTTTCTCCATTACTGTTTCAAACTCTTAACCTTTATTTAGTGCTCGTGCCTAGTTTTTTTATTCCTCATTTCATTACCTTGCTCTGTCTAGTCATCGTCATCCTCTTTCCCTCTTTCATTTCGTCTCCTTATTTCATTAACTTCCTTTTCCTAGCCCTTGCCATCCTCATATCCCCTTCATGTCATTTGCTGAGAGTGTGTGCTGGTTTAATAGAAATTCTAAAAATTAAAATGTGTCTCACCAAATTTTGGGCAATTATATTATGTACAACTCGGATGGTTTGTGCTGCGAATTTTAGTAAACTTACATCGTGATTATGCAAAACATTACCAAATTTGGTTATAAGGATGTTTCAATTGGTCTATAGGGGAAACGTCATCGGGCTACGGTTTTACATGGGTCACTCGAGTCCCGTCGCGCCACTAATGTCCTTTATTTAGACATTTATATACATTTGCCACTCTCCACCCAGGTATATAGTAAATAGGCTCTTCAAGTAGGAACCTATTTCTTGAATGCTTTCATCGTCTCAGGCAGCTTAGGTACAATGATGTAGTATATAGGCGCCTTGAGCCAGTGGCGGATCCAGCCGGCGGCAAGAAGGGGGGGGGGGGGCAATCCGTGAGAAAATATTTAGTTGCGACTCAGCTAGCAGGGGAGGGGGGTATGAGGCACTTTTTTGTTGTCTAATTTTTCAGGAAATATTATGTGCCGACTCAGCCAGCCGGTGAATAAGCGGGGGGGGGGGGGGGTAAAGTACTTTTTGACCAGCGGGTCACCCCCCCCCCCCCCCCCCGTGGATTCACGCCTGCCTTGAGCATCCCGGCCTTTGGCGCGGGATAGATTATGTGCGCAGTGTCAATAATTATACATGTTATTACTACACATTACCATCAATAAGTTCAATTTCTTACCAATGTTTTTTTTACAATGCTGCAGTATGTGTTGTAAAATAAAGCCCTCCTGGCTCCTAACAAGCATTATATCATTTATGTTTTTAATTGCTGCTTAGATAAATCCCCAATATATTTTGTTTAAATGTTGTTGATGTAATACGTGTCATGTATCCAGCTCAGTGTACGCGACATTTAAACAAGACATGGAAACTCGACGAATTCCAACATGGCGATACACTGTACCCAAGCCTGTGTTTGATAACCATTACGTAGAACCAACCAATTCTGCATTCTGCACACCAGACAAGAAGAGCTGTTTACCAGGCGGAATCCTCAACATCACCGATTGCCAGTTTGGTAAAGTTTTTGGCTCGAAATCTGACTTTCAAGGGTTAAATTTAAAAAAAGGAGGTCTCAGTTCGGTTAAAAGCGGTCAAATCATGTCGGTGTTCCGAATATCTGTTTAACTCAAGTTTAATTCAGGTGCAACTCACTCTGAATTAAAACACTTGCAAAAATCTTTTTAATACCGCTTATTACAAAAAAAACGGGCCCATTGTTTTGAATCAATTTAAAATTTCGATACCAGTCTAATCTTTACATTTGCCTCGATAATTCGGTATGCTTTTCAGAATATTTCAATCGTTTTATTCTTGCTTTCAAGTTTTCAATTGGAGGCCTGTCTTTTAGTTGGAGTGACGCTGCCAAATTTGTAGTGATGTACATAGATTTAGTGAATAGTTTCTACTCACAATATTTAAATTTCACTTTTTTCCTCAAAAGATAATCTAAAGCAGGACATGGTTCGCTCTCTCTCTATCTCTGCCTCTCTCTCTCTGCCTCTCTCTGTGCATGTCGCTCTGTTGTTAAATTAGCAGGTTTTAAGTCTGAAAAAACAATCCATTCTCTTCTGTCTTGAGTTCTTTCCTTAATATGTTGGTATATATCCTTTGCTTTGCATGATACCATCCGACATCATAATTCTCCCCCCCCCTCCCCGGTCTCTTACCTTCCATCCTTCCCTTTAAAGGGAACATTGTTCAGATGAGAGAAAGTGGTGCTGAGGTAGTGACTTTAAAGGGACTTGGTAACATTGTTCAGATGAGAGAAAGTGGTGCTGAGGTAGTGACTTTAAAGGGATTTGGTAACTTTGTTCAGATGAGAGAAAGTGGTGCTGAGGTAGTGACTTTAAAGGGATTTGGTAACTTTGTTCAGATGAGAGAAAGTGGTGCTGAGGTAGTGACTTTAAAGGGACTTGGTAACATTGTTCAGATGAGAGAAAGTGGTGCAGAGGTATAGTGACTTTAAAGGGACTTGGTAACTTTGTTCAGATGAGAGAAAGTGGTGCTGAGGTAGTGACTTTAAAGGGACTTGGTAACATTGTTCAGATGAGAGAAAGTGGTGCTGAGGTAGTGACTTTAAAGGGACTTGGTAACATTGTTCAGATGAGAGAAAGTGGTGCTGAGGTAGTGACTTTAAAGGGACTTGGTAACATTGTTCAGATGAGAGAAAGTGGTGCTGAGGTAGTGACTTTAAAGGGATTTGGTAACTTTGTTCAGATGAGAGAAAGTGGTGCTGAGGTAGTGACTTTAAAGGGACTTGGTAACATTGTTCAGATGAGAGAAAGTGGTGCAGAGGTATAGTGACTTTAAAGGGACTTGGTAACTTTGTTCAGATGAGAGAAAGTGGTGCTGAGGTAGTGACTTTAAAGGGACTTGGTAACATTGTTCAGATGAGAGAAAGTGGTGCTGAGGTAGTGACTTTAAAGGGACTTGGTAACATTGTTCAGATGAGAGAAAGTGGTGCTGAGGTAGTGACTTTAAAGGGACTTGGTAACATTGTTCAGATGAGAGAAAGTGGTGCTGAGGTAGTGACTTTAAAGGGACTTGGTAACATTGTTCAGATGAGAGAAAGTGGTGCTGAGGTAGTGACTTTAATGCTAGAGGTACAATTAAAGATAATCTGAAAATTTGAGTGAAAAACAGACCATTATTCTTGATACAAATTGGGAAAGCCAGACGAAAAGCTGTAGTGTGTCTGTTTTTGTTTATATTTTCAATGAATAATAATCTAGAAATACAAAAGGTTATTAGTATGACATTGTAACACTGAGCACAGAGCATTTTGGTCAGGCATGCATGCAATATGGCTTTAAACCGGCTTCATTTTATTTCCAGGAGCTCCAATCTATTTCTCATCGCCGCATTTTCTCTACTCGGATGATGAAGTTTTAGACATGATAAACGGAGTCCATCCTAATGAGACACTGCATCAAACATTTGTTGATATAGAACCGGTGGGTAACAAGACATTTCATTGGAGTTTCTATTCATGTATTGTATTGTATTTATTATTAAACTTTATTGATGTACATCAATATTTTGTTTATAAACTTGTTTTTAAACATATAAATCAATTTACATTGCAATGTAACAAATCAATAATCTGTTTGTAAACATATATATATCATATAAATCAATTTACAATGCAGTGTATCTCTTCATAAGCTCCTTCCCTTCTCTTTCCCAAATCCCACATAACAGCCTGACTTCAAATCCATTTCAATGTGTTTCCTAACGCCTAATGAATAAGCTCCCTGCATTTCTAAGATATACATGTAGTGCTTCACTAACTTCTTCACACTATGAACATGACGGACAAAGAAAGAGGACAAAATATACAGTTCCTCAGGTAGACAAAGGAACACCCCTTCACTGCTATTATGTAAAAATGTGTAGAGAAGGTGTCACATGCATATTCACCTGTTTTACTCATTTTTACATAATAGCAGTGAAGGGATGTTCCTTTGTCTACCTGAGGAACTGTATATTTTGTCCTCTTCCTTTGTCCGTCATGTTCATAGTGTCAATACCTCTACGATTCTTCTTCATTCTTCGATTGACTAAAGGACAGCGCCTTGTATTCTTTGGAAAAGGCGCTATATATTATCGTTTATCGCTATTATCATTATTTTATCATTATTATTATTATCATTGATAGTATTACTGTTATGTAATGACTGTTCGAGTAAATGCGCGAACTTATGAACCTTTGTGTCATTTTGTCCTGTATGGCAATAAAATTTAAAATTCATGTTGAAGACAAGGAGACGACCCCCCCCCCCCCCCCAACTCCGGGGTCGGAATGACCGCATGCGTGTTACCAAAATGTCCGGTAAAGGGGTACTTTTCACGCACCAAAGTCCGGCTCGTACATACACAAAATTGACTTTACACACCGGACTTAAGCCCCAGTCCCATATAAAGCCGGACCAGCACGGACGAGCACGGACCACTCCGGACCATCCCGGACCATGGTCTGGGGTGATCCGGGATGGTCCGGGATGTTTTGTTCAAAAAAGTGTGATGCTTTAAAGCTACAGTCCCATATACGTCCCGGACCGTCCCGGACCATCCCGGACCCCATCCGGGGTGATCCGGGATTCGGTCCGTGTTGACACCGTGTTGGCACCGGGGTGGTCCTGGATGGTCCTGGATGGTCTTGGATGGTCCTGGGCGGTCAATAACTCACTCCCGGACTGCCACGGATCAACACGGACCGCCCCGGCGCCACTACGGATGACCCCGGACCCAGCACGGTGGCTACACGGATCACCCCGGATCAAACTATTGTCCCGGACCGTCCCGGACCACCCCGGCAGTTTTTGACCGTCAAAAACATCCGGGGTCGACTCCCGGACCGCCCAGGACCATCCAGGACCATCCAGGACCATCCAGGACCATCCAGGACCACCCCGGTGCCAACACGGTGTCAACACGGACCGAATCCCGGATCACCCCGGATGGGGTCCGGGATGGTCCGGGACGGTCCGGGACGTATATGGGACTGTAGCTTTAGGGGGTGTTTTCAAAAGGAGTGAACACGCATATGCGTACCCTAAATAACACTGAATGGGGGGGGGGGGGGGAGACGAACTATCAAACAGTCGACGTTTCTCCGAAGAGATGAAAAGAGGACAAGCTATTAGAAAGAGAGAAGGTGAATCTGACGTTGATGGTCGCGGTGACTTTGTTCCGTATTACAATAATGGGCCTTATATAGAAATACACAAAACTCGATTTTGTTCCATTTTGCCAAAATGCATTTCTACGGACTTTATTCAGTCTTACATTTCGGTAATTTAGATAATTCACAACTTGATCTATCCCTCTTGCTGAAACAACAGCTTCTTTCATTTAAAAATTACATTTCCATACATAGTTTCCAGATAATACATCATTAAATGTATTCAAATTTTGAGTTTGGTACATTAATAATGGGCCTTATATAGAAATACACAAAACTCGATTTTGTTCCATTTTGCCAAAATGCATTTCTACGGACATTATTCAGTCTTACAATTTCGGTAATTTAGATAATTCACAACTTGATCTATCCCTCTTGTTGAAACAACAGCTTCTTTCACTTACAAATTACACTTCCATAGTTTTCAGATAATACATCATTAAATGTATTCAAATTTTGAGTTTGGTACATCATTTATATTAATATGACCCAAAGAAGAGAACAGAGAGTATTAACTTTTTATAAAAGCATGACTTTTAACAAATGTTGATTTATATTAATTTGTCTTTATGATTTTATTTTCTACCTCTTCTTTCGTCTAGTACTCTGGAGCTCCTTTAAAGGTTGCGAAGCGAAGCCAAATAAACACATACATCCGTAGCTATGATTTCATCGAGTAAGTTATTAACCCGTTGACTTCTGAATTATCTAATTACCGTAGGCCTCATACAGGGACCACTCGGCTTCCGTATACAAAGGGTTAAAACAACAAAATAACAACAACAATAATCAATAAGATTAGATTACTTAAAGACATCTTAGTAGTAGGCTACATTGAGCTCTAAGCTTGTTCTTCTGAATCATCCTTAATTTATCAGATTTGTTTATGATGGGATGTGATAGTCCAGTGAATACTCAACTTTCAAATAACTTGCTAAATAGAAGAGAAAACAATAATGGTTTTTATTTTCGCGACTCGGAGTATGTTAGGGGTGCTCCTTTCCACCATATGCCAGTGTAATGGAACAGTTAAGAAACATGTACATACAGTGGCGTAGCGACGAGGGGTGGGGGTGGGGACATGTGCCTCCCCTCCCCCAATCGAATGGCAAAAGAGGGGGTGAAACTGGAGGGAAAGATGAAGGAAAACGAAAAAAGAACGTGAGATAAATATTATGTAAATGCACCTCTTACAACAGATTATGTATGATAAAGCAAAAATCGTGATTTGATTTCATATCGAGTATTAGACCTGTAAACAGAAACTGATTCTTAATGTTTATTGTTCGTAAATATCCCTGTTACAGTGGCTTTAATATCGTTATAATCATTTTCTGTTAACAAGGTAAAACTTCACTATCTATAATTGTGGTAGCAAAGACACGCGATTGTTCTTAAGATCTTCTTAAGTTATTAGATTTAAATAGGATCAGTATACTATGCATTCAGATCAAAGAACATCTTTATCATAATATAGTACGTTGACGTTTAATAAAAGCAACACAAATATATAAAACAAATAACCTCCCAAAACTGCTCATTAGGTAACTAGGATATGTTTCCTTGATCCTCTATTTATAATCTTATTGATTATTACCCGTATCAGACATCTGGGGTGGTATTCTGAACATTGTTGTAAGTTTTGTGTTATCTTTTGTTGTATCTTCCATAGATAACACAGCGCTAATATTGTTGTAAGTTGGTATTCTGAACATTGTTTTATCCCTGTGTTATCTCTAGAAGGACCGCCTCTATCTTATCTTTTACCACTGTTGACACGCCCATTTCTATGGACCCTACCAATCAAAATCTGTTTTATATAAGCATGATAAGTAGGTCAACCAATAGAAATACTTTATGCCATATCTGAAGATGCGCCTAGCGCATACTAATCTTGGGCGTAATTAGTTATTTGAGCATTTAGTACGCGCGTCTTTGATATGCGCTGTGGCATGTGGATCATGAAGACAAATCACGCTTTCACTATATTGGTTGAGATGAGAGCACTAAAATCGTCATATTCTAGCATGTAATTTCTTAAAAAGTTCTCATCTGTGATGTTTCCGGTCGACACACAATGTTTTTCTAACTCGTCTATTGGCGTGAAGTTGGTTCTGGGCAAAAAATATTGCCGCCATTATATCAACACGAAAGATACAACAACCCCCTACCTGTTGTAAATATTGTTGTAAATACCATGAAAGATAAGATAAGATAAAAGATACAACAACTTTCAGAATACCAATTATCTCGACATATTATCTCCCGTGCGCATATGCAAATGAGGATTAAATGCCACTTTATTAATAATACGCACAATTACAAGCGCACCAAAGTATGAGCGCAGGCGCGGCCAATAAGATGAGAGAAAAGATACAACAAAAGATAACACAAAAGTTACAACAATGTTCAGAATACCAACTTTATCTTATCTCCAAAGATACAACAATATTAGAGATAACACAGGGTTCAGAATACCGCCCAAGAGCTGGTCATTTACAAAACCGTATTGCCCTAGTTTTCACTAGCAGTGGGAACGGAGGGGTATATTCTTTGTATTTTCCTTGGTCTCCCTGCGCGTATTGACTTTGCGTGTAGAGACGAGTGAAAATATACCTTGGTATTTTCCACGGTCTCGCATTTTCATTGCGCATCTATTAATATTAGATAGCTTAGACAGATACCGAGATGTGATTGGTCCAGAGCTCGTCACGTGATATCAATTGCGAGGATCCAAATTGTTATATTTTCCTGGCCGGTCACTTTTCAGTGTTATATTTTACCGGCTGGTGAAATGAATATATTTTTAATCAATGCATGTCGCCCTCTTGAGGACTGTATGTCACAAATTACACACATTACACCATTATCGAGGGTCATTTTTTTTTTCAAATTTTTTTTTCATGAATTTTTTTTTTTCCCTAGAATTTTTTTTTTCCACATTTTTTTTTTCCCCCAAAAAATCCTTTTTTGGGTAAATTTTTTTTGTTTCCCGAAAAATGCTTTTTGGGGTAAGAATTTTTTTTTTTTTTTTTTTTTTTTTTTTTAATTGAATTTTTTTTTGTAAGGTAATCTCGACAGATTATTTTTCCGTAATTTTGATTGTCCCCGAAAAAAAAAAAAAATTTCGGGCAAAAAAAATATGGAACCCCTCCCCCCCCCCACAAAAAAAACAAGGCTATCTAATATAACAGTTATTGACTGGCAGGGGGTATATAACATTCTTTGGACCTGAAGGGAGTTATATTTTCCCTCGTGACCATATTTTCCCTCAGCGCTGCGCGCTTCGGGAAAATATAATCACTTGGGAAATATAACTCCCTTCAGCGGTCCAAATAATGTTTTATATACCTCATACATAGATGGTCATTCACTGATTGGTCAAGACTATATCACATGTCAAGGAGCATTTCGATCTATCAAGTATCATTACGTCAGAGGGGTTGATAGCTACTATCAAACCCTGGGATAGGACCCCTAACCCCTCCCGCGACTTAGTTGCGCATAAATTTTTTTTGAGTTGCTAGGCTACCGCAATCGCGCGGTTACGCGCAGCGCGTAGGAATTCAATACTCTTGCCTTGGACTTGATGTTGTATTTTTCTTATTTGGGTTAGTAAATTCCTCTTGATCTCGTTTCCTGTTTTTAGAGCTAGATCTAGACCTACAGCTAGACCTAATCATGAATCAATAAAAAGGATGAGGTATATAAAACAAATATGGACTGCTCTGTAATCGGATGATGGTGGGAACTACCACTCCCTCGGTGGTGTTCACACCGGCCCTTCTATCACCCCCTCGGCTTCGCCTCGGGGGTGATAGAAGGGCCGGTGTAAACACCACCTTGGGAGTGATAGTTCCCACCATCATCCTCATGAGCAGTCAATATTTGTATATTATTACCCGTATCAGACATCTGAGCTGGTCATTTACAAAACCGTATTGCCCTAGTTTTCACTAGCAGTGGGAACGGAGGGGTATATTCTTTGTATTTTCCTTGGTCTCCCTGCGCGTATTGACTTTGCGTGTAGAGACGAGTGAAAATATACCTTGGTATTTTCCACGGTCTCGCATTTTCATTGCGCATCTATTAATATTATGCGTACGAGAACCTGCGCACTTTGCGCGCACTGTATTGTGACGTAATAATCAAACCAAATACACACTGTTTGTAGTGTATCGAAAATTTTGTCAAGCACTGGATGCAAAGTGTTGGTTTGACAAAGTTTGTTCAGTTCTTGAGATTGTCATGGTGGATGTCTGTATTTGCTCTAGATGTCTGATTTGGATAACAATAAAAATATTGACTGGCTTTACTTTCGGGGGATATCAGAAATATTGACCGCGATAAGACCATATTGCCCTCGTCTTTCGACTCGGGGCAATATGATCTGAGCTTGGTCAATATTTCTGATATACCCCTCAAGGCCAGTCAATATTATATAAATATTACACCCCCTGCCAGTCAATAACTGTATAATATTATGCGTACGAGAACCTGCGCACTTTGCGCGCACTCTATTGTGACGTAATAATCACACCAAATACACACTGTTTGTAGTGTATCGAAAATTTTGTCAAGCACTGGATGCACAGTGTTGGTTTGACAAAGTTTGTTCAGTTCTTGAGATTGTCATGGTGGATGTCTGTATTTGCTCTAGATGTCTGATTTGGATAACAATAAAAATATTGACTGGCTTTACTTTCGGGGGATATCAGAAATATTGACCGCGCTAAGACCATATTGCCCTCGTCTTTCGACTCGGGGCAATATGATCTGAGCTTGGTCAATATTTCTGATATACCCCTCAAGGCCAGTCAATATTATATAATTATTGTATAATGGAAATTAATATTTTCACTAAAGTCGTAAAAGACCACTCTGTGACATATTTGGGATCATTGGTTGAGTGAATTCATTTTTTCTCCAACAAACTAAGTTGAGAATTACTGGTAGTGTAAATGGCTAGTGCAGACTGTCAAAATGATACGAAGTGAATTTCCGTGATGAAAATGGATTTGGGTAACACGAAGCTTTTCATTTATTAAATTTGTGTCGTGACTAAAAAAAAATATTGTTGAATAATACACTGATCTAGTAGTAGAGTAAAGACTGCCCCCACCCCCCCCCCCGATGACTAAGTCCACCATGTACGTACGACAATGTTTTGGGGGACGGTCACAAAGGGGTGGGGGGGGGTATTTATGTGCAGCACAACCCATTTTTAAAAAATGCTCTCTTTTGGTTCCCTTTTTAGCCTAGCATTAAATTGTATTTGTTTCCTGTCATTTGATGTGTCTTGTTTTATTAATGTTTTGGGTATTTTGATATGACTTTTCAAGAATATATTTATATGTTTTATTTATGCTATCTATTATCTACTCATAATCAGGATATCTGGGGATGACTGACATCAAAACAAATAAAATTATTCAATTCAATTCAATTCAATTCAATTCAGGTTTTATTGTAAATAAAAACATACTGAATAAAAAGTCCGGAGACTCATACAATTCAGTTTACAAATTATGAATACATACAAGAATAAAGAAATCAATACTTTTGGCAATCTTTTTTTTTATATTAATTACTGATTCTAATGAACTAAACAACTAATTTCAAACAATCGTGAAATAATACATGTTCTAATTGTGCAATTAAAACGTTTAAAGAGTAAAATAAGTTGTTACCGTTTTCTAAATGTCATATGCAATTTTGTAATACACTTTCAAATTAATAAGTAGTCTTTTTTAAACCTAGTTAACATTTCTTTAAAAGTATATTTATATATAGATGATTATCTGAGAGATATGATACTCAAAATATACAATTTATGTTTGCTTACAGAGTATATAGTGTTATCATTTTACAGGTAGTATGAAATTTGATTTAATCTGATTAATTAGCATGACAAGAAATTAATTAATTACATCTTGGTCACATATGGTCATAATATTGAGTGAAAATATCTATAGATTTGAATTCAGGATTCGTGTGAAGTGGGGAATGGGAGACTGCCTGTAACGTTCTGTTCTCATTTTGGGGGTATTGAGCTGGAGAGAGTTGCGGAGAGTGCGTCGTGAGATAGTTTGTCTGGTTTCAGGTAAAAGATGGCGGTGGCGGTCTGAGATCAGAAGGGATTTAGCAAACTTTTCGCAAAGAACAGAGCGTCGTTCAGACAGTCTGACAACACTCAGCGACTGCAGAAGTTGAGCATAAGACATTGTGTCGGGAAATGTACCAGTGATAATACCCAATGCTCTTCTCTGCAGCCGCTCAATGCTGTTTACTTGGACAACAGTTAAACTAGATGACCAAACGGGTACACCAAATTCAAGACACGGACGAATGTACATCATGTATATCAATTACAAAAATGAAGAAGATTCATGCAAGGATAGAGCAGAATAAATGCTAGTTCAGATATGACGAGGCAAAACCGCGGCGGTATTTTTATGATGACGTTAGGCGTAAAACGCTCCACAATATTTTCTGCATCTTATAATGAAACACAGAGCTCAAAGAATACGCGCAGGTCCTTGTTTACAAAAAAACGCGGGGAATTTATAACGTGAGAATAAATGAAATTCTACGGGTTACCACGCCATTTAAACAAGCCTTAAACGTGATTTTACTCATAGATGAAATCTAAGAAAGTTTTAAAATTGTCTACCTTTGTTGTGCAGGTTTTACAAGGAAGTACCAGAAGCCTATTTACCCCTCGTTTGGATGGAAGAGGTACGTAGATAACTAATAAAACAATCCAACAGCAAAGTTTAATGACACAAACTAGTAATATGAGGGCACCGGTCTTGTGCCCCATCAAGTGGCGTAGAAAATAAAATTAAAAAAAAGAGGAGGGAAGGGGGAAGACGTTAAACGATGTTAATACAACTTCTTCCAATGTTCTTTATTTTCTCAACGATATTAGGCTAATATGTTTCATCACCTTCGTGTTTTCATTTTTAAACTGTATAATAGTTGCAACTTGTCGTTTAAAAAACATCGTTATATTCTTTTTCTTGTGAAGTCAAGTCAAATGGATCGTAAAAGTGAAATTGATTTGTTATATCATATTCTTTTTCATGTGATGTTAACTCCAATGAATTGTGAAAATGTGACCATGCATAAACAAATAAATAAATATTTGTGGTACCCCTCCACCACCAAACAAAATAGACCAATAAATCAAATCAAATCAAATCAAATCAAATCGTATCGATTAGGAGATCACAACCCTGGTAGAGAACTAATAAAATAAGATGGAAAAAGAAACAGATTTATAGCGGAGCTGCTAGCTATAAGTTAATTACAATACTTATTATATTTAGGCATTGCCTAAATATCTGTTACTCATTATTACGCACCTTGTTTATCCTAATAAACGTATCTTTCATTTCAAAGTGGAGAACACTATCTCCTTTGTTTTATTTGACTGTGTAAGGATAAGTGACACTCGACGACGTTACGCCCATCAGGAACAATTATCATATTCATTATCATTGCTAAATATAGAGTGTTACAATAATAATAATAACAATGGAGGAAGTAAAAATAGTTAATTGCTCTTAATTTTATTGATTGTTTTGATTTGTTTTAGAGAAGCTTCGTTACCAAGGAAGCGGCTAGTCAACTTGAGCAGCAGTTAATGTTACCTCTGGCTATAGGAAAATATGTACCGTGGACAGTCTTCAGCTTCGGACTCTTACTAGTGCTGGTAGGGGTAGGTTGTTCTTGGCGCCAAAGGAAAGAATGGAAGGGGTCCGACGGCTTAAATGTAAATGTAAGACATATACATTAACAAATATATATGAACTATTCTTTTATGTATGTTATTAGGTCGATTCGTTTGAAAACAGGGCTATATAATGCAATAGTCACACTTCAATGTACTAGAACACAGAAGCGGGCGGGTAAAGGGGAGGGGGCGCTTGATCCCCTCCCTCTATAACCTCCACTTTTGTATTCATTCATGATTTGTCCTATCCTGTAGCGAGCCTCTTGCACATTACCCGTTGCACTCGAGGCGTTATTTGCAAACGTTGGCTTGTACCTGTGTCTGGTGCAGTCTTCCAATCCATGTGAGAAAATAAAATGTGATTACACAAATAACAATGGAAACTCTGAATCCAATTACTGGCATATGGGTTAATTGCTTGCATATGCTTCGATTAGTGCAGGTAATGACTCACGACTCATCTAGTAGCCTACACTCAGAATTCAAACTCAGAATCAAACTTTAGTCCTTAATACATGCTTGGATGAAATGAAGATCAATCAAGTTTTCTGCATTTTTTAAATTTTGGTTCTAGCATGTCCCTGGTTTGATCAAGTCCTTAATGACTCATCAATAGTTAATTGTGCCTCTTGCTAAAATAGATGCCTATGAAAAATCTCAATGACCTTTTTTGCCGCCATGTATATAATTAAGACAAGACAAAACAATTTTTTTCTAATACTTCAACATCTGATTATTATCTTACCATGATACTATATTTGGTAATCATCATGGTAACACCCCTGTTTATCTTGCCAGACATTGATGACGGACGAAGACGGGTAACCAGTGATGGACTACATGTGATTATAGCTTCCCAACAATACAATGGCGTTTCCAGCACACAGCAAGGGAAGAGGGCGCTACTATTTACGCTGGTTGCACTATTGGTACCACCAAGTGTTTTCAAGGAAGTTGAAAAGATGTGTTTTGATTTCATATGGAATGGACATGATAAGATAAAAAGGAATATTTTATATTTGAACTATGATAAAGGGGGTTTGAAAATGTTGAATTTCAAGTACATGATCTATGCTCAGCGTGTAGTGTGGATTAAGAAACTGCTCGGTGGCAATAATGACATGAAATGGAAACAATTTTTCGAATATATATTCAGAACGGTAGGAGGAAAGTTAATATTTCTTTGCAATTATAATCCCAAAACAATCAATATTAAGGCACCCAATATATACTTGGATTTTTTGAACATCTGGAATTATCTAAAGGAGAAGGAATATATTGTAAAAGAAACACATAATGAAAATCAAATTATCTTTAACAATACTTTTATTGAAGGTAGGATAATTCCTTTTAATGCAAAATTATTTCATGTGAACATTTTTCAAGTTAAACATTTGACGGACGCAGAAGGTGATATGAGATCAGGGGACTATTTCATAAGGAAAGGTCTTAATGTAGACGATCTGTTTTATCTTAATGATCTATACACCAAATTGCCAGCTGCCTGGAAGATTAAGAGAATTTGCAGAGGGAGAGATGATACTCTAAATGACACTGTTGATCTTTCCAACATTAACTTTATCATTAACAAAACAGTGTATTCTTTTGAGTCCGTCTCTTCCAAAATGCTCTATAACATTTTTATTGCTATAATACAAGATGCATTTGCTTTTAAACATCCAGAGGTAATAGCTTTAAATCTAGATAAGTCGGAAACTACAACATGTTTCTCAATCCCCAGATTTTCCACTCTAGATGGGAAGTTAAGGGAATTTCAGTATACACTTTTACATAACATCATATTTTGTAATGATAAATTGTATCTTTTTGGATTAACACAGTCAAATTTATGTTCCTTTTGTAGAAAAGAAGTAGAAACCTATCGTCATATCTTCTTTGAATGTTCTGAAGGGTCCAGAATATGGAATGAGATGGGAAATAGTTTAAAGATGTTTCAGTTTCTTAATATGCAATGGATTGATGTGTTGCTTGGTTTCAGAAAAAATATGAAAGATAATACATTGTTAAATCATGTATTGATTTTGGTCAAATATATGATTTACAGTAATCGTCAAAAAGGAAAGTTCCCAACTAGTAAAGAAATATGTAAGGCTGTAGAGAACTCAAAAAAAGTTGAACATGAAAAAGCAAAATTAAAGGACAAACTGCCAATACATTATCAAAAATGGGAAAATTTTACCCCTTAAGGCAGGGGAACTGATTGTCTATATATTTGTAATTCCTGTTTCCTGTTCACTCCCTCACTTTCTCATCGATCCGAACACTTATCTGCTATCGTGTTTGCTTGTTTTTTATATTTTATATTTTTATTTTTTTAAATAACGGTATAGTTAAAGACCTCCACTGATACAAGACCCTTATATAGTTATAATGAAAAATGCACCATATCATTATTATGTAAATATAACAAATTTTGTTATCATGAATTATGAAGCAGCACCTTCACCTTATACTTTTTGTTTATATAAGAAAATCTTTGTTCAGATTGCTTAATTTATATTGAACTAATTAATTTGCTTATTATGTTGTAAAAATTGTTCCTTTGTTTAATGTTGCATCCAAGTATTACCGTCACCTTTTCCTTTTTAAAGGAATTGGAGCACATTCTGTACACTTGTTTTGAATGTGTACTTTATTAGTTTGGATACAAATGGAAAATATTTTTTAAATATGTTTGTGTTTATAATGTATGAGAAAATGTACTGCATGTATGTTTATACTGTAAGAACAATTGTGTTCGTATTCATCATTTTGTATAATTATGAAGATCTGAATAAAGGCAAAAAAGCTTTAAAAAAAAAAACTATTGGAAGGGATATATTTCTGTTCGGAGTGAACATTTTCCTGCTAAAATTTCATGAAGCTGAAAAATATCGCCACTTGGAAAAAGACAAAAGCCAGTTCATCACCGAAATCGGATTTCCGTGCACATACAGCCCCTATTTTTTAACGCTTAAATCTTTTACGACTTTCTGACATTGTTAAAAAAGTACAAATTACAACTATATTTATGTACAAATACCATACCAAAGGCAGGTTCTGCCGCTGATTTGTAATAATATGTTTTGTACTGCAGAATATATTCACTAGCACAACCCCCGGAAAAAAAACATCCTCGTCAGCCACTTTTAAAAAAGGGTATAGGCTATCTTCAACTTCCATTAACTAAAAGTGAACGGTTAAAAACTGTCGAAAATACAACGTCCTTGACCAGGTCTCTGTTGGCATCCCCCCTTTTTCTTTCCGCTATTTTGTAGTTCCTTTTGTAGTTACGGATTAGTTTATTTAATTACTCATTATTCCTAAGTATCATTTGAAGTGTTCACACTTGTACAATCATTGCTTTTTAGTGGACCCCTCTGTTTCCAACATGTACCTCTTACATTTGTTTTAAATGCTCATAATTGATTTGTAATGTTTTGTTGGAAACATGAATAAATTGAAATTAATATTGTAAACAGGGCAAGTATCAGAGGTGAAAAGGGGCACTCACCGAAGACGAATAATGACAATAATGAGAATGAAAAAGAGGCACTAATTATATATAAACTATTTATTCTTCTATATTCACCTCATCATCTGATATCCCTTAATTCTACAGTTCATAACTATGTAGATATACATCAAAGTACTTTAACAGGATACATGTCATGATACCATACCAGGCAAATATTATTGTTATTTCAATATTCTGAAACCACTTAGGATATTAAAAAATAAGGAATAATGATAAGGCTTTCATAAAATGCATTGCGTATGTGTAAGTAAATAATCATAAGCATGTAGAGGTGTCGTGGACGAGTGGATATGTCACCGGACTGTGGATCACAAGGTTCGCGGTTCAAGTCCCACCGCGGCACTAATGGCCTTTGGCAAGACATTGATCTACATTTGCCACTCTCCACCCAGGTGTTAAATGGGTACCCGGTAGGATGCGAAAGCTAATGTGGTTAGATTAGCAAGTGTGCGCTCGTAAAAAAGACGCCTGGCTGGAATGCTCCCCAGGGAGTGGAGAATGTGCATACATTGTGTGCGGGTAAGCCTGAATCCTATGACCGGGGTAATAATATATATATCTGTAAAGCGCTTTGAGAGGGCCTTCGGTCTTGAAAAGCGCTATATAAGAACTAGCTATTATTATTATAGGCAAATATATAACAAATTGTAGAACGTTATTGTGATTCGTTTTTTTGTTCTATGTGCATTGTAGTTGTAAAATTATTGTACCTTGTAACAAAGCCAATGGAAACAGAATTTCTATGTATTACCATGGATCAATAAAGAAATGAAGTAAAGGAAAAAGGGTATTTTATAAAGTGGTGAAAATTTGCACTTTTTGAGGAGGGGAAGGGGCTCTTATCAAAAAAAGAAATGGGTCACTTATCACAAGGTTAGGGGACCCTTATTAGAAAAAGGGGCACTTATCAAATTAAAAGGGGCACCTTTTAGATTTGAAAAGGGGCAATCATAATAGGTAAAGGGGTATTTATCAGAAGTAGTAAGGGTCACTTCTTGTACTTGAAAATGGTCACTCACCTGAAGTAAATAGGGGCACTTATGAGAATGAAAAAGGGCACTTGTTGAATGAAAAGGGGCAGCCATCAGATTTTAAAAGGGCATTTATCAGAGGTGAAAAGGGGCATTTATGAGAAGGGGAAGGTGCTTTTATTAAAAAGAAAAGGGCACTCATCACAAGGGGAAAATGCGCTTATTAGAAAGAAAAATGGATACTTATCTTAGGTGAAAAGGGGCATTAATGGAAACAGTGGAGGGGCTCAAAATATTTTTAAAAAGGGGCGGGGGCACTCATCAAAAAGAAAAGGGCACTTAATAGAAAGGAAAAGGGGCACGTTTCATAGGGGGAATTATAAGGGGAATTATCAAAGCATTTAATCTGGCACTAATTAAAAAGTGGGGAGATAGCGGCCCTGGGATGATTTGTTTTCTGCGTAGGATGGCAAGTGAAAATTCATGATTGCGTATAAATGCAACCTAGCCAATCTTCGTGTGCAGTAATTCATTCATTTATCACCAGAATGTTCAGATGTTCAAGCCACGGATGCTAGAGCACCAGGGTTTTTAAAAGGTGCTGTCAAAATATCACCATATGTGCATGCGTTACTTTAATCTTAAGTCGTCCGAGAGTTGATTCCGTTTCATGATTCAATCCATCATTTTTTTTAAAATGATCCAATGATACAAGTATCTAAGCTTTCGCGGGACCGTGTTTTAATCCACAGGATAACCTAAAATGATTTTGACTAACTATCTAAGATATCTTCGCTCAGTCATGTCTATTGCACCGTTTCACATGCGTAAGGTGATAATGTACTTGTCTCAAATAGCCGCACATTAAAACCCAGAGATTTACTAACCTCGAAGACTCAGTAAATGCAAGAGAGAACACAAGTCTGTTGATAACCTCCAAAGATATTGACAGAAAACTTTCATTTAAAACAAGAAGATAGCTTCTCCATTACACTTTGTCCATGTTGAATAACTCAATGACAAGGTTAACGTTAAACAGGGGAAGCGAGAGAAGCCAAGATTGTGTCCTCATGACTGGGAGAACATCTAACCCTGTGGTTGTAAATGAGACTTTTCTAAAGTAAGTTGATTAGTAAAATTAGATGATTCCATAAATAACACACTACAAGTTAACATAATTGTGTTACCCATTTTAAGACCATCAACAAATTGAGCAGGTAAAATGGCCCAACTGCTATTTCATTGATGAAAACGTTGGGCTTTTCGATACTACAGTGAGTCTTTCCCGGCAGAGATCGAGTTGGGTACGTGTATATACGAACCCTAATGATTCCCCGGACTATTTAAAATCTTGAATTCAATAAATGCTATTACCAGATTAAAGTTTAGTATCAACAGGTTTGTATGAATGGCCAATTGAAATCGTAATTGTAGTGCATGGTGGAGGGTGTGGTCCGCGTCTCATTCATTGTGGTAGCTCGGCACAGTAGAGAGTCCTTAAACGCATCACGATATCTCGTACTCATTCCGATATACTTGGTTAAGTCCAGAATCTGGCAGATTTAATTTTGATCTCCACCACACCCGTACCAACGCAAATATTTATATATTCAAATATTAATATGCAGGGCAGCGTGGCAAGGTTAGGTTTAAAAAAGACGCACCCCTAGCAAAGAGTGCCGGCTTAATTGTCTCAGCACTCCGCCCTCTACATGTTTAGGACAGGGTAATTTCCTAACCCCTTACATCCTTCCCCACTTAAAACGTGACCGACGGAACATTATTCAAGCCATCAACTACCAACAAACGTATAACTTATAAATAAACTTGCCACTAGTATAGCACGTGGCGACACAAAAGCTATTGTTACTGCACCTTTACCTCTATCTTTCCACTACATAGCAAGGATGTCCCCTTTAAGTGCCATTTTGCAAGCTCGTAAAACACAGTATACACTATACAAACATAATATACAATATAAATACATCCAAACATGGCTTAGCGTAATGCTCCTAATGTCGAGACTTCAAACCCAGTATAAATCGTCCTATCACAAATGTTAGTTATCTTCAAATCTAAAACTGAAATAGGTATGCACCAGGGGCGTACGCAGGGGGGGGGGGTGTTTTGGGGGTTCAAACCCCCCCCTTTGGTATTTTAATGTATGTAAACCCCCCTAAAAAAAACCTAAAACCCCCCCCCCCCCCTTTGGGTTTTTTAAATTATACCCACGGCTAACCTAAATAAGGTGACCTTACCCCCCCCCCCCCCCATACGTAAAAAATGTCAAATTTTGAAATTTTGAGACCAAAAAAAAAAAAAAAAGTGTCCGCTTACCCCCCCCCCCCCCCCCCCCCCCCCCCCCCCCCCCCCCCCCCCCACTGAGCGACTTTTCTGCCGGCTGAGTCGTTGCGATTTTTTTTGGCCTCCAAAAAAAAAAAAAAAAAAAAATTTTCGGTTACCCCCCCCCCCCCCCCCGCCCCCCCCCCCCCCCCCCCCACTGAGCGACTTTTCGGCCGGCGCGATTTTCAAATTTTCGGGAGCAAAATATTTTAAAACCCCCCCCTTGAAAAAATCCTGCGTACGCCCCTGCGTGCAGGTCAAGGCCTTGTTGCCAGCCGCATCAACGGCATCGTAAGCTATCGAAGTTATGCATCCTAGAAACGTGCTACCTGAGGCTGGGCCCGAGGTTCTCGTCGAAGTAATGGTCTGACCAGTAGTGTCGGACGCACGAGGCTCGGTCCACCGAACGACCGCCGATGTCTTTAGGTCTTGAGCGTAAACCGTTTGTAAAGCTGGACATTCTACGAACGTTGGGGGCGTGACATCTGAAAGAGTGATGGCCAGAAATACCGTTATGGTGTGTGTAGTATAGGCTTGTTACCCACGAAGCATTATTAGACTGCCGTAGGTCGGCATGAGTGAGTTGCGCAGTCTTTGACGCGCCATGTGATGTGATGGGGGTCAGGCGCGTACGCAGGATTTTTTCAAGGGGGGGGTTTTAACATTTATAAATCGGTCCGAAAATTTCGCAACGACTCAGCCAGCCGCTGAATAAGCGGGGGGGGGGGGGGGGGGGGGGGGGGGGGGGGGGGGGGGGGGGGGTAAGAGGACACTTTTTTTTTTTTTTTTTTCTCGAAATTTGGAAATTTGACATTTTGCTCCGTTGGGGGGGGGGTAAGGTCACCTTTTTTAGGTCGGCCATGGGAATAATTTTTTTTTTTTTTTTTAGTTGTCTGGGGGGTATTTATCTGGGGGTGGATGTTCAGGGGTAGGTGTCCGGATACGGTGATGGGGAGATCGTGCCAAGAAAATAGTTGGAAAATGCAAAGTTTACATTACTATGTGGTCATTTAGTGGCTAATGGGTTGATTCGCTTATAATAAGAATAATAATAATAATAATAATAATAATAATAATAACGTTTTATTTATCCAGGGTAGCCACTTCAGTTATGAAACTGCTCTTCCAGCGGGCCCTGCATAACATAATATGTTACTACTACCCTTCTCCAATCTAATATGCTGAGCGCCTAGCTAGAAGGCAGAAGGTCCCATTTTTATAAGTCTTTGGTATGGCTCGGCCGGGGTTCGAACCCACGACCTCCCGTTCATGAGGCGGGCGCTCTAACCACTGAACCACCATGCCTGGTTTAATGAGCGCAGACTTCCTTTTAAGGCACTACCAGTGCCTTTAAAGGATGTCACACGTAGCAGTCCACTATGTCGACGTGCAAATCTAAAAGTCCTTAATAACGCAATGGAGACAACGCTTCATGTGCAATCAACCTAAGTTAACTATTGCAGATCTATCTTTTTGAAGAGTAATCAACATATCATTTATTCATCAATTCTGGAATTTATCGATGACGGAATACGCTTTACTCTACAAACAGGCGTGTAGGCATAATAATAATAATGATAATAGTGGCAATAACAATTGTGGGTTCTTCTATAGCGCTCATGTCTGTCAGACTTGACACTCCTTGCCCTCCACAATTTGTTTACTCCGGCTTCAGCAAGGTTGTCAGGATACCTCAAGCCTCTAATACAGTTATTCCGGCCTGGTATCCATTTACAAATTTACAGTATGTCAATAACGCGAAACACTTTTAAGTAGGCCCTTAAGTTTAAATGCAAATATAGCATGTCGCCAATGGAACCATATAAAGATGGAATTTACTCGATCCAGCTGTGAAGAAAAATAAAACTACCTTAATAATACATAGAAAATCCATCGTTTTCAAATATTTGAACAAGTTGAGTACTGAATTTTCTCATTCCCGGGAACCCCAACTGGTTCCAGGAGACAATGGGTTACACCAGTCATTGTACACGCACATGACTGGAAGTGTGTTGATTCTGGGACATGTCAACATTGTCAAGCAATGCACACGGACCTTGGTGGGTAAAGTTTGTTTTTCTCACGAATGTGCCGCACTCATATCCAAGGTCTCATATTATGTCCAATAACCACGTACACAATACTTCTTTGTAAATTTGTATTTGTTTTTTTACATTGCTTGTAGTGTCATTAAATATATTTCAATCATAGAATTTTTGACAGCACTTCCTCTTTCTCTTTCAAACATATGCTATGATTCCTGATATCCTCTACTTTTTTTCTAAAAACTTCCTTGTGAAAACCATACTTATACTTTATATTCATAAATTTGAACGTGAAACATTTTTGCTTAGAAGGATGGCAGATATGTAATTGTACATACCGCTCCCTTATTTTTTTTCTTTTCTCATTATTTCTTTGAATAAAACCACTATTCTTTTATTGTTCAGAGTGTCATTTTAAGAATATTAACAGTAAATTATGTGCATATCAATTATCAAAAAACATGTTAAATTCACGATTTCTTTTGGTAAACTGGAATCGCTATGGGCCTCTCATTTTAATTAGTGACAGAACTATTCCTGTCGAGTAAAACCATAAAATGGATATATAAACACAGAAATTTAGATAAATATGTTATGGCTTATGGTTACTGTTATGTTATACGTAAAATTGACAATTCATTTGCACATATGTATATACATTATACAATATACTTAGATTTAAACGTTAAATAAAGTATAATTCAATTCAATTCAATTTCGGTTTTATTACAAATATACCGTATGAAATGCATTAAAAACAGTAGATTTAAAAATTCAGTAATTAGTTAGAGTACATCGCTCACATTGTTTCATATAAAAATGCATTAAAACTGTTGATTTAAAAAAATTCATTAATAACTTGAAGTACGAAAAGAAAACTAATGCATTAGGGGGTAAGGGCTATAACCTAAGAAAAGCTAGAGAGGTTAATATACGGAGGGGTGGATTAGGGATATAATACTCTCACAGTTATTTCCTGTATTTTTTCAATCATAACAAAGTCTCTTATCATTTTTGTTATAAAAACATATTAACAAAGTAATTCGTAATCAATAATTCTCACAATGCATGTGATCAAAATATAACACAGTCATTTATTTCATGAATGCCCAAAACGAGAACAAGGGATGGCATTTTTTCAGAACAAAACTGAATATTTTTACAAATTTCGATTTTCTTATTTCTCAATGTGTAATTATACAGAATTGAAGCTATGAGTCGTTTGCCTTTATTTAAACACTACATCTACCCCAACCCTCCCCTCACTTCCCTTTCTATGAATCTTCGAACCTTGAATTTTACATGTTTGAATTGATCCTCTTTAATCTGGTTTCTCACAAATTTGATTGATATAGTGTACTTACCTTGACAATTGGCTGTAGTTCCAGACCATCCTGAGGACGTACATGTCCTTTGAGAGCTACCTGATGTACGTGTGTAACCGGTATGACAGGTGTACGTACAGACGCTGGCAAAGAAGCTCGAATCAGTACAAGAGATCAAACAGTTGGGAGGACTGGTCAGAGTTGGCGAACAAGTGATTCCTTGAATTATAACAAAAGATCATCAAGAAACAAAAAATTTAATAACCGTTTCACATCGGAGTTGTAGATATTTTGCAATTTTTGTCTAAAGGAGAAGAGATCGGATGGTACTACTTAATTAATATAGACATTTTGTAACACCTTAGTCTTCTTACAGAAGAATTTATATTTGTCAACATCGTGCACAACCTACTCGGCTGATAATCTACCTAAAAGCCCTGAAAGTCTACCTAAATAGGGAAATTCGAATTGTTGACCCACTGTCCGACGATCCTTTGGTCGTAAACATTTTATCTAGACTGCAGGCAAGCCCATCAGATGGGAGTATGTCGTATGGTGGGCTTCCGACCTTGTGAACATCCTATTTACTGGAGGACAATTGTTTTTATTGTAACCTACCCTTTGACATAATCGTTAAATTTCAAAATGTTGACAAATTCATTTTGTGTTTTTGTTAAATGTGATAACTGCACATACATGTTAAGGTCTTTCATCTAAACATTCTAGAGTTCAAGCTTTTGAAACGAAGCAGACTTTGCCTTACTGGTGCACGATACTGTTGAGCCTGACCATGAACCCGAGTTGCCAGACCGTCCGCAGGTCGTTGATGTAGAACCGCTCAGAAGATAACCCGTGTTGCATGAGCTTTGACAGACCGAACCAACGGATCTTCCATTCGTGCAACTCACAATACCATTGGTGGGTCGGCTGAGGGTTCCACACCGTATGACTGCGGAAAAGCAGGTGAAAGGTTTATGAGCCAAACCTGGCAGAAAATCTATATGAATATTCTCCATTAATCAAAGAAAGATTAATTGGAGGTGAAGATATGATAGTTGGACCAGTGCTTCGAAATACGTCTTCACTAAAAAAGAATCAAATATGTTTATTTCAAATCCTAAGTATACGATTTATATGGATTGAAAGTCAAATACCATGTTATCTATAATTGATTAACTAGTTTTGGCTTTAATCGCACAGTTTTCGACAAGACACAATTGGTAGGCGAGAATGAAAGACATTCTATTGGATTTATTTTATCCAATAGATTGGTCCTGAGCGATAACGTATTTCGTTCCGCGGGGAGGTGAATCTTACTCAATGAAAGTTTCATATTGGATGTTTTATCATCTGGTGGAAGACGTGCGATAAACTCCAATAATATGCGGTATTATTTCACTTTTCACTTGATTCCAAAATGTTTATAAGGTCATCCCTGTCCAACCTTACCGTTTGGTCAATGAACTTCACTATAATTAAATTACAATAAAGATGTGACACTAAGTCCTAGGTCCTCGGTGTGCATATGAACATAACTGCTTAACCACAATAGGCCGGGTGTAATTACGAAAGAAATAAAATTTTACGAACGTAACAAAAGAGCTCAACAAAGACAAAACAAACGTGCATATTATAGCAACTAACTACTGCATTTCTCCTTCGTATAACCGATAATATCATACCATTATACGATATTACTACCAATCTTCCTTATCAGGAAATTACAGAATCAATATCATCATTCCAAAAAAGTTTCCTTTTATATGCATAGTTTATATGATAGCATAATTTGTTTTACAATGATTGCCCAGTTCTAAAAATGACATTAAATTTTGTACTTTATACAACTATCATAATCAGCTACGAAATAAAAGGGTACCCATACCCACAACTGTAAAGCTGAATGAACATGTTCGAGCATTACCTGACGTATCAACAGCCCTGTATGTATTGTGTGAGACCCCTCGCTGAATTGGGAGCCTGGTGCTGCTCCGGCAGTACGTCTGTTTTGAAAGAGCATGTAGATACATTATGGTCAATATGGTGAATGGGCGATCAATGCAACCTCTATAATTATAAAAATCCCTCAAGGGAAACGAGAAAGGATGTATATGTTTTAAGGCATGTGGTTTCTATGTTAAGGTTTCTTCAAGACATGTTACAATGAAAAAGAAATGCGTTTTAAGGGAAACAGCACATGTGGTCTTAATAGACAGATGCTTTTTCTAAACCGATGGTTGCTGATTAAGATTTTCACTGCAATTTGTATGTGTGTATTTTTCACGAACCGCTCCTACCCTGCAAGATATTATGTGCATTCTTAGCAGCTATATACATTAATTAATCAATGAATAAAGAAATCAATCAATCACACATTCGATTCGCCAGTTCATCAATAACTAAGTATCAAAAGATATGACATTTATGGTTCTCACGTAACGCTACATGAAGATCTTGAATCGGAGCAGGTTGGTTTTGTCCATGTCACCCTGGCTGTAGATGTAGTTGTGTATTGATTACCAAGAGAAGAAGGACACCCATTCAGTGTTGGAGGAGTAGTATCTATTAAAGATGGGAAAATGTCAAATTGTCTACGGCATTCAATATTGGCTCTCGTTTATAAAACGTTCATGTTCCATTTTTTTTTTTAAAGACAGAAATAAGAACTTCTGCATATTGTTTAACAGAATGACTATAATATACCTGCCAAATCAGTTCTTTGAAGACAATTGTTACACCAGAAGTTTTGTTTTAGTTGCAGGGTAAAATACCTGCATAACAGCTTTATTTATTTTACTGTATTATCAAAAGACGCCAAATCACATTTTCTAGATCAATTAAAGACATTAATACATTAATAATTAAATGAACAAATGTAATTCATTGTGCTTATTATCATTAAATGTGTTGAAGCATGGACTCTCTGTGGTTTAAAGTAAATTTGATTTGTTGCCCAGTTCTCATTTCTTTGCATAAATGAAATTTAAATCACTAATTCACTGTAGGATGACTGTTAGTCGCGTTCTTTTTAATGGAAGCCCTAAATAGTTCAGTTGCCAGACCGTGTTTGTATTAGCATGATAACCAATTATACCTAGAGTAACCAGAGGGTTACGGTGATCAACTTCATTTTCCACCTCTCAGGCACAAGGGGACGTCAAATACTCAATCATAGTATAGCGAATGCTCTCCAGACCCATGTGTATGAAATGTTAGGGGTAATTATGATTGCAGGACCTGCAGCCTAGGAAAAGCAATTTCAATACTGATGAGGCCCCTAGGTAAATGAATGTATGAGACCAAATCATTATCATTGAGCGCGTTTATCTAGGCTTGCCACTAGATATGTACATATCGTACCCCACTATCGATCCCCACTATCGTACCCCACTATACGATCGTGATTTGCGGGATGTCGCGTTTATCGACCCTTCACGATTCAAAATAAAGGCCTTGTGTCTGCCCAGCTGTTTTGACCCGGGAAGCAGACAGTTTCTCGGAGGTCAACTTCACACGTATGCTTGTACACAATACCTGGGTGGTCCTATTTGTATGTGAGGTTCAAAACAGCTTTGCGTTTATCGATCTCTCAGAAACGTGATTATGGCTGTATGTCACATTCAAAACGCACCTTTTTGCGTCTTTAGATATGCCCATATCTAAAGACGTTTGAAAAAGGCTTTGCGTTTATCTACTTCTAAATTTGCCTGAAAGACGTTTGAGAAACCTGATTCTAGCCAAAAATTTGCTAGATAAACGCAACCATAGTCAGCAGCAACCACGTTGGATTAATTCACGTATGTTAACCCAAATAAACACACACCCACATCCGCTAAATGCGCAAACACACCCACGCACACGGGCTCGCGCATGTACTGCTATTCTTTTTTGAACAACTTTAACCGCTCGACTTAAAGTGAACAACTCACTCATGACAAGGCCATTTAATGTGACATACCTGGTGGTGGAGGTGGTGGTGGAGACCGTCTGCGTCGACGCCAGGCATCTACATGTATATCACAGACAAGAAAAAGAAACATCTAATATGTAGAATTGTCTATGTAAACGTTTACCTTTTTACCGTATGTTGGTGTATAATTGGTACTTTGGTGATTTTGTTACTACGTTTTGGTAATCAGGTGTCAACAGATAATTGTTAATAGCTGCTCACATCAGCAGTCCCTGTACGGAGAGTCCCAAATAAACCAATCAAATTGGTTTGCTGCACATCACATGATGTTCACTAATCTATTCAACAATAAAAAGTACTTTTATTAACTCTTTACATGTAACGTAAGCAATTCACGGAGGACAAAATGTAAGTATGTGGAATAGTAACACTTGCATAAAGTTAGGTTGCATCGGATGGAACGCACAAAGCATCACCATGTATTCCACTAAGATATTTAAGCTTGAGGTTACGGTAAAATCAAAGAGTGGTGTTATCAGGCTCTTGGAACTAAAGGAACTTCTAAAAAAATGTTAGTCCGAACATGCCGAAAGGTAAGATAAATATAGAGGGAAGGCTTGCAAGTCATCTTACTTTTTCGCTACCAATAATATCAAGCTTATAACATCTGTCAAAACTTTTTCTTGTATTAAGTTCTTTTGGACTCATGCTAGAATATTTATATATAATGCTATCGAGGCATACCATATTAAAAGAAACAGCATAATGTGTTGTGTAAACTTATAAAGAGTTCAAAATTCCTATTGTGAATTATAGGTTTCAACAGTAGTTCAAAGCTATTTTCAATAATATAATAACCCCAATTACGCAGTTTAATTGCTATACTTGGTAATATCTTCACATTTCGTTAACTTTAAATTATTCACACTGTCCTACACACAAAAGAACGGAACTAAGTATGGTGAGTAAAAATCGTAGCTCACTCTTTCAGTCGAGAGAATATATCTAATAAATGCATTATTTCACACATTTGGTGAATACACCACCTTTTTCTTAGTGAAATTTAATGATATTTAAAACGAGTATGTGACCCGATTATTTTCTCGATGAGTCTTTTTACTCATTAAAGTACATGTAAATTAATATTGGATGAGTATTCTCCGACTTTAGTGACCGAATGAGTAAAAATATTCACAAGTGTGTAGAGTGGCTTTTTGCTTCCTAATATGTCAAAGACTCTTTATTCGTTGGATGAGTAAAAAAAACAAGAAACCTCAGTCTCTTCGAAGCTTTACTCGTCTTAGGAGCTATCTTACTCTTTGCATGCGTGTAAATATTTCGTTGATGAATATTCGTACGCGTTCGTGATCGTACGTACGTACCCGATTGTCACGTTTTTAGCAGCCGACGAGCCACAGAATAAGTGTAAGTAGATTTGATTTTTCTTAATTTTGAATCAGTTAGTAGTCAGGGGATCCCTTATTCAGACTTTTTCTAAAACAAGTTAAGGCTACCGATTAGATATAGAATCTAGATCTAGTGCTGAAATTTGAAGCTCTTCTTGTGCACAACCGAAGTGTATGGAGTGCATGGCGAAGGACTTCCATTTTTACAGTGACAAACATACAAACTTTCTTCAATTTTTCTTAGTGCGAAACACTAGGACTTCGTCGCACAGAATCTGTCGAAATCTCCACAATTGGACGTTATTCGACTTATATTCGGTCATACATTTGTTGATTGAACCTAGGTCTTTATTACTACACGTCGATTTTGTACTTTTGCTTTTTAGTAGATCCCCCACTTTATAGATTGATTTATATGAGTGTATTCTCTGTTATAACTATTATCATGTACATTATGTTTTCTATATTGTATGTTTAGTTATAATAATTACCATTGTTCATTATGTTCAATTATGTTATTTTTGATAAAGTGAAATAAAATAAACTTGAAACTTGAAACTTGAAACTTTTTAATCGTATTTCTCGCCATGGAAATACATGGTTTTGATGCTACCGTGACCGGCACCACTGACGGCACCACTGCCGAGAGCTCCGGCGCGGCCGGACGGACCAGCGGCAGAAAAGGGCCGTAACTGAGTAATTGAAGCATTACTCACTACTTGAGTTGGAGCGATTTACTCACAACATTAGGCTAAATAACTCAATAATTAAAATACTCATTTGCCATGTCACTATAATGTCAAATCAACAAAACTCATTCCTGTGCGTTATTATTCTCAATTTAATGAGTTAATGTATTCAGTTAAGTGTGTCACTATAGTGTAAAAGTTTATTTGCCTATTTGAGTAAGATTACCCAAATATTTCTTTGTGTGTACATCTAATATGCCTGGTGCATTACAGTGGTTCTTGTCAAGGGCGTAGAAGGGTTGGTTTCAGGGGCGTACGCAGGGGGGGGGGGGTGTTTTGGGGGTTCAAACACCCCCCTTTGGTATTTTAATGTATGTAAACCCCCCTAAAAAAACCTAAAACCCCCCCTTTGGCTTTTTGTTTATTTATTTATTTTTATTAAAAAAAAAAAAAAAAAAAAAAAAAAAAAAATTATACCCACGGCTAACCTAAATAAGGTGACCTTACCCCCCCCCCCATACGTAAAATAGTGTCAAATTTTGAAATTTTGAGACCAAAAAAAAAAAAAGTGTCCAAGTCCCGCTTACCCCCCCCCCCCCCCCCCCCCCCCCCCCCCCCCCCCCCCCCCCCCCCCCCCCCCCCCCCCCCCCACTGAGCGACTTTTCTGCCGGCTGAGTCGTTGCGATTTTTTTTGGCCTTCAAAAAAAAAAAAAAAAATTGTCCGCTTAGCGTAATGCTCCTAATGTCGAGACTTCAAACCCAGTATAAATCGTCCTATCACAAAATGTTAGGTATGCACTGAACATGTTATATCGCTATTAAATTCACAGAAAATGTCTACAAATCGGCTGAATACAAATTAGGAACATCAGCGCTTCTTAATTTAACCTCAATAAAAATGAATTGGGGGAACGGATCCATACCAGCAAAATGACTAAAATTCAATCAGGAGGTCTTGCTATCGCCCTATAGCAGTGCGTAGTTCTGACTAATGTTGCTGGACATAAGACTTGATGTTTCTCTGACACCCTGGTTGTCCTTCCCCACTTAGGACCAGACCATGTGGAAACCTTCCATTTCTCCCGAACACCAAGTAGAAGGGTTCGACACCAGTACCCGCATGGACAATGTTGTTGTAGGCATATACCGAAGAGGGAAGGTAACGCTTCCAACATCGCTTCTTGCTCTCAGGCAGAGATCCCAGCATAATATGTTGTGCAGAGTGCGATTCAGGCGTCCACACTGGCCATGAGCTGAACACACTTCGCGATGTTTCTCCAGAAGACCCTCTACTGTAGATCAGAGCGTCCTCCAAGAGACAAACTCGTTCAGTCCACATCCACCGGATTCTCATTATTCTTGACTGACAGTTCATCTTGCTCTATACCTCTCGCACGACTGATGCATTGCCGTAAAGGGCATCCAGTTGGACACCCTTTGGGATCTCATCTTTCTTATCGCAGAGCACAATGGGGAATCGACATTTCTCTATCCGAACAAAACATGGCTGGATATCTATTCCTACCGGTAGGGCGCTTCATTTTTCGGGCTCTATAGAAGCACTTCAAATGGCCCCTTACTCGTTCCAGTTGTACTTTGTGCTTCAAGCACCACTGTCTGACCTGCCGATATCACAACACTTAATTCCCTCCTGTCTGAGACGGGCTGTTCCAATGGCATCCCTCGCTTGGCTCAACTTGATACGGTTGTCGACTGCTTTGAAAGCCTTCTGCCGGGCTGTATTAGGATCCGGCCTCTGCAAGTAGTCTTGCCCTTTTTTTATTAGATGCTCCCAGTATTCCTGCAGTATTTTCATGCCTAAACTCCCCGATGCGATCATGTGGCTATGTTCGCTGGCTGTAATGTCTCTGGTCACAAGAAAAACTCTACTAGGAACCAGGCGGCCAAGCGCTTCCACATCGGTTTCGAAGTATCCCACATGTGGTATTGCATCTCTGCTTGCCGACAACACAGTGAAGGAGGTAGGAATCTCCTCTATCCTAAAACCAGCATGCCTCATCGTTAAAAACGCCTCGTCTACTGTTTTCACCTGGGACTCCGGGTCCAGCAGGCAGGGAACTATAACTCCCCCAAACTTCACTTCACCAGAGTAACACTCTCAACAGCCCAGGAGAGAAAATTGTCTGCCACTTCGTCCCCAGTTTGCAGCCTGCACCTCTGATAGTTGCCCTATTAAAGGAGCCTGTTCTTACCGTAAATCAGGTTGTTCATGTGCATTGAAACGTGATGTAGGCGATGGTGTTCCATTCTGCAGGAGTCGAAGATGATGGGGCAATTGGTAGTCCTGGTAGTGGCGTCCGGCGTAGGCAAATGTACTGGTACAGAAAAGGGTCCGGTCTGTTGTACCCAGCCAAGTTGCCAGGTGGATGTCGAGAATATGGTTGCCCGGGATGTGACGCCCACCCATCGGGTTGGGAAAAGGGTAGCGCGCAGATGGTCGCCCTCTTGGTGCCCAACGTCTCTCCCTTCTACCACGTCTATACCGATCTGTATACTGGGGGGCCTGTCCCCTGTCTTGACGTGCACTGTCCTTGGACACGAGCATAATGTCCCCGTCCGCTACAATAATACTGAAGCATTGTACATTCTCTGCATTGCGAGGCAAGGGTGGTTTCATCGATGTTGCTAGGTTGCTAACTGCTCCGACGACTCGATCGGTCAGTTCCTTTACTGCTCTCACCATCTCTTCTACACCTGGCTGGTTTGTCGGTGTTTGTAGCGGTGGCTGGAGGGCCGTCTGGAACACTGTTCCTGTGGAAGTCTTGTCGCTGTTCCTTCCTGATGGAAACCTCCCTGAATTCAAAACTTGATCGACTCCCAAATTCTCAATATCATCATTATCAAGATAATAAATTATATTTCCATAAAATTAATACCCTTCAACCACATTTATTCACTTTAGTTCACTTAGTTCCTGAAGAGAGTTTTTAAAGTGAGTTCTTGAAGCAATGTTCTTTCATCACCTTGCCATGCACATCGCCTTCGTTCTATCACGCATTGCTTAATTATGTTCAATGTGTCCGCGCATAACTATAATTAATCAATCTATGACAATTAAAAGGAACGGTCAATATTCTGTTTAAAAATAGAAAAATGCAAGAGCGCACTTGCAGGTCATAATGGAACCCAATATCTTTCCATTATGAGGCAATCGCTTATCCACAAGACCACTTTGCCTCACTGCTCCTCGATCGCTACTTCGCTTCTTTTCGTTTTACTTTCTGTTATCAGTGGCTTTAGAGAATGTAGACTTACCCTTTGTAGGTGCCCTTTTTTCTTTTTCCAGAAAGTGCCCTTTTCGTTGTAAACACACCAAACACGTCCTCAATACACTACACGTATATTCAAATTCAAATTCACAGTTTATTCAACACTCTTCATAAAACATTTAAAACATACAAATACAGAATGGAGTTATAAAAAAAACAAGACAGTGATATCAAATACAATGGCAATTAATAAGAGCATTTGGGATAGGCAGAAAGGAAGGATTCCTTATATAAAAGCCTACCCCTAAAACACACATACATGAAAACGAGAACAAAAGAACAGAACAAAAAACAAAGAACATACTTAAACTTACTATCATGCACGATCAGAGTAAAAAAAAGAGTCAAAATGTGCCTATGCTATTAATACTGATTATTATACTTATTCAACAGAAATTGTTTATATTTAATTTTAAAAAGATTGAGAGTTTAGCATTTTTTAATTTCCTGCGGTATACTATTCCATATTAATGGTCCTTTAAAAAATAGTGAATTTTTCATACAAGTCGTTCTAATCTTGGGGAGGTGATAATTTAGGGCATTTCTAGTATTAAAATTATGCACATCACAATTCAAGTTAAAACATGTTGATAAAAAAAGTAGGCGAATTGCCATTAAAACATGAAAACATGAAAACTGCAATATAAAAATTATGCATATCGATTACATTTAAAATTCTAAGTTTACAAAATAAAGGATTACAGTGAGCATAATATTGGAATGAGTTATAATGCGTATTGCTTTCTTTTGAAGCTTAAGTAACCTTAACATATCATTTTTATTAAAATTTGCCCATGCAACTATACAGTAATTGAAATATGGTGTTATTAAAGTATGATACAACATTTTCAGAATGTTTAAGGGATGAACTTTATATAAAATACCGATGTTTTTTGCTATTTTATTACACACCACATTTATATGCTCATGCCACTTCAGTTATGATTAATTACAATACCTAAAAACTTAAGATTATCTACACGTTCAAAATTATGATCATTTACTCGTAAATGAATGTTGTTAAAATCAATATTTCTATTTGTAAAAACAATAAACTTAGTTTTATCATAATTTAAAACCAATTTATTATATAAAAACCAATTAGAAAGTTTCAACATTTCTTGCTTAAAAACATTTTGTAAAACCTGGACATCAGAATGAGACATAAAAACACTTGTATCATCAGCAAATAAAATAAACTTCAGTTTATCAGAAATATTGCACATGTCATTAACATAAATAATAAATAAAAGAGGTCCAAAGATGGATACAGTTAATGCACATGTGGGCAAACTTTGTTGTTTTTGTGGGAATCAAATCAATTACTTTGGGTTGCTTTAACTTTTCACTGAAAAGAGATATAAACCTCTCCTATGCACATGATATTGTCCATGTACATGGGCAAATTCCTGGAAAGTAACGAAAAATGGCCCATCTCCAATTTTGATGGAAAACAACGTTTTGCTTTTATTTAATTCAATATTTCGAAGAAAAAAAAAATCACAAAAATCATTTTTTTACTTAAATTTTTGATGTTAATTAATCCCAATTCCTATGATATTTTTTATCAAAATATAGATAATTTAATTTTCTTTCATCAAGGTTCCCTTAAAATATTATTCACAAAATACCTTTTTTCGTCAAAATGGCCTCTGTTTTGGACGCCCCCTCCAATTTACGGGTGTTCGCTACAAATTTAAGAAAAACACCTCTGATATATTGTGTATTATGATAAAATCTTTCGAAGGAACAAGGTGTACTTATGGTTTGTGTAGTAGTGGCAGGCAAACCCCTCTTTCTGACTTTGGCTCTCCGCTTATTCGTGATCTAAAAAGTTTTTAACTTCGAACTGTTCGTAATTTCACATCTGGTGTAAAGATTGTTACATTTATTTGCATGAATAAGATTTTTCTTCCTGATTACGTTCGCCAAAATCTCAATTACTTATACTAATAGAAATAAATAAGGCGACAGAGGATCACCTTGTTGAACCCCACGTTGGAATAGAAAGTATCCCGTGAATGACTCCCGTTCATAACTGACATATATTCACTTGTGTATATAAAACTTTGACCTATTTGCAAAACGACGTCCCCAATCGTTTCAAACTCTGAAAAAAATTAATACGAAAGAGAATGAATTCAATTCAATTCAATTCAAAATCATTTTATTCTTGAACATCAAATAAAACATTAGATTGCACATTCTTAAATAGTTACATTTGAACAAGAAAAGGTGGACAACAAAAAATATACACTTGAAAATAGGAAGCCTCCAGATTATTACATCGTGTGTACATGTCAGATGAAAACACATTGTATACAAAAATATAAATGACATATATTAAAAAACAAAATAGAATCATTATACACGCACATACGCACACACGCACACTCACACACACATCCACACACACACACCTACCATCACAGAGAGAATTAACACATTGCCGATCCATCGTACAGCTTCTCCTATGTAAGATCTTCCTGGACGAGCAAACTGCAGGTTGTGAATGTTCTTGTATCTATGTTCAACTGCTCTCCAGGTCTTCATTAGGGGCTTCTTTATAGCACCCATAATCACATAGTGGTCTTGAGCTTTCAATGGAGCCACTTGTTTCTCATGTCCATGTCTAGTCTGAAACCAAGATATTATATCTGTCATCTGTACCCCTAATGTCTGTAAGAGCATACCACAATATACATCGTCCCAGGGTATCGGTGCAGCCATCTTCTGAGAGGCACGATAGATATCATGGGCGACATCTCTGGAGACGATATACCCGTATCCTCGAGGAAAAGGAGACCATATCTTCTCCGAATAGAATTGATATGGAGTATACCACTTGCTCTGAGTATCTCGTTGAGGTTTCCAGCCAATTGCAGGCTCGGCTAACACAAACTTCGAACGAAACGTATTTGCTTCGAGATCGTTGACAAGGTTAACGATGTCCACAATGACATCGTCATCTGTTGACATTACATAATAACTATTGTTACAGAATGTGGACGCCCATTTGGCGGCCATGATGAGTTTAATGGTTAGATTGTAGTAGCTATCAATAAAGTCCTCTTGTAGAATATCTCCGTGAATATCAGCCTCACTTTGAAGCTGAGCTTGCAGGGTTGAATTATATTCCCCGGAGATTCCAGTAAGAAATACAATCATCGCAGAAACATTGTACTTAACCACTCCCTCGCCATATGTTTCTCTGATGATATTCCTCCGTTTTGCACTACTCACTTTTGTCTTTACGAGAATAAGCAATGTCCTGTTTTCTGATTTCTTGCATCCATTCTCTGGGTAGATGAGATAGCGATACTCATGCAGGTCTAATTTGGACTCCCATTGAACATTCTGTCTCCAACCAAGCAGTTTCTCTTTATCACTAGAATAGTTTGAATAGTTTGATAAGCGATGTTTTTTCTTGTTGTCTACTGATTTCCTTAAGTAAATGAGAAAGAGAAAGCTAGATGCAGAATACACTAAAAACAAGCACAAGAATATCTTCTTTATGGACGACATGTTGACGAGAGACTATATCCAAAAAGTCGAAGGCACGTATACTGGAGCACAGGTAGGCAACAATGAATGAAATATAGCCAGAGTCCAATGTTCAATACGGTTAATATTTAACACTTGATACCGAAATCAGTCCTTCCCATATCAGACAACAAAATATATGGAACAACACTATGATTCGTGGAAACAAAAATGTAATATTCATAAAGTCATGGTATGACAAAGGTACAATTAAATTTTCTTGACGAAAATGGTAATATTTTTACCTTCTTTCAATTTAGAAAAAACAAATATAAGTTTGAATACAATTTTGTAGAATTTTATTCTGTGAAAACGGCTATTCCCCATAATTGGAAAAATAATATCCTTAAATGTTCAGAGGCAGACCCAACAGCTCAAGAGGAACTGATTAAAAATATAATGAAGGTAGCGAAGATATGTCGCTATATTCATAATTTAAGTGTTCAACATGTTTTTAGTCCCCCTAAATCAATAGATCAATGGAATTCTCTGTTTAATATCCCAAACATAGACTGGGGTAAAAAAAAAATTAGTTCGTGTTAGGTCATGTTTATCTACACGGATCCGTTATTTTCAGTTTAAGATAATACATCGTATAGCTGGTGCTAATAAATATCTTAAATTATTAAATATTTCGCAGTCAGACCTATGTTCATTTTGTTATAGCTCCGTGGAATCTATAGAACATCTATTTTGGGATAGCCCAATCATTAGAACTTAAGGTTTATTGCGGATGTCCAAAATTTCATTTTTTAATTGGATAAGGTTACTTTGAATAAAAATAATTTCATATTTGGGTTTTATGGAAACGTTGGAGTTCAATTTTATTTAATTATTTTATATGCCAAATACTATGTATTTTCCAACAAATGCAAAAATAGCTTACTCTCACTAAATTCTTTTAAATACATGCTAAGATATTATCGTTCTCTTGAACAATACATTGATGTTAAAAATAACAAATTTGTATCATTTGATAATAGGTGGAAAAACATTGTGTTGCTTTAAAAAAGATATTTATCTTGTATAATCAGCTATATTCTTGTTGTTGATTGTATTGGTTATAATTATTATGTATGTAGTTTTGTTATGCCGTGTTTTGTAAAGTCGAAAGCAATATTGAATATAGATGATTTTATTGAAGAGGGACAAAAATATCAGGAAAGTAGGCAGGCCATGGCAACTGTTGCACCCTCTCTGTGTCAACGCACCCGTTGCCTTCCATTTGTGAGGTGGTCGAGATCTCGAGATCATTAGGGACTTTTAGATTTGCACGACGACAACGTGGATTGCTACGATCGACGTCCTTTTCAATGCACTGCCTTGAATGGACGTCACACATATCAGTCCACGCAAATCTAAAAGTCCCTAATGACAATCATGCAGGACAGACAGATCCTATGAACGAGACGCGTCTTTTTTTAACCTAACCTTGCCATCCTATCGCTGCATTATTGGCTCAATAGGAACCATTATGTCATGCACTGATGGTTTGTTTGTTCTTTTGTTTATTTTTTGTTAGTATACTTTTTGTTTTTGTTTGTCTTATTACATTATATTCCATTATGTTTTTGTTTGTCCAATGGATAATTATGCCGTATTTTGTTAGTCTGCATAAATCTTAACAATCCAATCACATCTCACTTACATGTACAACAAGTGAAACTTATAATTTCTTATATAGTTAGGACAATAAAGTGGTTTTTTCTCTCTTTTTTTCGTGTTTGTATTTATATTGTTCATGTCGTATTCTCTACTTTTCATGTATGATTGCCATATTGTATAATATTGTATTTATGTTTAGCACAGGCTAGGTTTAGATCATTCCTATTTATCGTTATACTTTTATATTGTTGTTTTGTTGTATTCTGTATTATTTGTATTATTAAGCTATGCTTGTATTCTTTATTATGTATCATTATCATGAAATGTACATGTGTTGTCCTCTCATACCCCCAGAAGGGGGTCGAATGAGTCAATAAATCCTATCTATTCTATTCATGATGCGCACGCACACAGAATTTATTTATCAAATATGAGATTTCATACAAAAATTACAAGTGCAAAGCTATTTTTACTTTAAAAGAATGACATTGCGAGAAAATCGGATGGCTTACCGTAAACGAATGACTACCCAGGTTATAACTTGTCTATAATAATCATTGCGACATACCATGGTTATTTAAAGTCCAGAATCTGGCCGATTTAATTTTGATCTCCACCACACCCGTACCAACGCAAATATTCATAATATTCAAATATTAATATGCAGGCAGCGTGGCAAGGTTAGGTTTAGCCAATAGAAACCAATAAGACAAATAGAACCCAATGGGACCAATAAAAACCAATAGGAGTAGTATAAACCGATACTAGGACCAATAGAAACCAATATGTTCAATAGAAACCAACAAATCTATGTATCTCATGCATATTTACGATTACTTTACACGTTTTCACAGAAAATACATTTATCATGATTTGTCAAACAAATTATGACAATGCACATCAATTTTGTGATTTGTATTTTCCTTCGGCAATTATTGACCAGTATATTACTTGTCTGATAATGTTACGATTAGATTCACGTTTTAACAATATATATGTTGATTAAATGATTACTATTAGGTAGGTTACAACTGGGAGAATTTATGTACAGGTCTGAAAATGGACTATTACCAAACTCACTTCAAAACTGGTTTAGATGCAACAGTGATGTACATTGTTATAACACCCGAAACTCCGAGAATTTGCATAGCCTTTATTACAGAACTGCTACTGGCCAAAGAAGTGTTAAGTATCAGGGTTGCCTTACATGGTCTACTTCAGATGACAGTTTCAAACAATCTGCATCATTACGACAATTTAAGTTGAAATATAAACAATATCTTTGCAATTCTAAATAGTCATATCAATTTAAAAATAATCATTATTATGTTTCAAATCGCAATTATGTTTTCATCGGGTCATTTAATCTAATTATAAACCAGACATTTGAAGGGAGAGTCCACCCTGAGGATGGGTTTACTACTCCGCCTTTACTTGGCCACACACATTCTCAGGGTGGACTTCCCCTTCATTGCTACCGGGCTAGACTCGATAAGCTTCGCTTTTTCTAGCCCCATCGACATTACTTACCTTTTTATGTTTTAATGTTGATTTTTGTTAACTGATGTAGATTTTCATTGTTTTTTATGCTTATGTATCTGTTTTTCATTTGCTCTATGTGTGAAATGTGCATGTACAGTGTATTCTGTTATTTTGTATATTTTTCTGGTTTTTAATGTGGAAAATAAATGAAATGAAATGAAAACTAACCAAGAAACAACATGCATGTTTATTATATATATGTGTACGAGCCTGTATCACTTAAAAGGTTAATCTTGATTTAGGCAGAAATAATCTTTTTAGTTTGGTCAGCCTTAAAACACAAGAACAACAAGAACAACAAGAACAACAACAATCACTTCAAATGATCTTTGTGATCACTGGCGTACTGGATGGGGGAACTTGGGGGGGGGGGGTGGTGCGCTAGCCCCCCATCCAAATAAAATTAAACCATGACTTATTTTCAATTCCATGTCAAGTGATTTAGAAATGTTCGTGATATCACATGATTTTCACAAAAATGCGCGTTTCTCCATTTCTGTTTTATTTATTTTGTATTTATTTTATTTCCAGCCAAGATGATAACATACAAAACATCACAAAGTTTACAAATGATATAACATAAACATAATGATACTTAGCACCAGCCATGCCTGAGGATAAACTAAAAGAATTTAAAATTTTTGTCTAGAGGCTCTCCACATTGGCTGGTGCATACATAAAACAAAATAAGGACAAAAGATAAGGTCAACATAATGCATAAATGAATTTGTAATTAAAACTTAACGGTAATATACATGTAGATCAAATACTGTTAGGATTATTATCAAAAAGAATTGAAAAAAGAGCTGTTCAAACTATGCATTAAATGCAGAAAACTGTCTGTTTATACAGTCATGTGGATACGGTAATATTGGAAGTAAGCAAAACTGTATAACATTATTAATTTGATTTGATTTGAAGTTATCCAAATTGTGGAACATTCTTATTGATATGATTGGAATTTATAAAAATTGGGGAACATTGGTTAGGGTTAGGGTTGGGGGGGGGGGGGGGTAAGCGGACATTTTTTTTTTTTTTTTTTTTTTTGGAGTCCCAAAAAAAATCGCAACGACTCAGCCAGCCGAAAAGTCGCTCAGTGGGGGAGGGGGGGGGTCCTCGAAATTTTTAAAATCTGCACCCCCCCCCCCTTGAGCGCCAGGGGGGGGGGGCCCAACCCCCCAAAAAGGTAAAAATCGCGTGATTTTGCATGATTTTTTTTCTCAGGGGGGGGGGCCGGCCCCCCCCCCCTGGATCCGCCACTGGCATGCACAGATTTGCGAACGAACGTTCCATACGTACATCATGATCATGTAACACGTGCTGCCCAGTGGGGAAACTGAATTCAAACAAGCATATGGCTCCGTTTAGTCTCATTTCACAACGCCCCCTATCGTCAGAGCATGGTCAGATTCAGCAGCCTAACATGTTAGCCTATGGACGTTTTTTAAAAAATCGTTACAAATTCATTTTTTGTTTAAACGAAAAGCACATCCACCCCGACGTACGTTATCACTAGCTCTTTCATTGGAGCCCTCAAGTCTCATTGACTTTTGAAAGTTCACCCACCGTAATTTTTCAAAATATGTTGCAAGCTCGTCATTGCCTATAATACACATGTGAAACAAGTCTAACTTTGGACTCAGTTTACCAAGCGATTTGAAGATTATAGGTCGAGCACACGAAACATAAAAAGCATGAATTATCATAGATCACTTCTGCCTATTTCGTTTTGTCCATTTCATCCAACGTACCCCCACCGTAATCTTTCCATTTAGTAAAAGCAAACATTTTGCCGAGTTTAGCAAAACATGAATATTCATGAACGGTCAGACAATACAGCTTTTTAGTACGTAACGTATAGTGAATGGGAATGTGCGATGATCCGTGTAGGAGGTAGAGGTCAGTGGTTTGTGCTGGCAATGTTCACGCGAGCGAAAATGAGACAATCGGAGCAATATGGATTAAGAGTAGAGAACTGTACAACGATTCGTCTTCTTTCTCTAATAATTTAATGAAACGGCAAAGCTTCCGCGCTTTGCGCGGGATGGGCGAAACTGAATTCAGACAAGGATTAAGAGTAATGATTTAATGAAACGTCAAAGCCTCCGCGCTTCACGCGGGAGGGGGAACTGAATTCAGACAAGGACACGATACAGCGAATCGTCTTCTTTCTCTAATAATCTAATGAAACGTGAAAGCTTCCGCGCTTCCCGCGGGATAAGCGTAAATGAATTCAGACAAGGATTAAGTTTAATAATTTATTGAAACGTCAAGCTTCTAGGGGAACTGAAATCAGACTAGGAATAAAAGTCGAGAACGGTACAACCAATCGTCTTCTTTCTCTAATAATTTAATAAAACGTGAAAGCTTCCGCGCGTAGCGCGGAATGGGCGAAAATGAATGCAGACAAGGATTAAGAGTAATAATTTAATGAAACGTCAAAGCTTCCGCGCTTCACGCGGGATGGGGGGGGGGGGGACTGAATTCAGACAAGGACACGGTACAACGAATCGTCTCCTTTTTCTAATAATCTTATGAAACATGAAAGGTTCCGCGCTTCCCGGGATGGGCGAAAATGAATTCGGACAAGGATTAAGAGTAATAATTTAATAAAGCGTCATAGCCTCCGCGCTTCACGCGGGAGGGAGGGGAAAAAAACTAAATTCAGACAAGGACACGGTACAACGAATCGTCTTCTTTCTCTAATAATTTAATGAAACGTGAAAGCTTCCGCTCTTCGCGCGGGATAAGCGTAAATGAATTCAGACAAGGATTAAGTTTAATAATTTATTGAAACGTCAAGCTTCTAGGGGGGGGGGAACTGAAATCAGACTAGGAATAAAAGTCGAGAACGGTACAACCATCGTCTTTGTGCATTGTGCGGCAACGAAGCATATTCAACATCTCACGACGTGACAGATCACTTTCTCTAACTTCTAACCAATCAGAAGGCCGCCTCTTTTCCAGCAAGTGCCGGTGGACATTAATGCGCCAAACGTAGTTCTCAGATTGCAAAAGATCCCTACTCTTGGAGGGGGTAGGAGAAAGCAATTATTGTACGTCATATTACCAGATAACCAGAATGAAAACAATTGCAAGACCTGTGGTACAATCACAACTACTTTGGAATCTGTTCAAAAACAACTCCAGGTTTTGAATGAAACCGTCAATGGCATCATCTCGTCAACAAAAGGCTCTAAATCAGCTAATCAGACGACAACAGATAAAGCTCAAATCGATTCCGACGCAAGCACGGAGAAAGATAAGCATTGTAATGAACATAATAGCCTTACAATAGATGATCAATTACGAGACTACAAAGCAAAACATCAGCTCCTGAGAGCATCAATGGTCACGCAGAATGCCCATTCAACCGATGTTTTGATTGTTGGTGATTCCATGGTAAAGGACATCAACCCTTCGAGGCTATCAAGAAGACCCGTTAAGTGCAAAACATTCAGAGGCGCTCGTATTGGAGATGTTTGTGACATTGTTTGTGAGCAAGCTATTCAGCAAAATGCTAAAGAAGTAATCCTTCATCTAGGTTCGAACGATGTCACTTCACACGACGCAGATGAAATTGTTGCAAAACTTGAGTCCCTGGCAGAACAAATTGTCAAACTGACACCAGCAAGAAAATAAGTGTCTCGACAATAATCCATCGTCGCGGAGAATCAGCAAGCGATTTCGAGAAAGTGCGCAGTGTAAATGAAATGTTGAAACTTCTAGCCAATCGCCGCAGCTGGGGAGTCGTGGACAATGAAAACATCACTCCTGACACACATCTCGCCGCTGATGGCGTACACTTAAACGGCTACGGAGTACGTGTATTGGCACAGAATATCATCGCATATCTTCGAGGATCCCGCCCTGCGTTTCATCGTGACCAGTTTCCATCAACTACTGTTTATGTTTCTGATCCGGCTAGTTTGGATAACGAATATCCTCGGCTCCAATCTCAATATCCTGATGCTCCGTCTTTTCAGATGATGAGCAAGCGAAATTCCGCAAGAAAGCGTCCGACCGTGTTTTCCCACGAGACTGGCTAGATTGTCTACAAACAGCCCGGAGACTCCTCAACAGTCACATAGATTAGACAATAGTCATGAAGACATTGATGACTTCAATCGATCAAGTGATTCAGTTCGAAATAGTGACAATGCAGACAGTAATAGCAATCAAGAAGGATATCTTGAACTTGCTGATGATGGAAGTATACCAGTTATTTCAAAACGAGGATTACGTATGTGTCATTTGAATGTTAATTCCTTACCAAATAACTTGAAGACCTAAGGTATTTGTTAAGAAATTCTCCCTTCGACATCATTGGCCTTACTGAGACTCATTGTGATAACACGGTTAGTGACAACGAACTGCATATTGATGGTTATGATTTACTAAGAAAGATAGAAGTAGGCATGGTGGGGGCGTGATGATTTATTTGAAGAACACCCTCCACTTTCAACATGTGAAAGATCTTGGGTTAAACCCCGGCCCCCCACTCAGTGTTATTTAGGGTACGCATATGCTCGTACCCTCTTTTTGAAAGCACCCCCTATCTGAGGACTGCCAACATTTCCGAACCCCCCTTTCGCAGGCTTTTTGCGGGCTTTTCCTGCCTTGGAGACCCCCCTAAATCAGGAAAAATGCTCAATGTACCCCCCTAAATTCGGAATAATTTCTCAGGATTCCAAAGAGATGAGAGAAAAAAAGAAAAACACCCCTTTTTAAAGAAATCTCCGGGTGAAAAGTCAAATACACCCTTTTTTTACAAATCTCGGGCCGGACTTTGTCGCACGAAAAGTACCCCTTTACCGGACATTTTGGCAACACGCATGCGGTCATTCCGACCTCTGAGTGGGGGGCCGGGGGTTAAACTTAGAAACTATTTGGATAAAAACCAAGGTACGGACGTGAAATCATTTTTAATTTGTGTTATGTACCGTCCACCGAACTCTTCAGTTGATTATTTTGATTTAATGTCTGCTATGATGAGTAATGCTCTAGATTTTGATTGTGAACTGATTATATTGGGGGACCTCAACTGTGACCTACTTTCTGACAATGTCGATTCATCGACACGATCTCTTATGACTGTAATGCAGGGATCACTTTTGTCACAGTTGATTGAGTTTCCTACTCGTGTGACCCAGCATTCTAAAACACTTATTGACCATATTTATACAACATGTCCGGACGATCACAGTATTTCAGGTGTCATAAAAACTCACATTAGTGATCATTTTTTGATATTCACATGTTTACATTCTAGAAGTGCTGGGAATGTTCATAACGATATCAAATTCAGAAACTTAAAAGAATTTAAGCAGGTAAATTTTGTCAACGATCTCTTTAACTTAAGGTTTAGAGAATTAGATTGTGTTAGCAACGTTGACACAGCTTGGAAATTGTGGTACAATCAAGTAATGTCAGTTATTAATAAACATATGCCATATAAACACAAAAGAATGAGGAAAAAACCCTCTCCTTGGATCACAGGTGAAATTATTACATGATAAATAAAAGAAAGTATCTCCATAACAAGGCTTTAAAGTTTAACTCCTCAGGATTATGGAAAGAATATCGTAGAATACGTAACATGGTAACAAGTTTAACTAAAAAATCTAAACAAAGTATATACAGGGTTTATTGCAAGATAAGTCTGGTGACCCCGGTGCATTATGGTCTATTCTAAAGCAACTATCCTCTAGCACTGGTCAGCTTTCCATAAAATTGAATATTAATGATGTTGAAATTTATCAGCCTGAAATTGTTGCCGAAAAACTGAACGACTACTTTATTGATAGTGTTTCAGAACTCCTGGGAAAACAGATTGGAGAGCTAGTGAAACCACAATTCCAGATGTAATTGTCAGTTGTCCATTGCCACAGGAGAATTGTGAGGACCTTGATCATGTTGATCGTCAAATTTTTGATATTCCTCCAATCACCTACGATTTTGTTGTAAAAGAATTGATAGCCATTCTGTAAAAAAAGCGACAGGGCCTGATGACATCTCTGTTAAATGTTGAAAATGATGAAATATGCCACAAATGTAATAGATGGTCTTATTTATATTTTCAACCTTTCTTTGTCAAAAGGGCATTTTCCAAAAGCATGGTGCTTGGCAAAAATTCGCCCTATTTTTAAGGGCGGTGATCGATTATGTATAGAAAATTATCGACCAATATCCTTATTGTCAATTGTTTCAAAATTTTTGAGAAATGGGTACAAAAGCATTACAGACATACTTATTAAATAGCGATTTCTTCAGTGAAAGTCAATTTGGCTTTAGACCAAAGCATTCATGTGAAAGTGCTCTATTGTGTATGGTTGATGACTGGGCAACCGAAGTTGATAGGAGTAAATTTTGTGGGGTAGCGTTTATTGATATGCGTAAAGCCTTTGATTCTGTTAACTACGATGTATTGCTGAACAAACTTTCTATGATAGGATGCTCTGAGAATGCATTGGCATGGTTTAAATCCTACTTTTGCTTTAGGGATCAATTGACAGAAATAGGGGGTAAATTATCCAATACAAGGTCAACTATCTCTGGGGTACCACAAGGCTCTGTTTTAGGGCCCCTGTTGTTTACAATATATATTAACGACTTGGTTTCCAGTATAAAGTCAGGAAAAGTTGTCATGTTTGCTGACGATGCAACTCTGTATGTTAGTGGTAGTAATCTTGAATCGGTTGAAAGTCAACTAAATTCTGCAATGAATGAAGTCTACAAGTGGACATCTAAAAATAGATTGGTACTAAATGATAAAAAAACGAAAGTGATGCTTCTTGGTTCTCGACAACGATTGAATACCTTGCAGGATAAAAAAATATCTGTTATAATTAATGGTACCTTACTAGAATGTGTATCTGAATATAAGTGTCTGGGGGTGTCGATTGATGATACTCTGACATTCAAATCTCATGTTACTTCTATTGCAAAAGTCATGAAACAAAAACTTGGCCTAATTAGAAGAAACAAGTATATATTTAATGTTGATCAACTCAAAAGATTATACTGGGGATTTGTTCTCCCCCATGCATTATATTGTTCAACCGTCTGGTCATCTTCATCCGAATCTAACTACAAAATATTAAACACGCTACACAAGCGCGCAGCATATATTGTAAGTGGATATACTTGGGAAACCTCATCGGAAACAGTTTTTCGAATACTAGCCTGGCCTACTCTAAAAGAACTGTTTAACAAGTCAATATCATGCATGGTGTATAAATGTGTAAGTGGGGTAGCACCATCCAGTTAAGTAGTAAATTTGTTCTAAATGACAATGTCTCTACACGTGTAACACGAAGCACCAACAGGTTGTTTACGTATTCCTCAATGCAAAACTCAATTTAATCGGAGGACATTTGTACCAGTTAGTGTAAATGAATGGAACTGTTTGTCCGATGAATGCCGATCTGCCCCCCAGTCCTTAGCCATTTTCAAAAAATGTATCAAACCTTGCAATAAATAGCTTTTTTTTAAAATGAAGGGGAGGAGGGGGTAGCAGTGAGGTCAAATTCATTTTATGCTTGATTTTAATGTAATTTTTAGTTTGTAAAACAGGTGGTAAATAGGTGTGTGTGTTAGCTTTCGTTACCCCTGTCATTTCTATATATAATATTGTTCATTGTCATTTTATGTTTTTTTAAACAGAGCCCTGTTGTAACCAGCCTATTTTAATGTTTTTAACAATGTTTTGTAATGATTTTTAGCTGAACATGTTACTGTGTATAAAAGATGCGAAAAAATAAATAAAAAAAAAATACTCCAGGAAGTGCCTGAAAATGCGTCTAATGTGGTTCTAAAATTGCAAATGCCTGGGAGGGGGTCACAAGCCCTAACAGACCACCCCCGCTTGGTCGCTCCTCTCCCTCGCCGCTAAAGCCTCGCTCTTTCGATTCATCGTTTTACAATTTTATATCACTCAATGCCATTTTTGACCCCCCCCCCCCTAAGTAATTCCTGCATCCGCCACTGATGCCCATACCCCTTGAGCTTCGGGGGCTCCGCCCTCGACCCCAGGCCCCACTTTGAAAAAAACGTTCAGCGCAGCCTGCATGTAAGAGTGGGGTGATGCGGATTTTTTTTTTTTGTCAGCCCCCCCCCCCAACAAAACAAAAAACAAAAAATATATATTTTGCTCATTACGCCATTATTTGTGATGGAGTTAATGCAATAGAGATTACCATATACCCAGGCGCAAACATTCCAGGGGCAGTGACGTAATGAGCAAAAACGTTTGGAATCACGTCTGCATCACCACCACTCCTTTACAGCTTCTTTTTTTGGGGGGGGGGGGAGGGGGGAAGTTTTGGGGGCAAAAATGCGTTTTGCCCCCCCCCCCCCCCCACTCCGGCGCCTATGCATATACCTATTGGTGTACAGTTGCCAACATCGATATCACTGGTTCTTCTACCCGGGTCGATCTATAAATGGGCTATAATCCCCCCCCCCCCCCACTCAGTGTATATTTAGGGTACGCGTATGCTTGTTCCCTCTTTTTGAAGCACCCCCTATCTGAGGACTGCCAACATTAACCTCCCTTTCGCGGGCTTTTCCTGCCTTGGAGACCCCCCTAATTACGGAAAAAATGCTCAATGTACCCCCCCCCCCCTAAATTCGGAATAATTTCTCAGGAGTCCAAAGAGATGAGAGAAAAAAAGAAAAAAACACACCTTTTTAAAGAAATCTCCGGGTGAAAAGTCAAATACACCCCCTTTTTTTACAATTCTCGGCCGGTGTGACCGCGTAGAATGTAACCCGCACCGATCGTCCGACTATTAGAGATCGATCGAGAGCGGACGATCGGTGCGGATTTTATCCGCGCAGAATGTCCGTGTCGGACATTCCGTGCGCGCCTCAAATGTCTGACGGACAATCTGTGCTGAAGAGGTCTCGCACCAATAGTCCTCCTGCCGCACCGAATGTCCGTACTCTAGTCCACACGTATACATAGTCAAAACAAACAGGGATGTACTCTCATATCCCTGATACAAGTATAATTATACTTAATGAATGAAACGACTAGATAACCCATATTCAGCTTAACCAGCTAGCTAGGGATGAAACTACAGGCAGTGGCGGATCTAGTAGGGGGATGGGGGGGGGGGGGGGGGGGGGGGGGAGGGTGCAAATTGTTAAAATTTCGAGGGCCAAAAAAAAAAAAGGTGCTCACTAACCCCCCCCCCCCCAAGATCGCGAAAAAAAAAGGCCTTTGCCTCTGCCCCCAAGACCAACCTCCCCCCCCCCCCTTCTCGCCAAAAAAAAAAAAAAGAGAGAAAGGAAAGGGAAAGAGGAGAGCTAAAATGGAACACAAAAGAGGTAGAAAAAAGAAAAGGGTGAAAAGAAGCAGAGATCAGTTGCGATTAATCCCATCAACATCGTGGGATCGGGGGAGGGGGCGAAAGGCCCCTGCCTCCCTCACCAAACTTAAATGAGAGAGGGTGAGAGAAGTATGGGGGGGGGGGGGAAGAGGAAGAAGAAAGGTAGGGGAGATCAGTTACAATTTTCTTTAAAGCAAAAACGCCAGATATTAAAAGTTAATCATTTTTTCCAATTTAGGTGTGACAAAATAATTATTGTTGGTGTTGTTGATTGTTGATGTATGGGCAAGGGTTCCAATGGGGTTCCAATGCACAATATGTCAATGTATTTGAAATTTTGCTAGCCAAATATTGGTACGTAATGGTGACACCGGCAGTGGCGAAATGAGCAAAAACGTTTGGGGGGGGGGGTAGAAAAAAAAACCGCACCACCCACTTTTTATGCAGGCCTCGCTGAACGTTTCTCTAAGTAGGTTGGGGGAGTGGTATTTACGATAAGGCAGAGAGAAGCGTTTATTGGCGTAGGGTCTAGGGCCTTTAACCCTCTGAACTACAACTTGTTGGCGGCAAAACTGATATCCCGCTTCTTTTCTTTTCTTCTTCCGTTTTTACCTCCCTTTATCTCTTCTTTTCCTTTTTCTTTCCCTTTTCATCATTCTCTCTTATTTTGTAATGGGGGGGGGGGGGTGACAGCTGGGATCCAAGACCCTTTCGGCCCTTGATCTGCTTCTTCCCCCCTTTTTTTTTCCCTTCTTCTTCCTCTTCCTCTTTTCTTTCCCTTTCTCTCCTCTTTCCCTTTCCCTTCTTTTCCTTCTCTCTCTCTCTTTTTTTGCGGGGGGGGGGGGGGGGCAAGGCCCTCCGGCGCCCTGGATCCGCGTCTGCCTTAAGGGGGTATAGCTGCGCCTGCCGTGAAAGTGTTAACAACTAAAAGCACAGTGTGTAAATACTAAAAGTGAACCAGGTAATCGTAGTGAGGCAAAGTGGTCTCGTGGATAAGCAACCGCCTAGTAAGTGGAAGGTATCGGGTTCGATCCCCAGCTAGTGTATTTTGTTTTAAAGCCCAAAAGCCAGATATTAAAAGTTAATAATTTTTCCAATTTTGGTGTGATAAAATAATTATGGTTGTGTTGATTGTTGATGTATGGGAAAGGGTTCCAATGCACAATATGTCAATGGATTCCTCAAAAAAACTTGAAAAAGGGCCTATGGTGAAGGGGGAGCAGCTGAGTGTAGGAAAAAGCTGTTAGGGAGCCCCTTGGGGGGGGGGGGGGAGTCTTCTTTTTTGGGGGAGTCTTTTTTTTTTTGGGGGGGGGGGGAGTCTTTTTTTTTGGGGGGGGGGGGTTTTGGGGGGTCTTTTTTTGGGGGGGGGGGGGTCTATTTTTAGCTGGCGGTCGTCAGCTAGCCGGCGGTCGTCAGCGTAACCGGCGGCCGGTAGCGTTAGCCCCAAAGCCATGTCCAATTTTTAAACTACCTTCAAGAGTCCCTTATTGCCAGGTTAAACAAGTTTTTTACATTTTCAGTACTACCTACATCCATTTATTCAATCTGTACACTCCCATGCTATCCTTTTCCAGTCTGTAAACAACTTTACAACATGAATTCAATGATGGGCAAGGTTTTACTCCTCATATGAAAGCGCCCAAACTTCGCGAGGTGAAACAAAGGGTCTTTCAATTCAAGTCTATTCAAGCCCAATATGGGCTAACAACTGGCCTGCATACCCGAGCAGAATCATTTTGTGCTCGACAAAGACACACAGACTTGGTTAAGAGGTCCATTATTATTATTTTTGTTAGTTATATTTTTTCATTGACAGTATACTATTAAATATCAGGAATATTGGATGCTCTGTTTCAAATACAGTCCAGATTGCCGAGCAATGAATTATCTCATGCTTCTTGTCCTTGAAACATATCTAACTGGTTTTTAAAACGGTATCATTTTAATTTCCATTTCCCAGCATTATTTTGAACTGTCCCGAAATCGCTTTCCTTTTTTTAAATGAGACTACAGCCCCATTCTATCCTTTTTCTATTGGGATATTTAAAGTGCGTGTCCTCCATGCAGACAAGGAGAAAGACTTTCTCAGTACCTTTATGGACAATACATCAACATAATGCGGTCATTGTTGCAATGTCATGAATGCTATTATTACCTCTTATGTAATCCTCGCAATTGACAAAAATATTCCGTCAATGAAGGGAGGGTCGGGTTTTTTCTTCAATTCATTAATTGATGCTGCAGGTGCAAGCTATTGAACACAGAATCGAATAGCCAAGCTTCCCTATTCATTTGTGCCCTGTTACAGAATTCGTAGCATATCCTAAATTGAATAGATCCGTGTTCTGTTCATTATGCTATGTCAGGGCAGTGGCCTATTGTCATATCACTTGAAGTTTAAGTCAGCAGATTGCAAAATAAATGAAAATAACATAAAACCTCACTATTATATCAGAAATATCAGTAACTGAAAGAAAACATTTACGGGCAATCTTGACAACATCGGACTGCAAAAATATGAATAATTATGCATCCCGAAATCGTTAAATCAGTAAATCAACATATTAAAGTCGTTAACATGCAGAAAGTGCTATAAGACCAAGAAGTGAGCCACTTAGTAGCAGTGAGGCAAAGTGGTCTTGCGGATAAGACTGATCGCTTCACAACGCAATGTATGTATGTACTCGGGTTCGACTCCCAGCTTCTTCTTTATACCTCATGTTATTTTTAATTTTTTTTCTTTACCCCATGATATTGACGTGTCCATCTCCTTTTTTTAAAGGGGACACCCCCCCCCACCTCCTCAACAAAGGAGAAAATAACATTTGATACTCTTTCTTTAACAAGCGACTCTCTGAATTAGTTAGAATACGTTTTTTGCTACATCTACAAAAATAAGTATCAATATGAAAAAATACATGAAGATTACCAGTGTGACACATTAGTCTAGTGGATAGGCAAACGCCTGGCAACTGGAAGGTATCGGGTTCGACTCCCAGCTAGTGCTTTTTTAAATATTTTTTATAAATCTTTGAAAAAGAAAAACTGATGTTAGAGAACCCATTTTCATCTCACTCATAGTTTGGTGTGATAAAATAATTATTGTTGGTGTTGTTGATGTATGGGAAAGGGTTCCAAACCACAATATGTCAATGGATTCCTCAAAAAAAACTTGAAAAAGGGCCTATGGTGAGGGGGAGCAGCTGAGTGTAGGAAAAAACTGTAATGGAGCCCCTTTGGGGGGGGGGTCTTTTTTTGGGGGGGGGGAGTCTTTTTTTTGGGGGGGAGGTCTTTTTTAGCTGGCGGTCGTCAGCTAGCTGGCGGTCGTCAGCTAGCTGCGTAACCCTCCCCCTTCCGCCTGGACCTTTCTAATAATCCGAGATGTGGATCGCAGAGAAAGGCCCTTGCCTCTGCCCCCCCCCGACCACCCCCCCCCCCTCCCGCCCAAAAAAAAAAAGAGAAAGAAGGGAAGGGAAAGAGGAGAGCTAAAATGGAACAGGAAAGAGGAAGAAGTAAAGAAAAGGGTAAAAGAAAAGAAAAAGAAGCAGAGATCAGTTGCAATTAATCCCACCAACATCATATGGATCGGGGGAGGGGCGAAAGGCCCCTGCCTCCCTCATTAAAGTTAAATGAGAGAGAGAGAGAGAGAGAGAAGTAAGGGAAGGGAAAGGGGAAAAAAAGAGGAAGAAGAAAGGTAGGGGAGATCAGTTGCAATTTTTCCCAATGTGTACCCCTCCCCCCCCCCCCCCCTCAGCAAAGAGAGAGAGAGAAAGAAAGGGAAAGAGGAGAGAAAGGGACAGAAAACAAAGAGGAAGAAAAGAAAAGGGGGAAAAGAATTAGGGAAGATCAGTTGCGATTTTCATTGGTTCTTCTATCATCATTGTACAACTATCGTACAAATCGTATTGTACAAATGTATTTATATATTCATTTATTTATTCCTGTTTGATAACAAAAATATGAATATAAACTCATAACAGCAACAAAATTAAATGCAGAAGGAAACTATCACAAAAATGATCATGCGAAGGCTAAATTGTTATGCGCAAATGGTCATTTTCGTCGACGACATAAATATACAAATTATTTCGTCAACTTAGTTAGCATCATAGCTATATATTTAAACGCAGGTGCGTAGCTAGGATCTTATTTTAGGGAGGGGCGGTATTGAGCAAGTGAATCACTTAAATAGCGCGCGTGGGGGAGGGGATGGGTGAAAGGCCTCCCGCGCGAAGCGCGGTAACTTAGACGTTTCATTAAATTATTATGAAAAGAAGACGATTTGTTGTACCGTTCTCGACTCTTAGTCCTTGTCTGAATTCAGTTTCCCCATCCCACGCGCAGCGCGGAAGCTTAGACGTTTCATTAAGTTATTATAGAAAGAAGACGATTTGTTGTGTATCGTTCTCTACTTTAACCCTAATTGTCTGAATTCAGTTTCTCCCCCTCTCGCGCGAAGTGCGGGAGCTTCAACGTTTCATTAAATTATTAGAAAAAGAAGACTATTCATTGTACTGACTCTAAATCATTGTCTGAATTTTCAAAAATGTTTCTTTGTCCGATAAAAAGTCACAGCTCGAAGGGGAAAAACTTACTGGCCGACCGACATAACAAAAATCCCACCGACTTCAACCCCACCCCCCCCCCCCTTTAGCGACGCCCTGAATGTAGAGTGGCCTGAGCGGGTAGGCACAGGGCTTGGTTCTAAACCTACAGAGACACTTCGATGAAGACATCCTTATTTCATGATTGCGTGTGTTGAACTGCCCTGGACTTTACAACTTTAAACCTCCAGGGTTTATTTTGCATATATAGCCTATATAGGTATTTATCAAATATCATAGGTAGCAAATAAAGGATGACTAAAAGAGGAATGAAATCAAACAGATAGGAGAGGATGATCGAGCATAATGATGTGCACCAATCTATAATGATAATGATAACCGAGCCCGGCCAAAATATGGGGGGGGGGGCTCAATGATATCCGAGCCTCTCACAAAATATCGGGGGGCTCCGTGATGTTATCCGAGCCCCACACAAATATCGGGGGGCTCCGTGATGTTATCCGAGCCCCACAAAAAAACAATTGGGTGATATCTGAGCCCCACAAACATATAGGGAGGGGGGGGGGGCTCAAAGATATCAGAGTCCCGCCAAAATATTTGGGGGTTTCAATGATAATTATCTGAGATCCACCAAATATATTTTTGGGGGTCAATGGTATGCGAGATCCGATGTCTGAGCCCCCCCCCCCCCCCCTCCTCCCCAAATAAATATTTATAAAATGTTTATATTTGAATGGTAAGCCTGTAGATTATAGGTATACATGAGTTTCATGCCTAGAATATAATGATTGGGGAGGAGGGGGGGGGGGTTTAATGATATCCGAGCCCCGCAATAAGTATCGGGGGCGGCTCAATGATAATTATCTGAGCACCGCTTAAATATGGGGGCTCAATGGTATCTTAGCCCCTAAGGACTCAATGATATCTAAGCCCCACCGACAAATTTGGGGGCTTAATGATATCTATAAGCCCCGCAAAATATTTTGCGGGGCTCAATGATATCTGAGCCCCCCAAGCCCCCCCCCGGTCCCTAAGCCTTTGTACTTGTCAATGAAGTCTACTTTTTGAAACTTAAAGGGATTGGGTAACTTTGTCTCAGGTTCTGAAACAAAATCCTGGAATGACAGTAAGGGCTAGTTCTGACCGGAAAACGACCCAAATATCGGATTATGGCAAGCTGCCCCAGGGCCTTGTCCTATATACGGATCAGGAAAACAATACTTGTCAGGACCTGTGGAACGGCGGGCTTGGGGGCTCAAGCCCCCCCCCCACACTTTTGAAAAAGTATATTAAAGATAATGAAATAAAAAGAAATAGAAAAGAAAGTATGCTCATGTGACCGTAATTAAATGCCCATACCCCTGAGCTTCCGGGGGCTCTGCCCCCTTGATCCCACCTTGTGCCCTAAGGCTGCAGCCATGGCCCCTGAATGCTCATCTGACCGTAATTTTAATGCCTAAAACCCTGCGCTTCCGGGGCTCCACCCCTTGGACCATACGCCAATTATTGACCTGCTAGTGTCATGAATAAGGTATGAAAATATGCTCATCTGACCGTAATTAAATGCCCCTACACCCTGAGCATCCGCCAATTTGTGCTACGCTCTACCTTATCTTAAATACTCTAGCCTCCCCCACTCACTTTCAACCACATTTTCAATCACTTTTATTTTCCTGGATCACGAGTATATACTAGTAGTGAGTTGGTTGAAGAACGAAGCCACGTACAAAAGTATAATCGATTACAACAGTTTTGGGGCCGATATTCATAGAATAAAGGTTTTAAATAAAATATTCACTTCTACTTTCAAAAGGACTGGCCCATTTGCTTTAAAAAAAATTGTAGAGAGTTATTATTATGTAATATCTAGAAAAAATGTCTACCACATGATTTACCGAGTTGCTTCCTTTTATCAAATATACACGTAAAACAAAATGAGGACAGACTGTGCGGATAGCAAACCGCACGGATCGTCCCTCGGACGATCCGTGCGAGTCACGGGCGATCGATGCGAGCAGAAAACCCGCATGTTATGTCCGACGGACAAACGAAACTGGTAGGACAAACGGTGCGGTCACACCGGACTATGTCGCACAAAAAGTACCCCTTTACCGGACATTTTGGTAACACGCATGCGGTCATTCCTACCCCGGAGGGGGGGGGGGGGGGGCGGGGCGGGGCTATAATAGGGAATATGGAACGTGGGACCATTAGAAACCCATCGAAAAATCTCTAATGGACCAACAAGAACCCACAGAATTAATGGACCAACAGAAACCCATAGAAGATGTGGTGGATGTTGGTCCAATAGAAAGCTTTATGCCTTGGTCCATCTGCATTTGATTGTTTGTGGGCGTGTTGGACCAACAGATATTTTCTATTGGTTTCTGTCGGTCCAATATTTCACTTTCCCTATTGAAACCATTAGACACAATATAGCTCTAATGGTTTCTGATGGTCCAATCATATAGGCTATTGGATCCTATTGGAATTTCGACCTGGGATGTAGGCCTAATTCAGCTTTTCTTCTTCTGATTAATTCTGCCTCCTTCTGAATTAACTGAAGATTCTTGCAAACTATGTGCATGTGTTAACCCAATTTACGTCCATTCGAGTGATATTTACATAAATACAGTTATTTACATAGGCGCCGGAAGTGGGGGGGGGGGGGGCAGGGGCAAGTTGCCCCCCCCCCCCAACAAAAAAAAGTAGGGGGGAAACGCCATTTTCGCCCCCCCCCCCTAAAAAAAAAAAAAAAAAAAAAAAACGCCCCCCCCCCTCCAAAAAAACACACAAAAACAACAGTAAAGGAGTAATCATGGTTTGTATTTTTAACCAAAAGAATATAATAATAAAAACCTGAATTAAATCACATATACAATTCCATTCAAAGAAAAGGAAAGTTCACAGGAATTAAATTTCATAAACATTGCGCATGCCACCTATACGGTATTTATCAATGGAGGTCTTTATAATGGCGATACGCGCATATCGTGGACATATTGTGCCAGAATGGGAAAGCGTGTCTGTTTTTTGTTATAGGGGTGAGAAGACATAAGCCCCTGAACGCTGGCGTACAGATGGAGGGGGGGGGGTGTATTTCTTATTCGATACCAGTCGAACCAGTAACATTTACAAATGTTGCTGTTATGACATGATTTTCCGGTATTTTTCTCCATTTTTTTTGTAAGTCATACCTTTTATGCGTTGTTGGAAAATAAGAAATTCCCAAATTACAGTCGGGCGAAAAAACGCTTATAGAACCTTTATGTCATGGTCTGCAAAGTGGCTGGGCTCGAGCCCTCCCCTCCCCCTCCCCTCACTTTTTGAAAAAGTATGTTTAAGAGAAAAAGAAAGAAAGACGGAGAGAAAAAAATAAGTGACCTGCCAATGTCACAAATAAGGTATACAAAATGCTCATCTGACCGTAATCAAATACCTAAAACCCCAGAGCTTACGGGAGCCCCGCCCCGGACCCCACTAAAGGCCCTAAGGCGGGCCCCTGGATGCTCATCTGACCGTTATTAAATACCTAAAACCCCTGAGCTTCCGGGGTCTCTGCCCCCTGGACCCCACCGAGGGCCATAAGGCGGGCCCCTGGATGCTCATCTGACCACAATTAAATACTTAAAACCCCTGAGCTTCCGGGGGCTCTGCCCCCTGGACCCCACCAAGAGCCCTAAGGCGGCCCCTGGATGCTCATCTGACCGTAGTTAAATATAAAACCTCTGAGCCTTTGGGGGCTCCCCCCCCCCTTGAACACGTCAATGGCCTTAAAGAGGGCCCCTAGATGCTCATCTAACCGTAATTAAATACCTAAAACCCTTGAGCTTCCAGGGGCTCAGTCCCTTGACCCCCTGCCGAGGCTCATGCACTGGACCCCACGCCAATTTACGCTCTACCTGATCGTTAATACTCCACTTTGAAAAACGTTCCGCGGGACCTGCATGTAAGTGTAAGACTGGTGGTGATGCAGATTTTTCATCTGCCCCCCCCCCCCCAAAAAAAAAAAAAACTGCAACCTGAAATGCAACATGTTCATGTTTATATACTAGAACAGCGTCGGATCCAGGGGCCGGGGGTCGGGCCTGGGCTCCCTTCTAAAACAGGTAAAAACACGTTAATTAGACCTAGATCTATACCTTTATTTGGAGACGTACGTGCTCTCGTCCCTGATGCCTAAGGAGGGGGGGGGGGGGTGCGATTTTCAATTTTCGGGGGGGCAAACAAAAAGGAGAAGCTCCTATTACCCCCCCCCCCCCCGCTTTTTCAACGGCTGGCTATTTCGCCGCTAAATATTTTCTCACGAATTGGGCCCCTTCTTAGGCCCCCTCCCCTGCCGCCAGCTGGATCCGCCCCTGGACTAGATAGATCATCCGGATCGACGTACCGTACGTACCGATATTCAAAATCACGAGATCGAGATGCAAGTCATTTGACACATTTTTACTAGGTGGATCTCCCACGCATCGCTACTTAACAAATCATTGAAAGGCAGTAAGTCAGTAAGTAGCCTAAGTATTAAATCGATTGAGTGCTATAGCTGATTATGAAATGTTTTCTGATTCAGTTTTTTATGAAGGCAGGTGAATTTAAACTTTGCTAAAGCCAACAAACAAGCTCAAAATCAAAACACGAAGTCGAAGTCATCAGTGCAGTCCCACACATTGACATTGGGATGTTGTGATTTCGGACTAGGCCTATAGCACGTAGAACTCGCACATGCATAGCTGCATTACTATCCTGGCTGTGTAGTAAAAGCTGTGCTATTGATTCTCAACATTTCAAACACCACTCTGTACAAAATTCAACTGTTTTCACATATTGTTAGAAAAGAATAATTCAAAAATTCAAATCGTGAGCCACATTATTGCCCTACGGAGAGTTTTGAAAACAAAAATTATCGGCAAGAGCCAAGCTAAGACTGCGACTAGATTCTAGTCTACGTTGCCCGTACAGAGATCTAAAAACAATAATTATTGGCAAGACTTTGTTGCCCGTAAGGAGATCTAAAAACATAAATTATCGGCAAGACTTTGTAGTTTGTTGCCCCTACGTAGATCTAAAAACAATAATTATCGGCAAGACTTTGTTGCCCGTACGGAGATCTAAAAACAATAATTATTGGCGAGACCTCATTGGCAATACGGAACTCCTAAATTAATAACTATTGGCGGGACTACATTGCTGATACAGAGATATGAAAACATGTTTTCATAGAAATGACTGAATGCTTGAGAATTTACACACATGTAAAAATTTGTGTATTTTTGAAACGGTTTAAACGAAACCGCCCATATACATTTATCGGTTAAACGTTTAGCACAAAAACCGTAATGACTCGGGCTTAATTTTTTTATCATTTTGATGATTCCAGAACCTTGCAGTACACACCAACCAATACTTATAATGCTGGATGATTAACCTTTTCTGATCAATTTCACAACGTTTCTTTCACAATGCAATCGCATGACCAGAACTGGTCTATACCTTTAACTACGTAGAGTAATGGAGGGAGTTTTCGGCCGGTGGCAGTTTTCGGCCGGTCCGTTGGATGCATGGTAAAATCCCTTTAAAATACATTGCATAACAGCATATCACATATCACACACATACAATAACATGGCAGAGTCACTGGAGAACCACATTTGCAATGGAAAATGTATCCTCACATTTTACACGTGTCTGTAAGGAATATGGGTCCCATAAAATGAGCTGTATTTTAAGTATTTTTCAGATTTAGAGTCAGATTTTTTTAGCTCAAAAGTTTCTCACCGCATGTATATTATGATATCATTTGAATACTATAGCGCCGTATCTCTGTATAGTTTAGATTCCAATTTCTGATCACCGTACCCTCAGGTGTAGTTTTCGGCCGTGCGGGGGATTACATGTACGTGCTCTGGCTGCACACGTCTTTTTTTATTAACATAGCGAGCCCGTGCTCCCTACTGACTACGTACGTTCACGTGGCCTTTTTTTGGGGGGGGGGGGGGGGGGGGGGGGCCTCACGGCTATCACAGACAAAAACATGACTGAATCTAAATCAGCAGTGAGAAATTTGCTCATGGTGCTCATCACTCTTCATTACATGTATTATTATGACTTTTTGTTCTTCTAAGTTTGAAGTCTAAAGCTTCAACCTGGTTTCATCAGTTTAATATTCACATGATCAGTGTCATTTTGCATCGAGTTTTAAGAGTGTTATGTTTTTCAGAAAACTTGTGTTGCAAACATCCTTTTTGCTGTTGGTTAGTTACATGTATGGGCGCCTAAATCCAGTTAGAAGTCCAAAGTTTGAAGTTCACATAATCAAAGACTTCCAAAATCAGACTACCACTGATATTTGAGTTTGATGATCATTTACCCCACATGCATGCCAATATTTAAACAGTTGAATTTCAGATACGGGACGTTTTTATAATCCAATCCAAAACAAAAGATATTTGATATAGCTCCTTTTTCTTGCGGTTACAATGCACTGCACACACACTGCTCCAATACGTTTGGGCTACTTAAAAGCACATGCATTGTGTACCAGAAGAAAAATACTCAAACCTTGTTCTTCCTTTTTTCATCTTGCACCATCTACAGACTTGAATCCAATTCAGTATGAAAATGGATTTCCTACTGAACTAGCAGTCAGTACATACAATTGAGTGCCAGTATTGTCCACTCCTAGACATCCAGCAACATTGTCAGTGTAGGTAGAAGCTACCATGAGAGGACTAGACGTCTAGCAACATTGTCAGTGTAGGTAGACGCTACCGTGAGAGGACGTAGACATCCAGCAACATTGTGAGTGTAGGTAGAAGCTACCGTGAGAGGACTAAACATCTAGCAACATTGTCAGTGTAGGTAGAAGCTACCGTGAGAGGACTAGACATCCAGCAACATTGTCAGTGTAGGTAGAAGCTACCGTGAGAGGACTAGACGTCTAGCAACATTCTCAGTGTAGGTAGAAGCTACCGTGAGAGGACGTAGACATCCAGCAACATTGTGAGTGTAGGTAGAAGCTACCGTGAGAGGACTAGACATCTAGCAACATTGTCAGTGTAGGTAGAAGCTACCGTGAGAGGACTAGACGTCCAGCAACATTGTGAGTGTAGGTAGAAGCTACCGTGAGAGGACTAGACGTCCAGCAACATTGTCAGTGTAGATAGAAGCTACCGTGAGAGGATGGGTCAGAAGGGTTGTTTCATCACCACCGGGGTTCTAGGCGTCCTCCTAGCGATTGCTGGCATCAGTTTTGTTCACTACTTCCCTGTCATTTTCGAAGACATTGTGAAAAAGGTACGGTACTCATTTTTAACTTGTTGATTGATATGTTATAAATCTAAGATACTTGTATAGATTCACAGTTGCTTTTGAATGTTGTTTATTACCGGTAGTATTTTAAGGTTGTCTGGTCAAAAGGCTTGTTAAAGTTTCATACCTATAGTTCTGCATGAAGATTTACATACACTGTAAGATTTCACATGAGTTCATAAGGTGTTAGTTAGTCTGTTATAATTTATTTTAACAAGGGCCTTTAATACATGCTGGATGATGATGTTCTCTAGTGGGGATTCAGAAAGGAAAAAAAACAGGAGCCATGAGCGGTTTAAATCTCAAAAGAGATCTGGTAAAAAACAAGATGCTTTTAAAGTTTAATGTCGTTGTGAGGAAATTTTACTTGTGAAATACCACATCCTTAGAGAGCCCCTGCAATTAGAAAAGTACCAGGGTATGGTACTTTTTTTAAAACTGAGTGGGATAAATAATAAGGTTAATAGGAAAAAATGAAAATAGATAGAAATTATGTTTTAAGATATAAAACTTTTTTTCTTTCATAGTTTTTTAGGGATTACTGGACAATTTCTTCATCAAATTCAGTAATAATAATTATAATAGTGGGTTCTTTTATAGCGCTCATGTCAGCAGATTTGCCCCTCCTGGCGCTCCCGATTATTACCCTGGCTTTAGCACGGCTGCCATACGGCGCGCTAGCATTTCAAGGAATAAATTCCTACCAGTACTATCATATATGTTATTGAATACTTTGTAAAAAATGACTTTGCTGATTTACACAAATGAAACCCATGATATGAAAGCAAAAGGTCAGAGGAAGCATGTGACTCTCAGTGTTAACACTTTATCTTTATCTCTTAACCCAACTTTAAGGTCATCCTCGTATGTAAATATGCAAGAAAGCATGTGGACTTTGTATTATTTTGATACTGACTAGTTTATAGCACAACACACTTTTCTCATGTTATGATTTGATGAAGAATTTTAATTCTTTGTATGATATATTATTTCATTACAAGTTTGAAACAAATAGGATGAGAGTGGGCATGTGACTCTTGGTCAAACAATAATGAAACAGAAAAAAAAGAGATGGAAAAACAGTTTGATGATGCATTTACATGTCAACAACATTCATGTGACTATGATGTGAGAATACATTGATGTATTGCCAGAATAGGCAACTTCCTCCAATGAGATTAATCCTTGTTAAAACTAACTGTATCTTGACGGGGGGGGGGGGGGGGGGGGGGGGGGGGGGGGGTAGGTAATTGTCATCCATTATGGTACATGTAAGTGTCAAAGTGGGGTGGGGGTATTGACCTAGATGCTGAATGTATTTTATCTGCTCTGCTCAGGATAAAATAGTATTTATTTGAAGGAGAATGCAAGGAAAGCTCAGACTATACATTTTTACGTAACATGTAGATCAGTGTTTTGAAGCTTTTTACCGGTAGTCATGGCATCCTTTAAGAAATTAAGAAAATAATGACACTTTTAATATGATAAAAATTTATACCTTATAATCAACACACTAGATGAAATATAGAATTAAGTGTGCGGGTACCTCACTGCCGAATACATATACAAATCATGATGTGCACTTCAGGCCCCCCCCCCCCCCCCCCCAACGAAATTGTTTGGTTGTCCTCCACACAGCTAAGAGACAAGGTGCAGGCTGGCAGATTTTTTATTTTGTTTATATTTAAAAAAAACAAAAAATCATTGGGGTTTCAAACATTAAATCATACAAGGTCAATTAAACACACAAATATGGTATATGAATAGTGTAATATCATCTTTTTGATCCTTGCAATGTATAAAACGGTATGTTGGCCTTTAAAATTACTCCCCCCCCCCCCCCCCCCAAAAAAAAAAAAATTGTTGTTGTTGTTGTTGTTGATACAAGCGGCTCAAGAGTGACGAGCGGGTGGTCAAGGATAACCAAACAATTTTTGGGGGCCTCAAATTGATCCACGAAAATGAGGAAATTTGCAATTTTGTTGCCCAGAACTATCCTGTTTCTAAATGTTGCGAGAAAGTGAAGCAAAGGAGTGTGGTAAAAATGTAATTTAGATATATTTTAGGCATCTCATTGTTCAAATATAGAGGTATTTAGGCACTTTGCTGCCAGAAATCATCATGTTTCTAAAGGTTGCGAGGTAGAAAGGGAGTTTTTATTACCTTTAAAATGTTATTTCCTCATTATCTAAGATAATTTGGTTCTGACATTATACCAAAATAACAATTTAAAAAAAAAATAATAACACTAAAGCTCTCTCTCTCTCTCTCTCTCTCGCGGCATGCCTAGGGACGTCTTGCGGCATCCGGTTGAAAAATGCTGATATAGATTACAAATATTGAAGAAAATTGAGTTCAAACTGCAGATCTGTTGAAAAGGAAATAGATTATGGTGATAACGAAGAGCAAAAGAATACAGTTTGTGTATTCTACTACTATCTATAGGTCAAATCTCCTTGCCATTATGAATGGAAAAAGATTGAAACTCATTGTTTCATTGGTGTTCTAATGATCAGAACTAATAAGCAAACTTATGAGTAAACACTAATAATACTAGACATTTTATTTGTAATGTTCTCCATTAATAATTTGTTTACACAGCAAACTGTCCTAGCACACAACAGCACCGGTTTTCAAGAATGGGCTAACCCTCCCGCCCCTATTTATCTAGAATTCTATGTATGGAATCTAGAGAATCCTGAGGGAGTTGTCAAAGGTGATAAACCTAATGTCACAGAGAGAGGTCCTTACGTTTACAGGTAGGATATTTTTTTACATTATTGATATAAATTTGACAATTTCGACCAATTTATGAAATTTTACAGTTACATAAAAATGTTTGTTGATAAGACAGATGTAGAGAGAAAAAAGTATTAACCTATCCAACCAAAATGATTATCAAAAGTATGTTCTAATTTTTGAATGAGAAGATTTACATTGTACATGTTTTTATGTCGCATGTGACAGTTTTTGGACTTCAAATAAAGTTCATGGGACTTACAGAATGTAGCTAACAATTTTCTGTAAATAATTGGTCTGTCTTAACTCTGGTATGCTTGCTGCTCTTTTGGGATGATTAATCTCTGACATGAATGATGTAATAATCTCCATTTTTTCATTTCCATGGCTGTTTCAGGGAAGAACGTCCCAAGGTGAATGTGACAGAACATGAGAATGGTACGGTCTCTTACACATCCCCTCAATCATTCTACTTAGATCTGGACCTATCAGTGGGAGATCCAATGGTTGATACATTTACTACTCTCAATCTTCCTCTTTTGGTAAGTGAATTAACCACTCTGTCTAAAACTCCTTGGTAAAAAAAACACATCCAGCTGAGTGGTCTGGGGTTTAAGCATAAAACGGCTAAACATTTGAATTTGGATTGTACAGATATTCATCATTATTATTCAAAATATGGCTCAGATTGCACCAGAGTGCATCTTAGAAGCTAAGCACCTTAAGCAAGCCCTGGAGCCTGGCCACAGCATCTAAGAAGCTTAGCGCCCTTAAGCAAGCCCTGGAGCCTGGCCACAGCATCTTAGAAGCTAAGCACCCTTAAGCAAGCCCTGGAGCCTGGCCACAGCATCTAAGAAGCTTAGCGCCCTTAAGCAAGCCCTGGAGCCTGGCCACATCATCTAAGAAGCTTAGCGCCCTTAGCAAGCCCTGGAGCCTGGCCACATCATCTAAGAAGCTTAGCGCCCTTAAGCAAGCCCTGAAGCCTGGCCACATCATCTTAGAAGCTAAGCACCCTTAAGCAAGCCCTGGAGCCTGGCCACAGCATCTAAGAAGCTTAGCGCCCTTAAGCTAGCCCCGAAGCCTGGCCACATCATCTAAGAAGCTAAGCACCCTTAAGCAAGCCCTGGAGCCTGGCCACAGCATCTAAGAAGCTTAGCGCCCTTAAGCAAGCCCTGGAGCCTGGCCACAGCATCTAAGAAGCTTAGCGCCCTTAAGCTAGCCCCGAAGCCTGGCCACATCATCTAAGAAGCTAAGCACCCTTAAGCAAGCCTGAAGCCTGGCCACAGCATCTAAGAAGCTTAGCGCCTTAAGCAAGCCCTGGAGCCTGGCCACAGCATCTAAGAAGCTTAGCGCCCTTAGCAAGCCCTGGAGCCTGGCCACAGCATCTAAGAAGCTTAGCGCCCTTAAGCAAGCCCTGGAGCCTGGCCACAGCATCTAAGAAGCTTAGCGCCCTTAAGCAAGCCCTGGAGCCTGGCCACAGCATCTTAGAAGCTTAGCGCCCTTAAGCAAGCCCTGGAGCCTGGCCACAGCATCTAAGAAGCTTAGCGCCCTTAAGCAAGCCCTGGAGCCTGGCCACAGCATCTAAGAAGCTTAGCGCCCTTAAGCAAGCCCTGGAGCCTGGCCACAAAGAACTGCCTGCTTTTAATACATCCGTTTATACTCCTTCCCGTTACAGTTTTACATGTTTGAATTTTTATATGTGGCCCTTGTTCCAGAAAACTCAGCACGGAAGTCAGTGATTCTGGTGAATTTGACATACATGTATCTCTCCATTGTTGACATATCTGAATGGAAGTTTAGGTCATTTCGAGTTTAATCTTGGCAGCAGTGAAAAAAATACACGGGGCTTAGGGCGAATTTGCCCCGAAATGCCCAACAAATTTTAGAGTGTTATTTTTATGCAAAAGTAGCCCTTGAAAGATAAATATTATTTTTTCCCTGCTTGGCAGTACATGAATTTACCCACTCCATTGCCCTAAAGTGTTGTTATAATTTTATTTAATAAGATTATCATTTCCTACATTTATCCCATTTACGTTAATGGCACATATTTTTGTGCCACTACATTTTGCTGAGCTAAATAAGTAAGCCAATAAATGATATGTTTACAATAATCAATGTTGATCTCTTGGTAAATTATAAAAGTAACAATACTGTTCTTGGTAAGTGATCCAATGAGTGATACATTCACATTAGACATTGTTATTATTGGGAGATCCCAGTTGACTGACTAAGATGGATGGCAAACAATCCTGATAGTCCATGAATCCAGCAGTGTCGAGTTCTTGGACCCTCAGATAATCATAACTTATTTGAAAGGCCCGCAAGACCAACATAATCAGCATTGGGATTTGCTAGTCTTGTGGGCCAGCAGTCTTGTAGGCTTTAGCTGTAATTGTTTCACTTGCTTACTTATCATCTCATACTCACTTTTCGTAAGCTAGACATTTCTACATGCAGTGTTACATATTAATATTTCCTCCTTTGATTTTCATTGACATTAAATATTGTCTTTCTTTTTCAGACTGTAGTCAATCAGCTTCAATTCATGTCAGATGCTATGAGAATTGCCGTCCGTGCATTGATTCTCAATGACCATAAGGTGTGTGTCACACATACCGTCCATGAATACATCTGGGGATACAAAGATGCGATGCTTACTAGAATCAAAGACTTAGAACCTGATTTGGTGTCTACGGACATCTTTGGATTTTTTGCTGGGGTAAGTGGACTGTCATTTGTTACATGCTAGATCCTTGGCAGGAATTAGTTTCTCCCAAATGTTCCAAATGGTCTTCCTGCATAGTGGAGGGAGGGGGGGGGGGGGGGAGGGGGGGAGGGGGGATGAAAGGAATTTTGCAGGTGTAGGGCCAATTGATATAATAATAATACTGTGTCCTTTTATATAGCGCAGCTACTATATGAATATACTCTTCTGCTCTTAATACAAAGTATCATATTATAACCCGGCTAGAGCAGAGCGAGCATGATAAGGTGCTAAAGCATTCAAGGAATTTCTTCCTACCGGGTACCCATTAACTTCACCTGGGTGTAGAGTGGCAAACGGATTAATGTCTTGCCAAAGGACATTAGTGCGGCAGCGGGACTCGAACCATGTACCATGTGACCCAAAGTCCAGGCCTCCAGGGACATATCCACTAGACCAATACACCTCTACATTTTGTGTCTGTTCTCAGAGCATTCAAAGAAGTGCTCCCAAGCAGGTACCTGCTTTTGTCTCAATGGCTAGCTCTCTAGAAAGGTCACCTGTCTGTAGTGGTCAACTTCATTATGCCCCTCAAGGAAGAGAACAGGTGTTAAAGGACCTCTCTAAATAGGCCACCTGTCAACACTGGTCACCTTTCCCGTTTCCCTTTGATGCTCTTAAAGGGATTGGGTATCTTTGTCTCAGATTCTGAAACAAAATCCTGGATTTAGCTCATGCTGCAATCTTAATCATAAACCTTTAGGTCAGTCAGGAACCCAATGACTTTTACAAGCCGATCGCTGTCTGATTGTCAAGATATTTATGATTGAATTCGAAATTTCAAAAACTGCTTTCCTAACGGTTTTTATAACACTACAGTCGATTGGGGGAAATGAGTTTGGTAAAACTGGTCACTCAAAGATTTTTACTTTTTTGAGGCACTTCTTGATCATTTTGAAGCGCATTCTTTTAGGGCTTCGATATTACACCATGTCACAGACATGATAACACGTAGGGCCATGCATCTCAGATTTAACATTGTTAAATGATGCCTTTAATTGATGAGTTATAGTCTGGTGGCTAAGTCGCCAGAATGTGAATTAACTGTTTCAAATCCCTGCTATGGCACCAATGCTCCTTGACAAGATTTCAAACTGGGGTAATGTACTCAAGCATCTCATAAACCGGAGTGTTGGCTCAGTCAGTAGAGCGTCCGCCTCACAACCGGGAGGTCGTGGGTTCGAACCCCGGCCGCGTCATAACAAAAAGACGTTAAAAGATGGGAGTTGTTGCTACCTTGTTTGGCGTTCAACAATAAATAAAGGATGTCGATCTGGCGCTGCTCAGTGGCTGCCGGGCTCACGATCAATTGGGCAAATAAATTTCCGTTTCGGTTTAATAACATTAGGAGTGGACCATTAAAGATTATATATTATTATTATTATTATTATTAGTCCGGTGGCTAAGTCGCCAGAATGTGAATTAACTGGTTCAAATTCCTGCTATGGCACCAATGCCCCATGACAAGATATTTAACCGGGGGTTATGTTACTCCAGCATCTCAGAATAAATAGCAGCATTAAAATGTCATACAAATATTTACCATTGTATCTTGATACAGAAAAACAACAGTAATGATGGAGTGTATACAGTCTATACAGGAGAAACTGATTCTAAATTAACCAACACCATAGACAATTGGCAGGGTATGGAGACGCTGCCTTACTGGACGACACCCCAAGCTAATATGATTAATGGGACAGGTAGAGTATGCTTTCTGGAATATATACCTATGTGCCTGCAGGTTGTAATGGTCAATTTAGTTATGCAGAGTAGAGATATTTCAGTGGTTAGTTCAGTTGATAGGAGACAAAACAACAATTAACGTTGTATAATATATTTCATCTAGACATTTTTAATGCTGTAAAGTGCTGTGAAACCAGTTTTGTATGAGTAAGAACCGACGCTACAAGAATGAAGTTGATGTTTGTTATTCTAACATGCTAGCCCATGACCTTGGGTTAATGATTATAATTATTTAATAAAGATACACACTGTATCATATAGATATATAGAATGTTTGATAGATATAGATCAATTGTCTAGAAATATTCAAATGAAACTAAAGCAGCTCTGAATTATGTTTAGTCAGAGAATAGTTTGTTAGTATAATTTGTGTACATGAATGTAATCTTTCAATGTACTTGTATAGCCTACTATTAAGTTTGTTTGTACAACTAATTTTTACAGCACCTTGCGTTATCGTTATCAGCAAGTGCGTTTTAGAAATCTATGTTATTATTATATTTAATATAAATTTATTACTTTTTCAGGCTGAAATCATGGACATATGTCTCCATGTTTTTGATTTCTAATTGACATTACCTCTTGATTTCATTTTAGATGGCACATACAACCATCCATTCATCACCAAGAATGACACAATCTATGTCTTTTCTTCTGATATATGCAGGTAAGTGTTCTTATCCTTAACTTAAAGCAAAATCATGGGCTTCTTTTGATAAATGACAGACATGTATACAATTTCACCCTCCTTAAAGATAAAGACCAGTTATGGTCATGCGATTGCATTGTGAAAGAAACGTTGTGGAATCGATCAGAAAAGGTTGATCATCTAGCATATGTATTGGTCTGTACTGCATGGTTCTGGAATCATCAAAATGATAAGAAATTTGGCCCAGTCTTCGTAAAGTTACAAGCATTGTACACAGAAAGATGTATATGGGACTATGCACATGTGCGCGACACATGCGTTTATCTCTCACACACCAATAGATAAACTAATTTACCAAATATATCAATTAGTAGGCGGTTTCAAGGCAAAATTTGTATCATCATGTATTAGTCAAAACATATTCTTTCACATGATTGGTAATAAGAGCTTCCATTTCATATTTTGAAATTGGGGCGTTTCCAATACTGGTCTTTACCTTTAAAATATTTTATATTTGTGGTGACTCATTTAAAGTGTACCAATCACCCAAACATGTTTTGCTCTTGATGTTATGCATTTCATGTGGCTATACTGGAGCAATTTGAATACATTCAATAAATTCAATAAACAGTACAACATCTTTAATATAGAGTAGACTGTCTAGTTAATGTATTGTTACGCATTACATGCAATAGGACTTGGGTTCTGTGCGAGCCCTATATGCGGGCTTTTAGGTATCCTTTATCAGAGTTGCCAAACAGTACGATTTAATTATATTTTGTATGATTTTTAGAAGTAAATACAACAGTACAATTTTCCTCAATAAAATACTATTTTCAACAACAAAAAAGATTTTCTGAAATTATGAATGTGCTTGTGTATTTTCTTCTAAATGTCGACAAACACAGTCTTACAAAAAAAAGAACTTAACGATAAAAAAATAAGATTTTTATTTTGAAAATAAGATTTTTGGGAGAAAAGAATAAGATTTTCGTTCATTTGGGGTTGGCAGCTATGCTTTATGTTCTTCAATAACTGTTGATCTACAGAATGCAAGGTAGAGTTTTAGTAAGGTTGATTTAATACACTCTACCTATACACAAATTATGTCTTCAGGTGATTGGTACAGTTTAAGAATATCTTAGCTCTGACATGTTCATAGTAAAAAACAAGGTCTGTAAAAAGTGTTGATATTGACTTATTCAAGACATCAGAAATCATCGGCTGCCGCTAGGCCAAAAGAGCTATGTGTTCTCTACTGCAGTTGTGGCTTTCTTGCAAGCAGCAAATGATATATGTCCCAGCTCCATGTACATGGTATTGTTAACAAAATACAACTCGGTTTGATTAGAAAGTAAGTAGTACTGCAATCCATATCATATTGTAGCCATAGTCAGAGATCCAACTTATCGTTTGAACTTGTCTGCTCTTTTTAGATCAATCTACGCCGTCTTCGAGGAAGAAACGAATACCAGGGGTGTACCTACTCTTCGGTTTTCACCGCCCTCATACTTGTTTGCTAACTACACCATCTACCCCCTAATATTGGTTTCTGCACCCCTGACAAGGCCCACTGCTACCCAGGAGGGTTACTTAATATAAGCCAGTGTCAGTTTGGTAAGTAATATGAGAAGTATGTCAAAATATCATGTATCATAAAATGTTCTAATAGCCATCTCTGTGGACAGACTACTGGATGGAATAGTACTCAAATTTGATTTGAAAGAATATTTCAAAACTTATTTTCAAGCAACCGCTGATTCTGATCTATTTGGGGGCCTGTCTTTTAAATAGTTCCGATTAATCTTAACTTATTGCGATTAATTAGTTTACTGCTATTTTTCTTTCAAGCACTCTGCATTTCACGTTTGTTAATGAAAACACATATAAATGAGTACATGTAAGGACCTCATTGTGAACAGCTACTTCTGTCATCCCCTTCAGTTGACACAGAAATTGTTGTGGTTTACCACAGGAAAGGGAACAAGCCTTATAGTTCACCAATCGCCTGAAAAAATATAATTCTTGTATAGGTAGATTATATGAAATCAACCTAAAAAAAACAATAGCCCTACATTCTATATGTAAACAGTTATAAAGGAGTAAGGAGAAAATAAAGGAAAACATGGATCCCAGGTCAGACTTGGGTTACGTTCACATCTTATTCTATGGGAACGCCTATGCTTGCATTATTAGTCTACTCGAGAAGATGTTTTACAGATCACTGGGAGTGTCTTTAAACTACTATATCTCATCGTAGAAGAAATATTTGAAACTCTCAATTTGACTACAGTATAGGAACATGGAATCCCTTACATCAAATCAAGAGTAAAACATGTTTTGGTGATTGGTACATGTTCTCTTCATTTCTCACGAACAGGTGCCCCAATCTTCATGTCATCTCCTAACTTCCTCTACGCTGACCAGTCTGTTATGGACATGGTCATTGGCGTCCATCCAGATAAAGAGCTTCATGAGACATACTTTGATCTAGAACCTGTGAGTATATTGTCATGTTTGGCTTTAGATGAGTGGTGCCATTGTGTGATGGACACCCTAGTTGGGTGGTACCATGGTGTGATACACATCATAGATGGGTAGTGACATGGTATGGTAGTCACCGTAGATGGATGGTACTGTGGTGTGATAGACACTGTAGATGGGTGGTACCGTGGTGTGATAGACACTGTAGATGGGTGGTACCGTGGTGTGATAGACACTGTAGATGGGTGTAACCGTGGTGTGATACACATCGTAGATGGGTAGTGACATGGTATGGTAGTCACCGTAGATGGATGGTACTGTGGTGTGATAGACACTGTAGATGGGTGGTACCGTGGTGTGATACACATCGTAGATGGGTAGTGACATGGTATGGTAGTCACCGTAGATGGATGGTACTGTGGTGTGATAGATACTGTAGATGGGTGGTACTGTGATGTGATACACATCGTAGATGGGTAGTGACATGGTATGGTAGTCAACGTAGATGGGTGGTACCATGGTGTGATACATATCGTAGATGGAAGTGCTATGGTGTGAAAGACACGGTAGGTGGGTGGTACCGTGGTGTGATAGACACTGTAGATAGATGGTACCGTGGTATGATCGACAATGTAGATGGATGGTACCGTGGTGTGATAGACAATGTAGATGGGTGGTACCGTGGTGTGATAGACACCATGGATGGGTGGTTCCAGAAATATTATGAAGCCATGTGGATCAAAAGAACATCGAACTACATGAGCAGAGACAGGGTTGTTTACCAGTTTTCTGACATTTATGACACGGCTGTCGCCAAAATGGCATTCTTTGGTGATTTGAAAACAGGCAGCTAGCTTCAGTCTGAGGAAGGTGTCTGATGTATGAATGCTGAAACTGTCAGTAGAGGCAAACAACCTGATAATTCTTTGTCTTTTTGTCTTGTATTCCAATTCTATAGTACACTGGAGGTCCTTTGAATGTCTCTAAGAAGCTACAGATTAATGCCCATCTAAGGAGCTATGATTTCTTCTGGGAAGAGTGAGTATAAATTATCAAATGATAAAAAAATGTACATCTATATAATAATAATAATTATAATCTTTTAAAGTCCTCTCCAAATTTTATTAAGTTAAACCAAAATAGAAATTCTTTTTGCCCAATTGATCGTGAGCCCGGCAGCCACTGAGCAGCGCCAGATCGACGTTGCTCTGTCCCTTATTGTTGAACGCCAAGCAAGGTAGCAGCAACTCTCGTCTTTTAACATCTTTTGGTATGACGCGGCCGGGTTTGAACCCACGACCTCCCGTATGCTTGGCACAAGGATGAGAATGTATTCTCAGACAGCATACATGTATGTACATTTAAAAAAAAATAATAGATTTCCAAAGTAAATCACTGCTGGTAACAAAATGTAATCATAACCCATGTTCAAGAAAAAAAAAAGGATAAGCGATTAAATGACGTGATTATTATTTGATTTTGTAAAATAAAATCATCAAGCCCCTTTAACTTGTGAATTCTAATTTTGTCTTTCCTCTTTCTTTTTTCGTCTTCAGTTGGTACAAGAATGTAGCAGAAGCATACGTTCCTTTGATCTGGATTAATGAAGTAAGTAGCAAGAAAATTATATATGGAATTGGACACATCATAATTCCCAAATCACAGATCTTTTACATGTGTTAATATTTTGATTTTGACTTTGATCTGGATTAATGAAGTAAGTAGCAAGAAAATTATATATGGAATTGGACACATCGTAATTCCCAAATCACAGATCTTTTACATGTGTTAATATTTTGGCATTATAGTTAATTTATTGTAAAGAGCAAAATGAATGAACTCTTCATATATTAGTACATTACCTCAATGTCTCACTATTTTTATTTGTCTCATTTTCTGGAGACTGCCAAAATGTATGAACATCTTCAAGAAACTTTTTATTAAAGGGATTGTGTATCTTTGCCTCAGATTCTAAACATATACCTATTATTCAATTCCAATTTCTGCTATTTACTTTCTTTTTGCTTCACTTATACAAACATGCCAGTGACACCTGAGATAACATATATTGCAATTTATCGAGCTTAAGTTTATGCATTGTCATCAATAAGTTGTTGTTTTTCTCTTATTTTAAAGTCTGATTATGTATAATATTTTAGGCATCCCCTGATGCACTTCATGGAGTCAGAAGAAAAGACTTACGGGTTATAGGAATTTTACATTTCTTTTTTTCTTCCAGGCAACTTCGAGAGGTGCAGCAGGGGAAGCCAATTTTATTCTTTCATACTTTGTATCCTATGTGCCATTCTATTGTACCTTCTATTGTATCGAAATGCCAAATAAATAATAATAATAAAAATAATAATTATGAAGTCCTTTTGGTTTTTGTTGTAATTTTCGAGTTCATGCAATCAGAGGAGTGACTCCTGTGGATTTTTTCTTCTTCATTCCAACAGCATGGATCACTGACTCAAGAGTCCGCTGATGAGCTGATGAAGCAACTCTACCTACCGTTGAAGATAGGAACCTACGGGACATGGACTGTGTTAGGGTTTGGATGTCTCCTGGTCTTGCTCTCTCTAACCTGTATCTCAGTCATGCTCTGTAGGTCAAAAGGATCATCAAGTCCTCTGGACTACCCTGTCAATGTAAGTCTTTACCATTTCAATTCAGTTTTTTTTTTTTTTTTTGTATTGTACTTTTTTGGTTTTGTAAAGTGTAACTTATAACGCTGATGGAGAACAACTTTCTACCCTATGTAATAAATAAATTATCGTTAACCCATTGTTATCAACAAAATAAATAAATTATAATACACCAGAATAAATACATTATCAGTTGTCCATTGTTATCAACACAGACTCTTTTGAATGTTTCAAATGGTGTATGACGTCTTTGAATTTGAAAATGGGCAGTTTTTTCTTGAAATTTATTTAGCAGTTGAACACTTTCAGTAAACTTATATACAAGTGTATATGATTCATATTCACATGAAAATATGAATACATAGACTTGGACTGGTTTGTCTTTCATGGAGAATCATAAGGTAGGACGAGTGTCAGAAAAGGTTGATTTGTAGAACTGTTAAATGGTCAAAAAGCTTACACAAATGTATCTACCTGGTATTAACAAGTTGCATTTAAAATTTGAAGAAAGAAAACTCAAGCAATAGGTTGATTTATGCACCAACAATCTGTAAGTGGCACCATTCTTGTCCCGATTTCAAAAGATTTACAATTTTAAGAACAATAGTCTGGAAAAGGGATTTCTAGAGATAGGCTTTAAATATTAAGAAGATAAAAGGCTAATGAATGAGTAAACAAATATGTCACAAGTTTGTGAATGCCAGTGAAATTTTTGATGAATTTCCAGGAGTTAATAACATTCAGTTTAATTTATTTCATATTTGTTTTCATTAAAAATACAATGCATGGTGATGATCCACCACTTATCAGCGTACTGAGAAATACTGTATATGGAAACAGAACAAGTTACGTGTGTAAGACAACTTATATGGCCTTAAACTGAAAAGCCTTTGTGTATTATTTTTCACATGTGTGTCAGTACATATCTTTTTTTAATGTAAACATAATCTTTTTGTAACCTTGTAATCTTTTTCTTGCCCTGAAATCATAGCAGTCTCGTGAGGATGCCCCATTGATCAATGGTGATACTACAAGGGATGAAGCAAACCAACCAATCTGAGAGAAATAGCCCAAGACGACGTTGATCAAGGTACAGGTTTCACACAGCTTCAGACAGCTTAGTCAAACGGAGTGACGCGTAAAGACATACCCTAAATGGCACATGTGGTGGTATAAAAGATTGAAGTATCAAATAGTGGAATGTTGTATTTGATTGATGTTTTGGGGGATTAAATGACATGTATTTAGCCTGACGGAGGTAGTAGGGATATATATACTAAATATAACTTGAGATCAACATAATCAATGTGCCTTCTATGCAATAAAATTCTGATTTTCAACAAAAGGGGCTTTCATTTTTCCCAGTGATATCTGTACACAGCACTCCATTTTGCCAATGCACAGAACAGTGTAACTCTGAAAGTATACAAGAATGTATGCATTCCACTCATGTGAGGAAGATTTGTATTTTTTTTTATGTTGCTGGGGAGCTGTGTCATTTCATCTTGGGGACATTGACATGAAGATTTGTTAAAGAATTTAATTATGTTTAAGCCATTGCCTACTGGAACTGGTGACCCATGTATAAAGCCTATGGCAATGAATGAACTCAGTAGTCAATGGGCTAATCTATTTTGAGAATGTCATTTATTAGTATGCATGTGTGGTGAAGTTATTTTATGAAGACATTCCTGAACCACCGATGATAAGTTTTCATGCAATAGACTGAAATTAAATCTTCATCTGGTCCAATGATGGTATGTGCAACCATGTATTAAATCTTTTTAAAAAAAATTTAAATATTTTTTTTATAAATGTAATGCTTCCTGGGAGAAATTTCAGTAGTTTGAACATATATTTTTCAATTACAGATCGATCAATTGATCTTATTTACTGGGTGTAAGCCACAAATATGTTCAAACTATGTATTAAATCATCGCCTGACTCGCAGAAGTGCGTTAGCGACTCAAAAACTACTTTTCAAATTATTCACATTTAAAGATTTGTTTTAAATTTAAACTGCTTTCCGTCCCGAAAATTGGTTAAAACTTAGAAGACAAATAGAAATGTTATAGTACTGAAATAAGTCAGTTTTATAAAAGTTTGAGGTGATTTAGTGCTAATGCCCTTCTGCTTAGCGCTTTATTTTTGACCTGAAGTTGGAGCTAACGCCCTTCTGCCAGCCAGGTGACGAAATGTCCTCCTGTTTCCTGGGTGGTGTTTGTAAGGTGTTTCCTGTTCTTAGGTTTGTTTACGCTCAAACAGTGAACCATAGATTTGTTTCATTTTGTTTTTGCCATTGACATGTCTTGTACTGCCCGAGACAGATTTCTATTTGTATGATATAGAGCAGAGGGAAATCAATGTGATAAAGGTGGCAAAACTATTGTGAATTGTTAAAACGGGGAATTAATAAAGTGAATGTCATTGATGACGGAATTGATGTATTTTGGTTACATGGTAATAATCTGAATACTCTCTGCTGTGACTAATTGAATTTTACATAGCAAATCACTGAAATACTGCTATTAAAGAAGTGAAGTGTTTTTTGTTTTTTTTAAGTACTGCTTTTCCTTGCAAGATGAGCATTTATAATGTGTTTTGCTAAATCATGATGTCAGCCGATCAAAGTTGCAATTTATCTAATCCTGTCCTCAAAAAGTGAAAATATGTTTCAGTTCAGTATTACATAGCAATACAATAAAAATTACAGGGCAGAAAATTGTACAGCAGAAAACATGTACATGTCTATATATTTACAAATAATAGCATTGATGCATTTTGGCTATGTTAATGATAACGATTTACAGGTTCTTCAATTAAATTTAGGATGTAAACTGCCAACCACATGTACATGTTGATTTACTCTGTCATTGGTTGAGAATTAATGTCACCCCTTTGGTGCAGAGGTGTTTTATTAAAGTTAATTGACACAATATTTGCTATGGCTGAATTTTATCTGAATTCATGAAATTCCTAGAAATAGGCATTGTTTGGAATACTGCCCACTCTGTACATTGAGATTACATGTAGAAATCATTCCTAAAAAATATAATAAATAACAAGGTATATAAAGACTACTGCCATGAGCTTTCCTATGTGATTAGCTTGTAAATATTCATAAATGAATGATACATGCCAATGAAAACTAAAACAACAACCTATTATTGATCAAGACTTTAGTTAAGCCTCAGACTGAAGCCTCTTGAACTGCCCAAGTTTGATCAAATGCAGCACAAGCCAGTCTAAAAAATAATGATAAGGAACAATTTCATAACATACTTGTACACAATTATGGGAAATAGCATTTTCAAATTATAGTGCGAAATTTGAATTGAAAGGTTAAATCTTAATTGTTGCTGGTTCATGTGTAGACAATCACTATTAAAACTATACACAAGCTTGTCACTGTATTGATGATAATCATGAAGGCTTTTTTAAAGTTGACGAGTAGTATATATGAATTAATTCTTTTGTGTCTTGTGGACAATGAACACTGTAGTCTTTAGAGCATTTCTCATTGCTTGTATGCTGATAATTTTGCTTGTTGTAGAGGAATGTTAAAGCTACATTCACATTGTGCATGTGGTGTTCAACTTAATATTAGCCTTTGAAAAATCATTTGGTTTAGGCTATTAAAATGGCAACCAAAAGTATGTAAAAATTAACATTTTCTTGTGCCTACAAGTGAATCAGTACTAAAAACAAAGAAAGAGAGAAAGAAATTGGTGAGCTCTTTATAAAAGCATATGTTGTACAATTATGCATTATGTTCAAGTGACTCTGTCTTTTTCCTTCATCTAAATTCATGTTCTTAAGAATGTCACGGGTTTTTTGTCAGTATTGAATACCAAAGATACTTACCGGTAAATTGCCATTTTGATAGTCTAAACGTGACAATAACTCCCACGAGTTGCTGTTAATTATGTGTACTTGTGCGCGCTTGATTGTATTGTAGAAAGTAAGATATAATGAAACTTAATGCTGAGTGAACAAGTATCTTTGACAAAGAATATTAGAAATCTGTTTTATGTCAATATCTTTCACTCAATTTCCATGATTATTTTTCTTATTGTTATCCATTGTTATCCATTGTTATCTGTATTTTCCTATTGTTGTAAATGTAATTTTGTTTAATGTTTGTTATGTACATATTTCGTTAGCTGCCTTGAGCATTCCTCGGGATGGATATGAGCGCATAAGATATGTTGCAATTGCTATATTATTAAGAATTTGTAACATTTAAAAAATTTTTTAAAATTCTAGCATTTGTTTAAATACATGTAGCACAGAATTGTTTGACTTTAACAGGGTAGGAAGAATAATGATGCGAAATAACAGATTTATGGAATGCCATGTGTCAAGCTTTTTTTACATACCAAGGGGGTGTTCTTAAGTTGAACTTATCTCTGAGGTGGTCTTAAAAATTATGGAAAGCCATCAGCATCTTTGAAAAGGCATAAAATATTGATTTATCATTCATATTTTCTATTATCATTGAGATTTCATGTTTTTGATGTGGAATTTATGAAAAGTCTGAAATACTTTAATTTTTGCTTTTGAATATATTTCATTTTAAGGCTACAAATGGCTCTCCATAATATTGAAGTTCGACTTAGGATCTTTTTAGAACAGCCCTAGGCCAAGTACTATTATTCTGAATCAGAATTAATCATTATAATGGATACAGTCATGAAATGACTTTGCATTCCATAAATCAGTTGCCTAAACCACAGCTTATGAATACTGGCCTATATAGCTTATATTTTGCCCTATGTAATATGCGATCGTTCAATACAAAAAATGCATGATTATCAGTAATTTCTCTTTTTATATTTTAAACAAAACTACATGAATATAATTATGTACAAAATATTGTTTTCAGATATATCTTGCCAATGTTAATATCCAATGAAATAGGAACATACTTTAAAATCAAATGCAGTTTATAATCACGAAAAATGCTCTGATCTGCGTTCTAAATGATCATGTTCTTCCTTTGGAAATGTAGAAAATTTGGAGACGGTACATGAACGTGTGAAATAACCTCGGATATTGGTGTGTAATATGATTATTGAGGCCAATTAGAAATGTGATATCATGATCAGGTTAATTATCTCTCCATCATGCAAACAAGGTGCTCCGATATTTGCTCCAATGATATTTGATCCAGGCATTATTTTTACAAAGATGTAGGTGTAAATGAGGAGGATGCTCGAAACATGAAGAAGCGGAGGGATGAAGCTGGAGGGGGTATTATCATGGTGTGAGATTCAGAAAACCCTTGCTGTAAGAGGGAAAACGCTGACTTTAATAAATGATGATGGGTTAGAATAAGGGATACAATTGTGTTTTAGGTTTGTTTTGGTTTAGGATATAATATAATAATGATTATAATATTCCACTTTTATATAGTGCTTGATGTCTCTAAGCGCTTTACAGATATTGTTTGAGACTTGTGGAATAGCATTATCGCCAAAGTTGATAGATGTAGTGGCACCTAGAGGAGGGGATCGGGATGTTTTGATGAAGGGTTGAAGTTAGGATATTGGTTGGTGTCGGTCGCTTTACAGATATTGTTTGAGACTTGTGGAATAGCATAATCGCCAAAGTCGATAGATGTAGTCCTAGAGGAGGGGATCGTGTTTGATGAAGGGTTGAAGTTAGGATATTGGTTGGTGTCGGTCACTTTACAGATATTGTTTGAGACTTGTGGAATAGCTGTAGTCCTAGAGGAGGGGATCGTGTTTGATGAAGGGTTGAAGTTAGGATATTGGTTGGTGTCGGTAATAGACCTTGGAGCTATTGTCATCAGAGCATGTGTCATACAATCATAAATATATCTTTATTAGAAGATGGCATTAACTTTAATGATTTATGGTACTGGTAGTGAAATACGTTCAAATTAAACTTGGTGAATACATTTTTTTTTTTTTTGTCGTCTATCACTGCAAAGAGCTTTGTGCAAATTAACAATACATTTCATGTGTGTAAAAATTTGCTGTTTTTTTTATAGCTAATATAAATTATAGCTATTTTAGAACTTATGGTCATTTAAAACTACTTTCTTTGTCCATTACTTGGCCATTATACAGTTTAACATTTTTTTTCATTAGCCGAGATCCAGGGACCAGTTACTCAAAACCATCACGAGTCTAAGTTTGTGGACATCTCATAAAAACACATGTTAATTCTCTTTCAATTGGATGTTCAAGAAGTAAGCCCGTCTTGTGAAACGGCCCCCAGATTACCTGACTTAAGCTATGGTCAAAAATCAGAGCAGCGACCGACCGATCAGTAGCCTGCTCGGTCGCTGCTGGAATTTGGGCATCGCCCAGCGATTAGGTCGGTGCCCGGGCGGCGACCGCCCAGGCACCGAGTGAAAAGTGAGCAGGCGCCGACCAAATTTTAACTCCGCGCTAAAACTTCAGCGGCGACCGAGCGATGCCCTTAAAAACGAGCGGTGCCTGGGCGGCCGCCGCTCGCTGGCCGGGCAGCCGCTGGGCAGAATTGGTTAAAAACTCGCCGCTCGGCCGCCGAGCAGGCTTCTTTTGGGTAATGTGACCATAGCATAACACCGACAGGTAATAAAGTCAGTATATGATATACGGTAGGTTTGGGTTGATCATTTGCCTGGCTTTTGTAAGAAAGTAGCTATATTAGATAACTACCAAACTTTTTTAATCATAAATTGTACTTGGAAAGAATTCTGTTTAATATGATGAATAGATTCATGTGTTTTATTTTTTTTAACAATTATGAATTGATACAACTATATATAAAGATTTGAAAATTCAACCAAGTTGATATAAAGATTGATTGATATTGCATGTGATATCATATTGTACATGGCTGTAAAACTTTGGTGATATTAAAAATGATTTTCCATACAATGTCCTCTCATGGTCTTTCTTCCACCTTCAAGCTTTATCACATAGGGCACAGTACTCTGCTGTCATTATTTGTGTACTAAATGAATAGAAAGTGAGGGTCTGATTCGCACTCAGTTGTCTGTGCTTTATAAAGCCCTATAGTAAACCAGTGGTTAACCATAGATGGAAAATGTGAACACAGGCCTTTGCAGTTACATGCATTCTTAAATGGAGTGGAAAAGATGAGAAATATCGGGAGAGCCTGACAAAGGGAGGGAAGGAAAGAAAGAGGTTAGGGAGAGAGCAGACAGGAAGGAAAAGAGAGCAAGCAAGCATTGGAAAGAGTCGAGAAAGAAAGAGCAAGTAAGAGAGAGGAGAGGAGGGGGGGGGGGGGGATGAGCAGAGTCTTGAAACATACCAGTACAGTTATTAGATGTGTTTTCTAGAAGGTTATATAGGTAAGTGTACTAACAATTTCAATATATCTTGTAATTTTATTCCAAAGTATTTACAAACATAGTGTACAGTTAAAATACATTAAAATTTGGTCAACATGATCTGGATGGTTCCTATATTAAAAGGATATCTAACTTTAGTAGTATATACTACTCTAAAAGAAAAAAATGAGAAAGTTATGATTTTCTTATAATAAGATTGTAATCACTTGCATATAGGCACTTCATATTGGCTGAATCGGCTGTGTTTCTCTTATTTTTCCGCTTTCACCCAAATCAAATTGTTACATTGCAAGGTTTAGATTACCCTTAAATTAGCCTAGGGCCAAGTGGCGGATCCAGGGGGGTAAAAAGGGGGCATGTGCCCCCCCCCCCCCCCCCCCGGCCAAAAAAATATGTTAAAATAAAAAAATGCCAATGGCTGACCTAAAATTGTGACATTACCATACATGCCAACTGTTCAGATTAAAGAGGAACATTCCTCTTTTTGGGAGAAGATAATTATCATTTTAATGCAGGTGTTCCTCTTCCTGTACAAATTTGTCTGTAGTATTGAATAGGAGAGTTAGGATTGTTCCTCTTTTTTTTGAAAATAGCATAATTTGTACAGATTTCTGATTTTCAAATGTTGACATTACCCCCCCCCCCCCCCCCCCCCCCCCCCAACGGAGCAAAATGTCAAATTAAAGAGTCGTTGCGATTTTTTTGGGACTAAAAAAAAAAAAAAAATATATATATATGTTCTCTTTCCCACCGTGTGCCCCCCCCCCCCCCCAGCAAGAAATTCCTGGATCCGCCCCTGGGGCCTATAGTCAACAGCTAGGTTTTTTAAAAGCTGGTTGCTTGTTAGTTCATAGATTGTGTACATTGTCAATCAGAGTGATTAATCAAAACATTTTCTTTTTGGTAATTCAATCTTAATTCATACCTCTCTGAAAACTAAAAAATATATAAAAAGTATAGAATGCAACAAGATAGAGTATTCATGATCAGAATAATTGATAGCAACAGTCATTACTGTATATATGCATCACATGAGAAACAATATTTTACTTTATAAACTAAGATAGCAGTGCCATTTCCGCTTCTTTGTATTCTACTCTCCAGTCCTGGAGGGCGTTTCACATGCCTCTGTTTGCTCCCATCATTTACTGGTATTGATCTCTCAAGGGACGTACAAATCGTGGTCACAAATCTACAAAATTTACCTTTTTTGATAGTTCGCGATTGAAGGAAAAGATATTATCTAAAGATCATAATTGAGAGACCAATGCAGGTGTGAGAGCAACCAGTGGCATGAATGGCCTGCTATAGGTAATTCCAACTTAAAGTCGATCTTAGTATTTGTGTAACACCCCCCAGATATCAGAAGTTTTCAGTACAGCAAGGTTCTCTTAAACTTAATAGGGTTCGACTGTACATATTGCATCATGAGAAATATTTCTGTTTTTATAAATACCAAGCAATGTCATTTCTTGTTCCAGAAATGAAAGAAAAAATGAATCAGTCATCATTCATCGATAGGAGTTGTATATCGATGGGAGTTGTATATAATGATCAGATTCATTTTGGCTGCAACAAAAGAAATTTCCCTTACCTATTTGCCTCACCCCGGCCTGTGGCAAGAAACGTAAATTTAACTAAGTTGAAATGATGAATTGAAATTACAGAATATCATCTTTCATTGTTGTTAAAGTCATACCTAGCCAAGATTGGGAAATGATCTGAAGGGAAAAGTTCATTAGGACAAGCATGTAAAGGTTTTATCAATTCTTTGTTAATCATCTGTAAGATTCCGAGGCAAGAGAGGGCGCTAGAGTTAAACCATTGATAATCCAAAGTGACTTCACAGTACAGATCCATGTTGGGTATCTTCGGCGGCCACTCTGAACCATCGTAGTCATCATAGTTTGTAAATGGTACTTCATGGCCCTGTATTGTGAAGAAAAAAAAGCAAGATCGATACGGAATAGTATTCCAACTTAATGATAATCAAATCATTATGGTTACATTTGTATAGCACTTCCTACTATGCTTCTAAGAGCTTTATATTGTTATTATTATTATCCCTGTCATCGCGGATTAAATTGCTAATTAATCCACACATAATAGTGTGTACACACTCCGCTCCCTTGAAGTGTCCGGCCAGGCGCCATATTTCCAGCGCACACATGCCAATCCAACCACATTAACGCTTGCATCGTAAAGGGTATACCCATCTAACACCTGGGCGGAGATTGGCAAATGCAGAGTTGTATGTTTTGCCAAATGTGTTTATATAGTGCCGTGGTGGGACTCGAACCAGGAACCTTTTGATCCCCAGTCCGGGGCATATCCACTAAACCACGACACCTCTACATAGTACATACTTGATAATTGTATTGATTTACATGCCCTAATAGAGCTTAAATCAGATAAATATCAAGTAAAATCATATTTTAGGTGTAAATTTATACTTACTTAATGCTTATATCTTTCAACATTGTTGAATTTGCACAGCTTTAATTGATAAAATACATGAACATGGCGATTCCTCTTATTGTAAGAACAGTGAATTAGAACTTTGAATGGGGAGTCATCTTTACAACAACAAAAAATTGCTCCTTCAAGAAAGAGGAGGGGGGGGGGGATGTGATGTCTAACAATTATACTGGTAACTAAAAGATTAGATCATTGAAGATGAATATAAGCATTAATTCATTTGTAAGTATCTCAACATTTGTATTTAGTGTAAGTGTAAGTGTAGTTTACAACTTGTATTTCAATGGAAAGTTTGAGATATATGCCATGTATGTTTTGAATTCATGTTTTTAATGTACATGTTTTTTATGTGAATGCAGGGCTCTCTGAGAGAGCAGGTCCAGAAATGGACTTGAAATGAAACCATGCATCCTGTTGAAAATAAAACTAAAATTTAAAAAAGAATAATAATATGAACGTGACCGACATATGAGAATTAAACCACATCAGGAAAAGTCCAAGTTATTTTGTCCCATGCCCTATCAACCACAAGTCATCCAAGAGTTAGTAATAAATTTGGATTAATAAAGCGTTTAATAAGGAAAACCATCTCTTAGCACTTCTACAGATAGCATTAATATTACCCCAGTCATCAGATTCATTCACACACACAGGTCCACCATTTCCATTCTCTGGGGGGAGTATTCCTACTATTATCAATGGCTTATGATGATTAATACCACAAAGGCTTCGTCATCCTAACAGGTACCCATTTCTCTCCTGGGTATGGATTGGCAAATGTAGATTAATGCCTTGCCAAATGACATAAGTGCTGTGTCGGGTATCGAACCCAGTACGACTTCTAAATATCCAGTCAAGTGCTTAAATCACTCGACTACAGCATCACAACTTAAGTATATCTGAAAATCATATTTATTTGCAAGCCTTACTAGAGCTTAAATCAGATAAATATCAAGAAAAAGGGAATTTTAGGTAAAAACTTATATTCATATTGTAACATATGGGACACTAGATGACCAGCTGAAGTACCTTGGATTTACCCTTGCCCTTCATATACACTGAATTTAGACAGAACTGTGAAAGAAAACAAATCTACACTCAGTGCTTTTACCTACTTTCTGGATAAGGTTTAATGTAGAAATCTTGACTTCATGTATAAAACTATACATTGATCGTTTGACAACAAAAGTTGAACTCTATGAATATATAATACCTGTAAATATATAATATAATAATAATAATAAATAATAATAATAAATTTATATAGTGCAGCTTTTATACAAAATATATTCAGCTGTGCTGGTTAAGAGCTCCTTTTTACTAAATTCTACAAAATAAGATCTCTCAGTTGAACAAATAAATTTTAAATTGGATTTAAAAACATTGAGAGATGGAGTGCTTCGTATTTCTATTGGCAAGCTATTCCATAGTTTGGGTGCAGCATTAGCAAAAGCACGGTCCCCAAGAGTTACTTTAGTTTTGCCATGGGGAATCTGAAACAATAATTTATCTGTGGAACTGCGCAGGCTACGACTGTGTGACTGGACTTTGAGTTAAAGTAATTCTGTGATGTAATTAGGGGCTTGACCATTTAATGATGTATAGACAATTAACAATATTTTGAATGAGATTCTTTGACGGACTGGCAACCAGTGGAGTTCTCTCAGAAGAGGTGCAGTTGAAGTGAATTTCGACCGACGATAGACAAGTCTATAAATGTAATAAATGTAATGACTGCAATTTCAACCAATCAGATGGCTTGATTTATAAAGAGAGGTATATGATATATATTATTAACCGTATCAGACATCTGAGCAAGGCAATTTTTAAATGTTATTGCCCTCAAAGTTTAATTGATAAGCCAACAAAACTATGGGCGAGAAAAATATTATTGACCGCTCAGCAAAGTCAATGGAATTTTGTGTGAAATTTGCAGGTCAATAATTATATAATATTGACTGGCCTTGAGGGAGATACCACATATATTGCCCAAACTAGACTCATATTGCCCTGAGTCAAAGACGAGGGCAATATGGATCTTGTGAGGGCAGTATATGTGGTATCTACCAAAAGTTAAGCCAGTCAATATTTGTATTGTTATCCAAATCAGACATCTAGAGCAAATACATAAATCAACCATGTCAAAGAACTGAACAAAGTTAACTTTGTCAAACAGCAGTGCTTGACGAAATTTTCGATACACTGCAAACAGTGTGCCTTCCGTTCCCTCTGCTAAGGAAAACTAGGGCAATACAGTTTTGCAAATGACCAGCTCAGATGTCTGATACGGGTAATAATAATACACAGTTAACCAATGAACTAATATTGCCCAATCAGAAAAGTAAATGGCAAAATGCGTGTTAAACTAGCAGGCAATAATGTAGAGTCCACATCCTGGTATTTTATCGTTTTCATTGCGCATCTATTACGCGTATGAGAACCTGCGCACTTTGTGACGTAATAATCACACCCAAGACACACTGTTTGCAGTGTATCAATAATTTCGTCAAGCACTGGATGCACATGCAGTGCTGGTTTGACAATGTTTTTGCAACTTTTCATGCTAGGGAACCCTGTGCAGTGTAGGCTACTTATTTTACATAATTTAAGAGTATATATATATATATATATATATATATATATATAAGATATTAAAAGTTTCTAGTTTGCTCTAGATTTCTAGTTTGCTCTAGATTTCTGATGTGGTTAATAATAGTAATATTGACTGCCTAATTCAGGACAATACTTGTCATATACATGAATATATCGCCCTCACCTTCGGTTCAGGCAATGTTGTATTGTTGTATAAACTATAATACAAATATAATACTGTACAATGTAAATGCAGCATAATTTTTGAGACCAACTTAAACCGACTACAAAATTAAACAATGAATCCTAAAGCACAAACCCTAATGTCATTGATATATTCATTATAGATATTTAAATATAAAAAGCTTTACATAATTAGGCAAAACATGGTTAATACACATGTATTTGCTTCAAGATCCATATTAAGATATATTATTATTGAAAATTGAATTTACAAAAAAAAATTTACAATAGTAATATTGACTGCCTAATTCAGGACAATACTTGTCATATACATGCATGTATCGCACTCACCTTCGGTTCAGGCAATGTTGTATTGCCCTGAAGGAGGTCAATATTTATACTTAATGATAGATCTACATATAAAAAGAGTAAAAACATATGAAAGACAATTGGCAGGTTTCTGCACACCGTACTTCAATTTGCTGTAAGTTATTTACACTTTTATGAGATGTAATATGTTATGGTTCCTTGCAAAATACAGGTATTCTTGTCACCTGCACATAGACTATCATTTGAACTCAGTATAATATAAGATAGAATTTCATTCTTCTTCTATGGTTTTTCACATAAAATTGCATATTTATTACTAATACTGTACATTTATTTAAAAGACAATTAATGGCACCTACATTTAGGAATGATTAAAAAAATGAATTATACATATTGTTGGAGAGCTTTAAAAATCTAAAAATATTACATAATTTGGATATTCAATCATTTCACATACCTATTACACAACTGCTACATATTGAAGAACAATGAATTTTAATAGTTTATAAATCTGAATGTATCATAACAATTTGATTATTTACTTGTTTTGAGTTGTTAATACATAAAAAATAGTATTTCAAATAAATGAAATGTGCTTTCATTTACTCATTGACTCCAGAGTTTCCAAAACAGCTTGAATGATTTAAAGAAAATCATGCATTAGTTTTGTAAATGCTTTTCTTGTTTCCTTTGTATATACTAATCCCCTCTTTGTTACTTTTGACAGCCAGAATAGTTGCCTTACAACTATTGCCATCATATTTACCGTGTGGATCATCTACATCTTTTACACTAAGGTAAATTGCCTTTAATAAGACTGGCAGAATTGAAGAAACCTGCAACTTGTATTCATAAGACCTCGACAGTCTTCTCCCAGACTTGAGTGCAATTCTATCTGGAACGATGTCAGTGCAGTTCTATCATAAACCAAACTGCCTCGTACTCTCACACTATTCATGTAATGACAACTTTACATAAACTTATATTTTCCAATGATTGGCAAGTGATCAGAAGGAAAATACTCATTAGGACAGGCATAAAATGGAAAAATTTCCCTCTCGTCCACCATTTCTAAGACACCATAGCAGCAAAGACTTTCAGAATCAAACCACTGATAGTCCAACGAGGCTATGAACTTGCTATCACCGTATTTTTTCGGGTCGGTCAGATAAGGCTTGCGAGGGCGTTTAGGTGGGTAAGGTTTAGAGATCTGTGCTGGTAATTCAACCATGTCTGCTGACCATTCTGCCCCCACACAATCATCTACGTCTGAAAAGGGACTTTCTTGACCCTGAGGTAGTTTGTGGTAAAAGAGGAAAGTAAAACAAATATCAAAATGAGAAAGAATAATCCAAGACCCTCAGGGTCTCAGATAGCAGCCAACAAGATGATTTGATCTATTATCCTCCATCTACAATGTATGCTGGTAGAGACACATGCACTGCTGGTCAATTTTATAAGCAACAATGTCCTTTGGCAAGACATTAATCTACACTTGCCACTCTCCATCCAGGTGTTAAATGGGAACCGGTAGGAAGGAATTCCTTAAATGTTGTGAGCGTCAAAATCGGCAGCCTAGCATAGCTGGGTAATGTTGGAGCGCTTTGAGGACCTTGCAAGGTCGATAGGTGCGCTATATAAGAATCCAATATTATTATTATTATTACTACTGTTAATTGTGCTCCCCCTAGTATGATCCTGTGGAGATGAGTGTACAACCCTGCCAGGTGATGGATTGTGGAAGATGATTGAAGGTACAGGTGATAGATGAGTAGAAGATCTTGTTAACACACAGCTGTCAAAGTAAAAGAACCTGACAATGCTGGCTCTTTTTCCATGGAAAGAATTAATAATAACATAATAATAATAATAATAGTACAAATGTATCTCATAGCATCATTTTTCAAGTAGACTGTGGTGAAAATAGATCATAGCTGTGTAAACATACATATATCACAATATAGCATACATGGCCCATGACAGTAAAGTTTCCAAAACAGGGCATAACATATAAACACAAAACATACTGTTGTACAGATATGATACATAGTTCAATGAGATGATATAAATGAGGTAATTTACATTTCAGAAATAATAATTAAAATGGAAATAAATTAAATATAGGTGTTGTTTTTATCATATGAGAATGAACGATGTTGAAAGTTTACTGCATCATATCTGATCAAGCCTTTACACGATACCTAGCTACATGTTACCTTTAGCACCCTAACCCTAAATCTAATTGATAACCCTCATGCAACCCCAACTCTAACCCTATATCATTAGCACGATGAAGCCTAGAGGGATTGTCTCCAGTCCTTTGTCAGAGAACCAGATTTAAGCGCAGATTCCCTCTTTAACTCTTCCATCAGATCAACAGCTCTAAGAATGAGCACTGCAGACTCAGATTGACATGGTTGTTATGAACAAGTGATAGGATAATAGTGTGCATATTAACTTTATAATGATACAAGGAAAGGCAATGGAGAACTACAGGTATGAATCATAAATGAATATGTATGTACTTACAGCAACTGTTTTGTAGGCACTTTTCAACCCAGGCAAGTTATGCTTGAAACACAGAGGCAAGATGTCAAGTAGGCTCTGAAAAATATTCAAAAGCACATTGATAAATATTATTTATTTAAACAGTCAAACTTGTCTTAATGGCTACCTCGATCTCTATAAAGACCACCCGTCACTTGTGGTCACCCACATTGTCTCCGTCTGGAAAGAAATGTGTGTTGAAGAACCCGTCTTAAAGGATAACCACAGTGGCCACTTACTGTGTTTCCCTTTGGTGGCCTTATTAGACAGGTTTACTGTACTTATAACTAGACATAATAATTCAAATATACTGTAGCCATGATTTCTCATGAGGAATTTGATATCATTTGGCTATATGATAACAAGACAGGTGTTATCAATCACCTAGGAGGACTTCACTTTTACGACTGACATGCGTCACATAATGCAGCAAACAATTAAGGGCATGTACCTTCCACCCACTTTTATAAAAAAAATCGCCAGAAGGAAAGCCGTCATCATAACAACTTTGAAAGACAACAGAAAGCTTTCTGCGTCGGGTGAGCAAGTTTTCGGAAGGATACTGGATTTTACTAATGTTCCAAATTCTAATCGGGGCAGCGCCAGGAGCGTCACAACATGACGGACATGTGCGCTATATAAGAACCCACCATTATTATTATTATTATTACACAGAATTAAACATTCCAGTGTGTACAATCGTCAAGACTTGACAAATAATATGTCCAACATGTTATGATTGGAAAACATAATGAACACAATGTGAAATTTTCGAAAATACTTTTCATAATGATATTTTAGGCCTGACCATAGATGTGTGAGTATTTATGAAAAGGATGTTCAGATCAAATTGCACTTACTGTATACAGTACTTACCGTTTGGTTGAAAATTTGTGATTCTGACAGTCCGAAGATTCGCAGGTTCATATAGGCCTAATACTAAAAAAAAACTTTATTATTCCCAAGGTTTCTAATTATTACAAAGGATCATAATTCCAAAAAAATGTAGGATTCACAACTTTGGAAATGAAACTGGTTTCATAATTCTGAAGGTTCATAATTTCGAAAGAGAGATGATTTGGCCTTTGTAAACCAAGTGCCCCCCCCCCCCCCCACCAGTTATCGTCCATGGTCAATACAAGACAAGACTTACTTTGCTTTCGCTACCAATCTTGATTGGGTATTGACGAATAAACTGCTCTCCATTGGCATCTAGCTTCCCATCATGCATCAGCTGATATCCCGTCATGTTTGGTTCCTGGTTGAAATCTCCACACAGGATGTGGGCATGCTCAGGACCCCCTGCAAACTCCCCTAGGGCATTGATGGCTAACCCTGCCTGTATGGAGGGAGGGAAGAGGACACACAGGAAAGACAGAAAAGTGAAAAAACAGTATGAGCAACAAAAAAAACTTTTTCAATAATGACAAGTTTAATGTTCAAGTACTAGTAAAAGTCTAGTATATCAAATTCAAGCTATTATTCATCCGTTTTCCTTATAATGTTTGTTGTCTGTTTAGCATTAATCTATTATGCAAAGCACTTTGAGCAATTATTTTATTCCATTTTACGCTATTGTATGTAACAATAAAAGGTGTATGTATTATCCATATGATCAATAGGCTTCAAAATGTTGTCCAAATATAGTTTTTACATAATCCAAAAAATGTTGTTTGGGGGATCACAAGAACATGCAGACAAAAGGATTAGTGGGCAAAATGTAGATCTACTATGCCTCAGGTAACAAACAGAATGAGTACAAGAGGGAACAATAAGGACCCAAAATGTGTTTTTAAATAACTAGATCAGGGTAAGAGGGAAAAACAGAAACCCTAAAACTGTATCATATGTGACATTCTGTTTTAGTTGCTTTTCAAAGGTTGATTATCCTATTCTACTCTCATTTAGTTAGCCAAATTTCTTGTTGTTTTGATATAATTTACCTTTGAGGTTTTGTTTCTGTTTCCTCTATGCTTCTCTTGTGTGTGGTTTATTGTTTGCCCATTTATATTTTATTATCATAATGATATAATGACTCAAACAAATAATAATAATAATACAAATGATACAAATAATAATAATAATATTGGTATTGTCAATAATGTAAATTCAGAGAAAATATCTATATAATAAGAATGTTAAAGTGCTATATGTTTATTTTCTTTATATACTCATTTTATGTTGAATCATGTCACATATACATTTTATCTATTTTTCTCTGTGAATAATTAAAACACACAAAAAAATCTTCCTTTTGGACGAATAAAACTTGAATTTGAATTTGTTACTTCTTTTGTTTGAGATAATAGTTATAGTGATGTCACTTTTTGTTTGAGTGAAATGTATGCAGTTTCTTTCGATAGAAATTTGACTTTGTCTTTTTAGGTTTTGTTTCTATTTAATGGCTTTCTTCTATTTTGTTCTACTTTGAAAAATAACAACGAAAAGAGACAAACTAAAGCTTCTTGTCTGGCCCTCATTGTTCATTCTTGCAACTTCCTCTGATTTATAAGGGCAAGACCAAAAACAGTAGTATGTTTGTTTTCTTTTATTATCTTTTTTATCTCCTTTTTTGAGGAGGTTCATTTATTTATGATGTCGGGATTAGATTTCCATAATTAATATTATTCTAATTTGTTGGATAAACACAGAATAGAAAAAGAAGGGAAGGGGATGGGATCTTAAATACACCTACTCTATATAATGTACCTGTAGTGTTATAACATCAATGTTTTTGTAGTCACCAAACAGGAGATGTGTATTCCCAATGGAGACTCTCTTCTTTGTCTTTATATCTTGTAGCTTAGTTAGGAGGACTAAATGATCTTGATTGACGTAAGACAGCACACTCTCCTGAGCTTCATCAGAAAGCTTAGCCTTCTCACATGCCTGCATAGAAATAAAAAGAAGTAATCTATTTGAAAGCAAATCAACATTCTGTTATTCAGCCACAATCAACAATAAACATAGAGGCCTTCAGAAAACTATTACATTTTTTTATATAGTGAAGGAATTGTAAAAGTTCTAACACTATACACCACACCATTGGTTTTTCCATAAATTATTCAAAGAACTTTTTGCAAACACAGCCACGTATATGGAGTCATTCGCAAATGACTCATCAATTCTAGCACGATCTGGAAGCAAGCTGCAGTCCAGACTTTGATAAGCCCTGGGGGTACGTGTTTCACAAAGATCCTAAGTCAAACTTATCTCTAAATTGGGCTTAACAATTATGGAAAGTCGTTAGCATCTATGAAAACAATTTGTACAATTTATTTTAAAAGACATAAAATGTTGATTCAAATCATTCATATTTTATCAAGGAGATTTCATGTTCTTGATATGGAATTAATAAAAATTCTAAAATACTTCAATTTTTGCTTTTGAATATATATTTTTAAAAGGCTACAAATGGCTCTCCATAATTTGTAAGTACAACTTAGAGTTAAGATTGACTTAGGATCTTTGTGAAACACGCCCCAGGTCTAGGATGTCTGCGCCACACTGGGCAAACAGTTCTCACCTTTGCGGCCAGCTCGTTAAAGACCACTCCCTTCTCCTCTAGCATCTCAAATCTGTTTTTCTTGTAAAATGTTGCCTCTCCTTCCATGACACCTCTCACTTTCTTCATATAAGTACCATGGTAACCGAGAGAGTGCATCTCAGGATTTAGCTGATGGGCAAAATAATCTGGTCCAACCTGTTTTAATGAGGAGATATGCAGTAGCATATGGTTATTTTGATAAACTTGCATACAAAATGAATGGTTAATCATAACAAGATTTCTTTCAAACTTTCCCTAGAATGCTTCTATGTGTTTTCTGCTTTATTCTGTAGTTATTTGCCACAAGGTTGAATTCTCCTTTAAGCCATTCATGATATCTAACCAGTCTCACATTTTCACAGTAAAAACATGCAGTTTGATTACATGGTACAGTAGTTATTATAAATGTCATCCTAATATTAAATGTCTTAAAATAAAGTATGGATTTCACTGACATTCTTTAAAAGGTAGGATTTTCTTGTATTTAAGCGTAAAATCAAATAGTTTCTATAATAGATGCTTCTTTTGAATAGATTATATATGTATATAATGTATATAACGAAAAAGGATGCAAGAGAATAATGATACAATTATTGCTGTCCTCCCTTTTGGAATTTTTATTTTAAACTTCTGCAAAGATTTCCAAAAGGGAGGACAGTATTCAGCAAACTAAATTAAGCTACATGTATATGTGACCATTATTCTCATTTCATTTTGCATTGTATTTTTATCCATGAGAGTTGCAAAATAATAATAATAATCTGGACATATATAGCGTTTAATACGGAATGCCGTCTCTAAGCGTTTTACAGATATTACTATACCCCGGTCATTGGATTCATTCACGTACAATGTGCTGTTGTATCTAGGTTATACTTATCTAAATGTTTTATGTTGCTATTTTCAATAAATAAATTACATGTATGTGACAATTAAAACATGTATTCACAAGAACAAAATGTCTGTATATGAAAAATAATGACCTCTTGTAAACAGACAATATGTGGATCATGATGTTTGATCTCTAGCATCAAGGCTCGGTGTCTATCTGACATCTTAAGGAACCCTTGAGGGCAGTATGGATACCAGCCATCTTTGATGTGGCAGTCAGCAAGGATGTTGTAGTTCATCAGAGTGAATATGTTACTGTCATCTCCATGGCAATCTGCAGATGCCGAGAGCCACTCCCTGCGCAGGTTTGGTGGTAGTCCGTCTCTATTTCCATGGCTCATCTTCAGCTTCTCTGCATGATCATCAGAAAAGCATCCTTATAACATCTGCATCTACAATGTATCATACTGCCACCATAAAGATATTTCACGCCCACAACAGCTTCATTTAGACCAGTCATTTCTTGAATTCTGAGTTATAGCTGTTTTTTTCACTCACTCTTTACTTTTTCAGTATTTCCTGTATAACAGTTTCTCAATACTATCAGAACAATTAAAGGACATTGGCCATTGGTTGCATGCTGGCGCAAATTTTAAAACACATATGCACAGAAATATGTAAGTCACTACTTATATTATAATATTAATAGTAGGCCTAATAACTGCAAAAAGAAAAGACAAAATAGACTAATAATAATAATAATAATATTGATATTAATACACAATAACAACAATGGTAAAAAATAATGATAATAGGGGTCTAGTCATAACAAAATTAATAGTAACAATTATAATAATAATAATAATAAAAATAGCAACAAAAACCATGACAACAAAAAATTCTGAACTGATGATATGCTAGACTGGAGAACAACAAATATGAGGGATAGACTATATTATATAGACCTACATGTAATTAACTGATCAAGTCTGACTTTGTCAAAGTAGACGCATGCATGAGGCTCAAGTCAGCAAGCAAAATTCAGGTTGTAATCTCACGTTAGACCTAAACTCAATCTACTCATGAACATTCATCGGGACTTCACAGAATTCCTGTCATGTCTGAAGAAGATTCCTCCCGAGTCCCAGCCAGATGGATTTTTCTTATAATCATATCATACTTGGGTTACCTCCAGATGCAGGGAGCTCCGACGCCTACGGCATCGGCGTCGGAGCTCCCTGGAGTTAGCTTAAGGTGGCGGGTACGGTTAAGGCTTTATCCACAATAGTTCAACTTATTGTTAAAAATCAACACTGTTGAAATCGGAAAAATCGAAAAAATTGCAAAACATGTTACCTGTTCTCGAGACGTCGTTTGAATTGATGTTCTCTCCGTCCTTATTTAGGTGGAAGTCGACAATTCAATTCGATCACCACAGCTCTTCATCACACTCGATCAGGGAGCTAGGTTAGTTTGAGGTGCATTGCGCATCGCCAGAATGTAAATATAATTGTAGTCTTTAGTACCAGACCTGGATTTGCTTTCAATTGATTAATCAATTGTTTTCCAAAAAGCCTGCATATCAATGAACTCGGATCTAACTTCTTTGCACACAATATTACTGTGACCGTGTTTATTTGTCTGCTCATGTATACCTTTATTTAAAATACATTCAGAATGCAATTTGGTATATAAAGTTTAATACTGTACATGTTAATACAGAATTAGCATTTAGAGCTGCGCGCTGTTTTTGAATAACCAATTTGACAAAGCCTTGAATCCTTGAACCCCAAACACACAGATACGGTTGGTGATTTTGACAGACTGCATCATGAAATGTAGTAGGTCAGTCCAATAACCTTAATTCAAAGGCAAAGCACTGAGCTGCTGTTTTTGAATGAACAATATGACAAAGCCTTGATCGAATCCTTGAACCCCAAACACACAGATACGGTTGGTGATTTTGACAGACTGCATCATGAAATGTAGTAGGTCAGTCCAATAACCTTAATTCAAAGGCAAAGCACTGAGCTGCTGTTTTTGAATGAACAATATGACAAAGCCTTGAATCCTTGAACCCCAAACACACAGATACGGTTGGTGATTTTGACAGACTGCATCATGAAATGTAGTAGGTCAGTCCAATAACCTTAATTCAAAGGCAAAGCACTGAGCTGCTGTTTTTGAATAAACAATTAGGACAAAGCCTTGACTCCTTGAACCCAAACACACAGATACGGTTGGTGATTTTTACAGACTGCACATCATGAAATGTAGGTCAGTCCAATAACCTTAATTCAAAGGCAAAGCACATGAGAGACTGAAAAACAAGTCTGAAAAGTCCAAAAAGCCTGCATATAAATGAACTCGGATCTAACTTCTTTGCACACAATATTACTGTGACCATGTTTATTTGTCTGCTAATGTATACCTTTATTTAAAATACATTCAGAATGCAATTTGGTATATAAAGCTCAATACTGTACATGTTAATACAGAATTAGTATTTAGAGCTGCTGTTTTTGAATGAACAATATGACAAAGGCTTGAATCCTTGAACCCAAAACACACAGATACGGTTGGTGATTTTTACAGACTGCATCATGAAATGTAGGTCAATCCAATAACCTTAATTCAAAGGCAAAGCAATGAGAGACTGACAAACAAGTCTGACTACCGTAAATGCAACAATATTAACAAAAATGACACAAAGAGACAGCATTTCTTTCATTTGATTGCATATATTGAATTGATTCTCTCTCCTTTGTACAAACTGGATATTACAATAGACGGTCAGCAAAAGAATTCATAACAATTTTACAAGTAACATCATTGTAACATTTGGGTGATCTGGTCTTAAAATTAAGGTCTCAATCTAAGCTCACAGTGTACTGTGTTATCCTCACAAGATTAATATTTAATTCAAGGACTGTCCAATAGATTTGATCTTTAAGCATGTACAGTTTACATGTAGTTTAGATACAGCACTATGAAAGGGTTAATGTTCTTTTGCTGTATTCATGTCACTTACTTTACATTCAGTCACATAAATATTTAAATCAAGGCAATAACAAATAAATCTATAATCCCCAAAGATCTTTGAATATGGCATAAAAAAAAAGAATAAAATCAGCTATAAAATATGGATGTGTCCAAAATTGTTATGATTCAAATAATTATAAAATAACATATTAAGCAATTGCAGGCTCATTGTCTTTAAAAATATCACATATATCACCTTGATTTAACTCCTTGAATACTAAGCCTGAGGTCATTTTACTTGGGATGAAACTTAATATCTAAAAAACATGTAACATATCCAGACTGTTTACATAAGTAATTAAGTATTTGAAACAAGAATAAATCTATCCTAAAATGATTCAACAACACATTGCAGTTTTAAAATAATCATTATCTGTAACAGTGTCAGGCAATATAACGTAAAATGGCATGAAAATTTTACAAGTACAGTATATGTTGTAACTAGCTATTTTTAATATACCGGTACAGGTATTTTTAAGAGCAATCCCTGTTCCTTTCAGGAGATATGACAAGTATGATATTCTTTCACTCCCAAAATATTTTTCATCTTACCCAAACACTGAAAACTATTTCTTTTAAAAATACTTAACAAGACAGGACGGAGAAATTGTCACCAGTATTTCAACAAAAGTACAAAACTTTACAAAGAGATCACTATAACGCAATGTGATATACATTTTTTGTATACATATGTACAGTAGTTCTTATTACTTACACAAATAATTCTGACTAATGAGAGCAAAAAAGACTAGCAATTCATTCTGTATTGCCATTCTGCAAAAATGACAGGCGATTCTATCAAATTCATTGGGTGTTAAAAACAGTGTTGCAATAAAAAAATAAAAAAAAGCTTTAAAGTTCATTGTATTTAAATAGCCGCTTGGGAAAATTTGAATGAGATTAGGGGGAATCTGTTGCAAACATAACCCATATTGACAATTTCATTTGTTTTCTTCTTCTATATTTAGTCTAACAAAATAAACAAATGCAATCACAAGCACTAAAACTACAATATAAATTCAAAGTTATGATTATAACTAATAAGTACTGAAATTAGGTTACAGCTTTAAAAATTAGCACTCAAATATGATCTGTTATTCAAAAATACCAAAGTTATGTAAGATATTGAGAGGTAAATAGACATAGTAATATACAAAATAAGTACCATTTCACTGGTACTAAAACAAGGAATATATTAACATCGTTTTTACAGGCTATACACATTGGCAAGTTCTCCTATAAATCAAAATCATCATAAATATAATTTACATGCACAATTATTCAAGGTGATTTTATAAATCATTCAATAATGCAAAAGTGAAGTGATCTGAATACTGCTCTGAGTACTGAAAACAGAATTAGTTAGAATACACTGGTGCAGACCTGCCAACCTCTGGAGTTCAAACCTGTATTCTTTAATCCCAAAAGTTGTATTTTACTGACAAAAATTGTATTAAAAAAAAACATGGATCAATGCCTCTTATTGTTCCTAAAAATACAGGAAGACATTTTTGTATGGATCACATTGGTTGAATATGCATGATTTCGTCATGACTGGTGTGTTCGATGAACCAATGTACATCCCCAAATTGCCGAAGTGAGATGCTTGTAAGATACTTTACAGGACAGAATGGGCATTTTGCAATTGAAAATGGCACACATACACAAAATACCAAAAACAAAAAATCATATTTTATTGAGGAAATCGTACTTTCGTTTTTTACTTCTAAAAATGGTACGAAATACAATTAAATTGTACTGGTTGGCAGCTCCGCTGGTGTTAACGACTTGTAGATTCTGAATCTTGTAGTACATGGACATGTAAGAAATCAATAGTTAACCACTAGCAGATTTATAAAGCAGAATCAAACACTCAAATTTCTATGCTCAGATGCATATTCTGCAAGTAATATATTGAGCAAAACTGTACATGCAACACTGTAAGAAACTAAGTTGAACACTGTTTCAAAAAACTTCTAAAAAGTATAAAAAGGTAAAAAAGTTTAATAATCGTTCATCTCATATAAACCATAATCTTTATGTCAGCCGTTCTGTTCATAAGAAGGGTAATGACCAGATGCAAACATTCACTTGCTCTTTTCTCTAATACATCATACCAGCCCATCAGTGATATGCTACCATCTGCATTACCATCAAAATATACAAGCCTTGCTTTAACTTCTTTTTAAAATAAATTCATGAATGCATGATTTAATTAACATTATGGTTATAGTTCCACCAAGGCCCGGTTTCATAAAATTTACTTTCAACAACTGCAGTAATCCTACTATAAATTTGCTCAAAGCTAATTAGATTAATCAATATCAGTAGCTTTTTTTCTCCATTAATTGTACTTATAATGAATTTTATGAAACAGGGCATCAATAAAGAGGAAAACATGTCAACTATTCTTTTAACTATGTGGTATTTTTTCTTTATACCACAACTTTTTTGACCGGACCAGTTTCCAAGACTGGAAGCCTTGCAGCATCCAAGGGGGATGATTTACAAAGAACAAAGCATTTTATAAGTTGAAATCGCACAATGACTTGCCCATCACAGACAACTTACCCTTGAAAGTTCCCCTTCCTCAAGTTCCCCACATTATACAGTCAAACCTGTCTATAGCGACTACACAGGGGAAACACTAAAAGTGGTCTTTGTAGACAGGTTCCTTTAGTACATGTCCCAATGAAAAACCATCTTCAAGGGAAACAAAAAATGTGGTCTTTGTAGACAGGTGGTCACTAAAGCAGGTTTGACTATAGCACCATATGTTTTATGTACTGGCGATGATGCAGCAACTACTTATATGTATCTTGAAATCCCAGAGATTAGCTTCTATACAATTATCATGCAGTAATTGTCCAAATCAACCTTAATATAAGTGATCCTATCTGACATTCACATCAGCTACACATCTGTTTCTTTGCCATAAAAGAGATCATTTTCTCACTGTTTCATGCATGTGATTCATCACTGTCCAAATGTTTTGACTTGGTTTTCTTCTTTCCTCCTTTCTTTGTCATTGATCCCAGCTCCCCTCCCAGGAGATTCTCTCTTGATCCTCTCCGTAGCCTTGCACTCCTTGGTGTCACCCCATCCCCGTCCGTCCCTGAGTCCTCCATGTTATGACTGTCATTCATTTTGAGTTTCTTCCTCCTCAGTGGTGTCCTGGTAACGGAGGCCTGAGAGTCATCCAACTGAGAGTTACTGGAGAGATGGGGTGCTGTACGTGACCTGGAGTGACCCTTTGGAGGTCGGGCGTGGCGCGGGGATTCACCGTCTGTTGTCATGACATCACTCTGATCCAGGTTGGCAGCCAGTCTCACAGTCTTCTTCTTCTTCTTCTTTGGACTAGTAATGATACAAGAATTAACAAACCTAAACATCAGAAGGAAAATACAGACAAATTTGCATAGCAATGCCATTCAAGGGAAGCTAGAGAAGTGGTCTAAATATAGTTCCGAAGATAGATCAGAAGAGATAACTCTTAAAAAAGGAGAAAAATTGTCTTTTAATCGTTAAAGCCGCCAAATAGAAAATTACCACTGATTAGAAGGAAAAAAATAGCTTTACGGATGTGGGACTTATGCAGATTTGACTATTAAGCACCTAATCTTCAGCAAGAAATGTAGTTTATATTCATTATTACAGCAGGTTTTGACCGTACTCAAATAAACATGAGTAACTTAATTTCATTTTTTTCTTAAGGGGTTTATATGGAGTCTAACCAACATCACAAGGTATTGGTGTCATAGTCAAGAAGCTACATTGCCAGACCATAGATCACATGGTTTGCCCTTCAAGTCCTGCCCTTACATGGTATCTCGGTTCACAGCCGGTTTATGACATGATTGGCAGGGCACTCAGGGAAAACAGTATTGATACTGATGAGGCCACCCTGGGTAGACAAAACTTATTAAATATGAGGTAAACTAAAGTTTAGATGACTTACGTTGCAAGAGATGAGACCAGTTCTACTTCACTATCCTCAGCTCCTGATATAAACTTCAATTCACCTGACTTGGTGGTCACAGCAGAGAACTGTGGATCAAACATGACACATCAACGCACAATTTACTTTCTAAATCATCATGAAAATATACATTGTTAACCAAAATCTTTTGCGTGCATGAAAAGTTCATAAATCTTGCCGGTGGTTCTGGAAAGTTTCTTGCCAAGAAAGTGGCTGTCCTCAACATTTTGCAAAAGTTTCATGTCGCAAAGTTTTAATGTATTACAGTCTACCTTTTTCTAAAAAACAGCTTCAAGAACCCCCCCCCCCCCCCCAGTCAAGATAAAATAGTCAAAAACTAAGACAATAGAGTGGGAAAAAATATCACATAATTTATTTTAACTTTTTATTTTTTGAATAATTATTTTCAACTCTGAATAAATTTTCTATATCCATCTTTTCTTCCAAATCCTTAGCTTTAAAATATGTTTTTTTTCTATTTCCCATTTTTTCAATAAGAAAATAGAAAATATATTAAAATAGAGAGAAAATAGCCCCAATATATATTTTCACATGTGAAATACAAATAGGTCCATTTCAGTTAACCATTGCAGTTTCAATGAGCAGATAAAATACCCCCACCACAATTAGCAGCAAATTTTTAAACTTGGATTTAAACATCACAAAGGATCCTATAAAAAAAGATAAGATTCATAAAATATGATTTCTCTTCTAGATTCCATGGATTGCTGCCATCTCTTAACTATTGTAATCTGTTCATCTATTGGAATTATTTTGATTTATAACATTAACTGAACATGAAATAAAACAAAAACATTATGCCTTGGAACTACTAGTAAATGATCTCAAGAAATGTGAATATGAACTTTGTAACTTGCTCTCGATCATACCCTTTCTTTGGACGGCTTCTTTGGTGTCGACCCGGCTCTATGTTGACCTTTGACCTGACTCCTCCTCTTTGGTGAGCCTGCATCAGTCTCATCCAGACCAGATTGCTCTAGCTGGTAACGGGATGCCATCTGTGTCTGATCTTCTTCTTCACCTAGTAAAAAATAAAAGCATTCCAAAATCAGACAGACAATTAAAACTGTGATCTACGTGTGCATTTAGATAGGTATTATGGAACTAATTCTTCTTCACTTTGTACAATCATGGGCATAGTGATCTACACAAGGCTAAACAGGGTCTATAAGACAAACTCTGTTTCAACCAAGAACAGAAACATGACACTTTTCAGAAGAAGAAAAGAGTTGATTAGTACCAGAATCATTTATTGATGGACATGAATGTATTAATGTAAAGATTACAAAACTGACACAATGAAAATGAAATATATTCGTCTTGCTTCAGTTTTACAATGCCTTCTATTCATCTCAAATCTTACATATTCCACAAGCAAAAACATTTCCATTCCTTAAAAATTAAACCTAAAACTACCTGAGCACTGGAAACTAATTATAAGAAGTACAAGTACAATTCAACTTTTGGATATCTTCCGCTGAACTGTTACGAACCTTCATAACTGACATAGTTAGCAGGGAAGTAGCCTTGTTGACCATTAGCTAGCTGTCCCATCCACCAGTTCTCATTATCTTTATGAAGCACTGTTATCTCATAACCCACTTCCAAACTGAGCTCATCCGACCGCTGTGCTTTGTAGTTGTATAGAGCAACCACCTTGTTGTATTGTTTGTGTTTGTCTTCAACCACGGGGGCTTTGAAAGTGAATATGGCCTTGCCGTCAGATTCCTGAAATAACAAATTTCAAGGTTAAATTCAGAAATGAACTTGGCATTCTACAAATTCTGATTTCCTTAAATATTGATTGATCCAATGAGCAGCATAATATTCTTTTAATTATGGACAGTGATTCAGAATGTTGACTTTCAGCATGAGACTTTAATTTTTTATTAAACTTGATTTTTACTTGATTTTTGATCTTCATAATTGATAGCAACTATAACAAATAATAAAAGACCAGGGGGGTGTTTCATAAAGCTGTTTGTAAAGTTTCCAAATGGGATGCTCAATCATTATTAACTGCTTCAAATAAAGTTGAACTGTGCAGATGTAGATTAACATTCTTATTATAACAAACATTTTTAATGCAAAGTATATTTTAATTTAATCAAGGTCTTTGGAAATATCAGGAAAAAATTTGGCATCCTATCTGGCACTTCATATACAAGTCGTTCGTAAAGTCATGCGTAACTTTACGAACAGCTTTATGAAACACCCCCCCTGATCTGTATGACACAGTACACATATACTCTGGGTGAAAATTGTTTCAAGGTCAATATTAGATGAATTCCAAACATAAAGCTTACTTAGAGCTATCAATGGCCATAACCTAAAACCCAATTGCAACAAAAGCCCTAACCCTATATCCAAAGCAAATGAAGATGGACCATACATCTGTTAGGAGCTGGAAGAGCATGAACTCATATACAAGAACACAAAGTTACTGCCATTATATAATAAATATATATCTGTAAAGCGCTTTGAGAGGGCCTACTGTTTTGAAAAGTGCTATATAAGAACTAGCTATTATTATTATTATTATTATTTATTTATAATACAGGGATCAGAGATATACATATACATGTTCATGTATCTCTGAAACAAACAGATTTTGAACTCACAGCATTGAGGTTGATAGTTGGCATGGGTCCTTTCTTGTAAGGTGTGCTGGTAAAGCCTGGGCCTCCTCTACCTCCTGTGAAACCAAGGGTACCTGCAGTCTGGGCCGGTGAGATGGAGGAGGAGGAGATCAAATCATTATGTAACAGTTCTAATACTAAATAGTGTAGAGAGCACTTCATATGAAGAGGAGGGGGAAAGGGTAAGGGGGTCTTAATGTTCACAAAGCTATATGTAGTGTTACAACAACAACAAAAGAATGAGATGTATGAGTAATGGATACAATAAGAAAAGGAGATATCAATTTTCTGAAAAAATTGAAGTAAAAATAGATGGGCAGAGAGAAAGCAATAGAAAGGGAGGAAAAATAATTCATCACAATAATGGATGGACAAAAGAGGCATTGAAGAAAGTTGTAGGCAGAAAACGATAGAACGGAATGAAAACCAAGAAAGTGAAAAGAGAGAAGGGAGACGATGAAGAAAGAGTGTGAAATTCTACTTGTCAATCCAGTTTGATACACAAACTGTATACCGAACATAAAATAGCATGTTTTGATGAATTTATCACAAAAAGAAGAAGAGAGTGAACAATAATAACACCTCATGTAATAAAAACTAAGAATTACAACACAAATGAAATGATAATATGGCAGAATTCATCATGAATTTCTTCTGCTCACATATATATGGATGGCAATTTCAAAATAGATCATCATGGCCTATACACATAAAGGTATAATATATGATGTGAGTTCAATGTCTATACCTGGGTATGCCAGGGTGTGGTGGAGTAATCAAATGTAGATCCCCATGTCTCATAGGGGGCCGATGCACCAGGGGTGTAGCCGGGGGCGTGGCCGGGGGCGTAGCCAGAGGTGTGCATGGATGCAGTGGTTTGATTGAGATCAGATGGAGGATTCTGGATAGCCTAGATACAGACAGAGGAGGTGGGTGTGGAGAAAACAACATGCAATGAACATGGAAACATAAGACAGAGTAAACAATGAGCATGCTTGTTATTTCTGATCACAAAAAGTGTTAATGTACATCGAAATGTGAGGTTTCACAGCAGACAGTTGTGAAAGGAAGAACACATATGATCAAGTACTGCTATATACTGTTATGAATTGAGCACAACAAAGACTTTTTTTTCCTTCCATTTTAGTGTCAACTTTGATGATAAATGTACCTCCCTTCTACGGACCTTGTGGTACATGAAGATTAACAAAACAAGTAATTCAATAAAGTCCACAACTAGTATAGCATATGTTTAAAAATAAACTTTTTGGTAACTTTCTACAAAACACATGACAAACCTATGACATAGATATGCTTTACACAGGTTTTGTTTTTATTTATAAAAAAACAACAAGGATTATTCAATCCAAGCACACAAACAACAATAACAATAAAAGTTAAAGATAAACTTGGGTTCTGGTAATGAAATAGCATTTCATGATAAACTAGCTGTTTTAATTAAAGTCTGACTTTTAAATTCAGATATGAAATTAATCATGAATTAGTTATTTAATTATCATGCAGCAGATACAGCAAAATATAAAGAAGCTCACACAAAAATTGCTGTATCACATTCACTGAAAAATAAAAAGAAGACAAAAAGGGGCACAGACAGGTGGATTGGACGTACTATACATGCATGTCAATCAATATTCTCATTTCCCTTGGAGCTATAAACACCCTGTATAAAAATCATTGAGCAGGTATTATTCATATGAGGATTTAACATTCATTATAAGTTTCCTTTGATACTGTGAAAATTACTTTCTGTCATTACCAGAACCCAAGATTGTTTTTGACAGCCACACAACAATCCCACTTCATGCATTATACCTTTAGCGTTTGTTTGAGGGCCTGATAGCGAAGACAAAGAGGTACAGGGTGTTTCAAGGAAGCACAGCAAAGCAGCACAATAAATTCCATTAGCAGAATGTCAAAACAAACAAATCAGCAAGGATTAACAAGAAAAGCAAAGGGAATATAAACTATAACAGAACATTAATTTCATTGAGGAAGAAGCAAAATGATGATCGATGTTATTTAATAGATTTTCAAGTCTTGCATAAACAATAAACTTTAATATATGCAAACTTGAGAGGATAGCTACCCCAAAATGAAAGAACAACCAAGTAACAGGAAAACATTGAAATGACAAAAGAAAAACCCTTTTAAAATGTGAATTGAAAATGACAAATAAAAACAAAGTGAAGAAAAAAAAATTTATAGGATAAGAAAATAATTGTATTCCAAGTTCCCACAACCATCAGATGAAGCAAACAAAACTAAATGCTTTAAAAGCAGCGCTTACCAAAATATTAATTCATTTATGACAGAAATGAGGAGGAAATTTCAGAATGAGTGTTTTATAAAAAAATCTGAAACATGTGTTTGGCATGACACTATAATCACCTAAAGGGAAACCATACATTGCTAATGTTAATATCAATAAAATGATTCTCAGTTCAACAATTGATGAACGAATGAAACAAAGGAACAAAGCATTGGTAAAGAATATAAATGAAGCTTATATTTAGAGAATTTCGACCAACTAACTACAGAAGCTTTTCCAAAGGGTTTCCTATTGTGTAACAAAGCAATCAGACAAAATGGCTATTGTAATTAAACACAAAATATCCTTTACATTGCAAATGAGCAAAAATAGTAACATTTTAAAACTGAAAGAAAATAGACAACAAAAAGCATGCATCAAGAGTATTAGATGGGGTTATCGAATGTAAACAGGATTCCAAGCCCTTTATGAAAACATGACCCCCCCCCCCCCCCCCATGAATTTCATTAAAAAGGCAATTCACACATTAAAAAATACCAAAGCCAATCATCCAGTGGGTCTACTTTTTGGTCATGGCACAAAATAGAGGAGACTGAATGTTTATTTTTTTTGACAATGATCTTTTCTGATTTTTTCTTTTCTTTCAGTGATTTAATTCCCCTAGATTTATTCTTCAGGCTTTCACTGAAATCTAGATTAGCTGGGAACCCGGCTACTATTTGTCTGCTATACTACAAGCAAGCTTTATATTAGGAAGAACACCACACAAAACTAGCAATGAAAGTCAGGCAGTCACATACCATGACAGAAGCAAGCTTTCTCTTGACGCGTGCAAGACGCTCATGTTTCTTATCCTCAATGTCCTGGTCTATATCATGTTTAGTCCGTAGCGTTCCAACAAGACGTTCTTCTTCCTCTGTCACGTTGCCATCTTCAGCCTCCTTCCCAAGCTTCGTCCTGGCAAAACCCATGGTCAAATGTGCAACTATATACACAGAGAAGAAACATGATTGAAATGATGAAAGATCGATACACAGTTGTTTTTCATTTCTTGTCCATGTAAGATAGGTCAGCACTTAGGAGGTAAGTGGATTTGTTTTAAAAAGAAACTTTCGGATCATCATGTACTACACCATGGAAAGTAACTCAGTGATGTTTGATAGCTGATCATCCATTTCAAACAACTTTCATTTGACTCACACATCTCAGCTTTTCTCCAAATATTCATGTAGATTATAAGTTGAAAAGAAGAGTGTTTGAATGGACAAGCATCAAATAGGATACTTTTTATACTTTCACAAAAGATCATAGTCATATACATTTCAAGTACGATTTACCACAATAAAAACTAATCATGTTCAATACACTGCCTTATATGCAAACAGAATAATCTTGCTATTAGTAAAGCAACAGAGAATGTATAATATCCCCATAAAATTAAATACCGGTAAATCAATATTTCTAACTCATTGGAGATCCCCCCAAAATGTACATTTCTTGCAGGATTTGTATCATTGAAGATATTGTGTTAGGGTGTGGGTTACTAATGATTTTATATTAGGTTCAGGTTCGGGGTTAGGTATACACTAGGAAGCTTGTGGGTTAGAACTTGGTTTACTATTGATGTTAGTTTAGGTTCAGGTTTAGTGTAAGGTATACAGATGAGTCTTGTGGGGGTGTCGTGGTATAGTGGTTCATACATCTGACTCTCTATCCAAGGGTTGAGGGTTCAAATCCTAGCCCGGCACTAACGTCCTTTGGCAAGACATTAATCCATATTTGTCTTTTTCCACCGAGCTATAAATGGGTACCTAGCAATCGCTGGGGTAATAATAACTGCAGGCCCTCAGGAAGAACAGTATAGATGCTGATGAGGCTTCTCTGGGTTAATTTTTTTTTTTTATTTGATTCAGTTTATTGAAATAAAAGAACATGCAGCTGGGAAGCTGAAATTATTCAATTTACAAAGTCAATATACAACACAATAAACGATCAAAATGTGAATGACTCAAACGTACGAAAGGAATGATGTTATGGGGATTATGCAAGGAAATCATGACTTTATTTGTTTTGTGGAAGGAAACTAAATAAGAAACTAAATTTGTCTGATATTTTGTACATACCCTTAGCATCATAGATGTAGACTTGTATTGGATGTCCCTCACCCCGCGAGCATAGCGCCACCATGTGTTCATGAGGGTGGTAGTCTACATCACATACAGGTTGTCTATAACCAAGCTGTGTGTAGGCAGCTACCTGCTCACCTATATAGGGCATGAAAGAACATGATATGAAATGCAAAATGAAATTAAAGTTTAATTCTTTTCATCTTTCACATTCTCTTCCATTTATTTACAACTGTTTCTTTGTGTTAGCTACTCTCTATAATGGTTCTATTAGACATTTTTCATTTACTGTAAATTCTAAAATCAGCCATTTTTAGCCTCAACTTTAGCTTGACATTCACAAGGGTCCAGACTCCCAAACTATAAACAGGTGCTCACTAACCCTAGAACAAAATACCTCCTATAGAGCCCTGTTTACAA